>NC_132792.1:45737177-46337177 GCF_048418805.1 Vulpes vulpes | reverse complement strand
AGGTGACCCTAAGAACACCAGCTCTCACAGATGCACTCTCTGTGTATGCCTTAGGCAATCCTCCAATGGTGTCATGTGCCCTCAGATTGCTTGTGGGCTTTCTCTCCAGGAGTATGGCAGTGCCCTCAGGTGTCTATCCCAGGCAATCCCACCAACCTCTAAAACTTCTGTCCTTGAGCTCCGCTGATTGGAAAACTCACAAAAATAAGCCCCTTTCAGCTTCCTGAGCCGTTTCTCCCCCAAACTATGTTTCTGCACTTCCTATGTTCCTCGATGTGACCTCTTCTTTCCCTCTAGATATGAAGGTTGTTCTGTCAATCCTCAGATTGATTTCTCAGGTAATTCAGAATGGTTTGAAGTTACCTAACTGTGTTCTAGGGAGGAGACAAACCTAGGGTCCTCCTACTAAGCTGCCATTTTAGCTCCCCCCTCACTTATGTGCATTTTTTTCTTGACAAATATAGTACAGTACTGTAAATATATTCTTCTAATAACATTTTATTTTCTCTAACTTTATTGTAAAAATACAGGGTGTAACATATATAACATAAAAATATGTTTTAATTGACTATTTTGTTATCAATAAGGTTTCTGGGAAATAGTAGGCTATTAGTTTAGTTTTGGGGGCATCAAGAGTTCTGCATGAATTTTCAACTGCACAGGGGTTTGGATGTGGGGGTGAGTGGTTCCCTTAACCTGCTATGAGCTTCTGTAACAAACTAGCTGAACCTAAACTTGGAAAGAGACATGGAAAGCTCCCATTACCGCCAAATTGAACAGAGCTGTGGGTAACCTGGGGATCTGCTATATGTGATTGGCATCTGAAGTAGGATGGGAGCAGTCTAATGGAACTAAGCCCTTAATCTGTAGGATCTAAGACCATCTCCAGGTAGTGTTAGAACTGACTTGAATTCTCAGACATCCTGCTGATGTCTCCAGATTTGCTTGGTATTTTGAGAGGACCCCCTCCCATACACATTGGAATTCATTCCAGGAACTCATAATTCCATTCTCCCATTTCTTGCCCTCTTAAGGAACTCTGGTCTAGAGGATGTTTTCTTAAATATATACTTTCTCAAGTTAGAGAAGCTATAGATAGTCCCCAAGAAGTCATTAACACTCAAATTTCCCTATATCTTGATTTAAGAAACAAACTCATATTTATAGGAAAACCTGCTTCTCATCTCTATTCTCTATCAATATCATCACAATTAGACTAAATTCCCAGAGGGAAACAATCATATGAGTTTGGTTCACCACTGCATTTTCATTGCCTATTTCAGTTCATGGCACATAGTTGGCATTCAAAACATATTTGCTGAATGCCTGCCATTTACCCAGTAATTGAAGCATGAAAATCTTGCAGACATGTTTTATTCACTTGTTTCTTTATTTCTCCATATGTTATACTAATTCTAATGTTTCTTTTTATATCTTATACTTGCTACTTATCTTTTATCCAGTACTCAACTCTAGCACTTATTACCTGTCTCCAGGACTACCTCATTTACTATTAGAGTTCCATTCTCAAGTCTCTTCTTATCTTAATTCCTCATTGTGTACTATAATAAAGTAAATCTTTATTTCACTCACATATTTTTAATGGATTTTATTTTTTGAGTGTTTTTTACATTTACAGAAAAATTAAGCAGAAAGTAGAGTTTCCAAATGCTGTTTGCCTCTCTCTTCTGGATCTTATTAATACTTGCATAAGTGTTTTATATTTGTTAAAATTAATTAGCCAATATAGGTATATTACTATTAACTGAAGTCCATTGTTTATAATAGGTTGTGTTAGGGTTTTTGAGAAATGTATAAGGACATGTATTCACCATTACAGTATCATATAGAATATTTACTGTTCTAAACATTCCTTGGGTTTCACCTATTCTTCCTTCCTTCCCTAATCCCTGGTAACCACTGATCTTTTTACTATTTCTACAGTTTTGCCTTTTTAGTTATATACTTGGAAAAATACAGTTTATAGGTTTTCCAAATTGACTTATTTCTCTTAGCAATGATACATGTTATTTCATGGCATGATAGCTCATTTCCTTTTGTCACTGAATAATATTCATTGTATGGATGTACTACAGTTTATCTACTCAATTGAAGAATATTTTAGTTGCTTCCAAGTTTTAGCAATTATGAATAAAGCTGCTATAAATATTCATCTACAGGTTTTTGTGTGAATGTCAAGTTTTCAAATTACTTGGGTAAATACCAGAGTGCAATTGCTGTATTGTGTGGTAAGAGTATTTTTAGTTTTGTAAGAAACCACCAAACTGTCCTCCAAAGTGTCTGTACCACTGCATTTTCACCAGCAATGAATGAGAGTTCCTATTGCTCCAATCCTTGACAGCAATCTGTGTTGTTAGTATTTTGAATTTTAGCCACTCTAGTAGGTGTGTAGTGATATCTTGTATTTGTTTTGTTTTATTTTTTTAGAGAGACACACAGACACAAGTAGGGGGAGGTACAGAGGAAGAGTGAGAGAGAATCTTAAGGAGGCTCCATGTTCAGTGTGCAACTCTATCTGGGGCTCAGTCTCATGACCCCGAGATCATGACCTGAGCCTAAATCAAGAGTTGGACACTTAAGCAACTGAACCACCCAGGTACCCCTGATATATTACTGTTTTAATTTCCATGTCCCTGATGACATATGATATGGAGCATCTTTTTATATGTAATTTCTATCTGTATTTCTTCTTTGTAAGGTGTCTATTCATACCTTTTACCACTTTTTAATTGGGTTGTTTGTTTTCTCATTGTTGAGTTTTAAGTTATTTTTATGTTTTGAATATCAGACCTTTATCAAATAAGTGTTTTGTAAATATTTTGTCCCAGTGTGTGTATTGTCTTTTAATTCTCACAATAGTGTCTTGCAAGCAGAAGTTTTAAATGCTAATAAAGTTTAACATTAATTTTTCCTTTCACAAATGATGTTTTTGGTGTTTAATCTAAGATGTCATTGCCAAACCCAAGGTCACCTAGATTTTCCTATGTTTTTTTTTCTACAAGTTTTATACTTAATGTATTTTGTATTTAGGTCTGTGATCCATTTTGAGATAATTTTGTAAAGGGTATAAACCTGTATCCCCATGCATTTTTTTCCAGATAGATGTCCAGTTGTTATAGCACCACTTTTTTAAAAAAATTATTCTTTTTACATTGAACTACCTTTGCTCCTTTGTCAAAGATCATTTGATAGTATACATGTGGGTCATTTCTGGGCTTGCTGTTCTATTTCACTGATAGTTTTGTCTACTCTTTTTGCTGATATTATTTCTCTGAAGTGTTTGGGAGTTTTTACAGATATATGTTCAAATTTAATTTCTTACCCTCTCTAATTTGATCTTTAACCTTTTCATTGTGTTTTTAATAATTATAATTTCTATTTTGAGAAGTTCTATCAAGTTCTTTTTTCAAAGAACTGTCTGGTTCATTCCTTATAGTCTTTTGTTATTGATATGATTGTATTCTGTCTTTTATTTCTACAAATATTTTATACCATTCTATATTCTATATCTAACATACTAGAATTTATAGTCTTAAGGAATGTAAATCTAATGTTCCCCTCATGGTAACTTGTCTTCACAGGTAATCTTTCTATGAAAGATTTGCTTATTCCTAACATGTAATGACATGTGATCTAAATTGTGGGAAATTTCCCCCAGGGAGAATTTATAACTGTCTCTTCTTTGAACCAGGGTATATCAAGAAGCTGAGACTACTTCATTCTCATTCTTTGTTTCTGCAGAACAAAGTCCTCAGAGTGGTCTCCCCTCTTTTTTCCTGGGCTAAGGTGCATTTTCCTTCCAGCAGTGCTTTTATCAGTGCCCTCCTCAAAACCCTACTTTCCTGTCTACTTCTTGTTCACATCTCAGGTACCCACTCACTTTTATTTCCTTTTTGTTGCAGTGTGATAGTCCTTGGAGATCTCATTTACTTACTACTTGTGAGATCAACAATGTAATAGAAAGTTCTTATGCATGATATGTGCAACAACAGAGCTCTTCAGAGAATTAAGACTGCTATGATGCAGAAAATGTGAAGATCTTTCTTTCTAAGTTGTGATGTTCGATGCCCTAGGACAATGAGGGCCAGATATTTTCTCTTAAACAGTTTTGTTCTGACAATGAAAAGTTTTCCTCAGATTTATTGTCTAGGTCCTTTTTATTTTTTATTTATTTTTTTAAAGATTTATTTACTTATTTATGATGGACATAGAGAGAGAGAGAGAGAGGCAGAGACACAGGCAGAGGGAGAGGCAGGCTCCATGCCAGAAGCCCAACGCGGGACTCGATTCCGGGACTCTAGGATCGTGCCCTGGGCCAAAGGCAGGCGCCAAACTGCTGAGCCACCAGGGATCCCTGTCTAGGTCCATTTTAATAAAAAATTCTCTCTCATGGTTGGACTATTCTAGTCTTAACATTTAACATGAGAACTTCATATGTATTGTTGAAGAAGGGTTTAATGTTGACTCAAATTCTTGTGCTTTTTTTCATTGAAAGTGGGGTTTATATCTCTACATTTAAAAAAAAGATTTGTTTATTCATTTTAGAGAGAGCACAAGCAGGAGGAGCAGAGGGAGAGGGAGAGAGAAGCTCAAGCAGACTATGCTGAGTGTAGAGCTCAACACAGGGTTTTATCTCTGGATCCTGAGGTCATGACCTGAGCTGAAACCAAGAGTCGAATGCTTAGCCAACTGAGCCACTCAGGCGCCCCTATATCTCTACATTTTTAATAAAATAAAAAATTTGTTACTATATGCTATATGGATTTATACTAATAGTTACTTTTTTTTTTACATATCTAATATAAACAGTGGGTTAGAGCTTTGCATTTATTACTAACTACTACAATAATCCTAAAGGTAGGCAGTCCTTTTCTAGAGATAAATAAATGAGAAGTTGGACTAGTTTATAAAAGATAAACCACTTCAGTTTATATGCTAATCAAAAATAGAGGAAATAAACTTTTATGACAGATCAATATCCCTATAAAAATTTTATATTCAGTCTTCAATTCATATCTTTGCAATCGGTTTTGTCAAAAGAGATCTTTTAATTTTTTCCAGGAACTTTATGAAAATAAAGTTAGGGATTAATCTTTATGATTCATATGAAAATAAAAAGTTAGAGATTAATCTTTAATGATTAATACATTAGTGGCATATATCTACATGCCACTATAATCAGTTATATACTAATTATAGTGGCATGTGGAACTCCTTTGAAAAAATAATCAAATGTTTTTGCAACCATAAAGTCATTGTTAATGAGCTGTATCTACTGATAAGGGAGATGATCAAATGAATTCATAACTAGAGAATAACATTTCCAAAAAATTTAAAAATAAGTATAGAGGAAGCTGATTAGAGTGACACTTTATATTGGCATTATCTGAAGATTGCTGATTGATTGATTTGTTGATCGTTTCATTTAGTATCTAGGGCATATTGGCCTTATTAGAGAACATTTTTCTTCAATTTACTATTCTAATAAAATAATAAAATCCATTATATACAATAAAATATACAATAAATAAAATAAAATGTAAATCAATTTTATATAACATATAATAATCTATTATCTCTCCTTATATATAAAGTGATCTTAATATGTATCAAATTATACTTGAACCTTCTTCTAATATGCAAGAATAATGTTCATTCTTTTTTCAATTTTCATCAAATAAATGTGTAGATGCTATAATATTTAAAAGCCAAATTCAAGAGTAAAAAAATCTGTAAAAGATTGAATAGATTCAACTTTTATGACTTGTTTTAGTTAATTTAGAATGAAAAATGCAAATTGCCTCGGGGAAGCCACATAAATATAATTAATCAATAAATATTTTATTAAAAGTGCATTATGTCCCTAGCTTGTAGACAAAACTGAATAGGATGCAGAAGATATAGGTAGAGGTAGTTAGGATATATTAGCTATCGAGGACAAACCCTAAATCTCAGTAGTTTAACATAATAGAAGTTTCTTTCTCACATCAAGCTCTATAGGGTTATTTTTGATTGGTAGGCTGTTCCAATTTAGGAATTTAGGGCTCTTTCAAACTTTTGTTCTCTCATGTTTCTGTGTGGTTTTTCAAGTCTACTCTGTTCATTTGCTTCAAGCTGGAAAAGAAAAAAAATTTTCTGTTGGAGGTTTTTTGTGTGTGTGTGAGGTGGAAGCAGGTTTTGATGGGCCTTGGTCTGGAATGGTACACATCACTCCTACCCTCTCTTCCATGTTCCATTGGCTAGAACCCAATCATGTGACTACATCTAAGTGGAAGAGGGGTTGGGAAATGTAGTTTAGCTCTGTGCCCAGGAAGAAAAAGACATGGTTTGTTGTAGCATAGAGAAGTTTTTGAGGTAGATATAAAATTATTGTATATTAAAAATTGAATTGTTATTATTTAGATATGTATCTATCATTTGGACATAAGGAAGTAAAACATATAAAGTTTAAATAACCTTATATAAAATAGAAAAATCAATACATAAATTCAGGTCATTTTAACCATAAGACTGGGCTCTTTTATTTCTTAGGCACAATCTAGGAGAGGAGGCAGGAAGTAACTACATGTCATGTAGTTAGGGAACTCTGCCAAGGCCATTAACTGGTGCTCTTTCCCTTGGCCTGGGATAGTGTAATTGGTGTATAGCCCAAAGATTATTTTGATTTATTTACACAGTAATTTAAAAGTTTTTGAAAAGTAAGTTACTGTCTTAGTGTGCTCAGGCTACCATAACATAAAACCGTAAATTGTCTTAAACAACAGGAAGTTATTTCTCACAGTTCTGGAAGCAGGAAGTCCAAGATCAAAGTGCCAGTTGATTCACTTTCTGGTGAGAGCTATCTTCCTCATTTGCAGACAGCTGCCTTCTTGTTGTGTCTTCTCTTAGCCTTTACTTGTTGTGTGCATGTGGAGAGAGAGATCTTTCTTTCTTCCTCTTCTTAGAATACTACCAATCCTATCATTTCAGTCCCTACTCTCATGATCTCATTTAACTTTATATCCTAAAAACTTTATCTTCAAGTACAATCACATTAGGGGCTAGAACTTCAACATACAAATTCTGGGGAGACACAATTCAATCTATAGCAGTTACTATTATTTAAAAATCAAAACTTCACATGAAACTTCAGATTTCTAGCTATTGTGAAAAAAAAAAAAGAAAAAACCCACAAAAACAAAACAAAAACCTGCAGTATCTGATCACTTTAGACTTTCTCTTAGTACATGACAAAACAGAAACAAAAACAAAAAATGGAGGGGGTGGTTGTTGTGGCTTCTGCTTTATGGACATTCTTTTCGGTTCAGCACAGTCCCCATCTTTTAATACCTGTTTGGCTATTGTAAGCATTTAATTTTGTGTTCCGTGGGTATAGAACCTCCTGAAAGTGCTCTAGAGCTCTGGTGTGTAACTCTAGGTTTTATATGTATCTCCCCTTCATTGGCTTGAGGCAATTGAAGTTCCTTCTTTGTAGGTGAGTTTCCTTGCAAGTGAGCTTCAATAAAGCAGTGGATTTGTCCATAGACAGTGTTTCCTAGGCTATGGTCTGGGAAATCATGAAAGTTATCTTGTGAACAGTACTCAAGTGTCAAATAGTTATTTGGATACATGGTCTATTTTCTGACCTTGCCATCATTCTTTTTTTTTAAATTTTTTATTTATTTTTTATTTGAGAGAGAGCGAGAGAGAGCGAGCGAGCACAAGAGCATGAACAGGTGGAGGGGCAGAGAGAAAAGCAGACTCACCACTGAACAGGAAGCCCCATGCAGGGCTCTATCCCAGGACCCTGTGATCATGAGCTGAGCCAAAGGCAGACACTTAACCGACTGAGCCACCCCAGGTGTCCCTAACCTTGCCATATTTTTAAATCTTTCTATGTCTTTGTGGTTTTCTAATTATATCTCTATCATTTCTTTTAATCTACCTCTCTTATTCATATTTAAGGCAGTTATTTGCAGACTTCACATAGTTTTAGACAATAATGCATACCTACTGAACACATAGAACTATATGTTTTTATTTCAAAAGGGACTCAGAATATACTGTCAAATTACATTTTGTGATGTAGAATATACATCATAACATCTTACGGCACTTAGGGCCTCATTCTGAAAATTATATCATTCCTACTTATAACATTTGACTCTTCCATTTCAACCTTCCACATCTTTTACTTCTTGAAGATGCTCCTTCAGAGATCATAAACACTGGTCCATGTACACCAGCTACCGCATCTTGAAAATTCTCAAGGATTAGATGAAGCAAGCAACTCAATCATACACCTAGAAAATGACAAGAGTGAAGGTCTTAGCATTTTGGTGTAAACTTCTTAGCTATTTCAAAGATAATCTGTCCAGATCACAGATTCGGATAAAGTTCCAAGTCTTGTAGCATGGACTTCATGTAGACAAAGGAAAAAGGCCACACTTTAGTACTTCTTGGGTCTCAGTTTGTTTATCTACAAAATGGGGATGATAGGAATATCAGCTAATATGGTTGTGTAAGGATAAATTATCTGATACATATATACTGCCTAGAAGGGTGACTGGCACTTAATAAGAACTAACACTTTTATTATTTTGGGGGGCAATATATACAAAGGTTAGACATTTTTAAAAGCTTTATTTATTTTAGAGAAAGTGAGAGGGAAGGCAAGTGAGGAGATGGGCCGAGGGAGAGAAAACCTCAAGCAGTCTCCCCACTGAGCACAGAGCCTGATGCGGGGCTCGATTCCAGGACCTTGACAGAAATCATGACCTGAGCCAAAATCAAGTGTCTGCTGCTTAACCAACTGAACCACCCAGGCACCCTGACAATGGTTTTAAAGTCAATTTAGTTTTCATTTGTACCCTGTGTCCTCTACTTCCTATTTATATAAATTAAGTTTCCCGTTTCTTTATGTATAGAATGGGCAATAAAGAGACAGAACATAAAGACTCCTAACTCGGGGAAACGAACTAGGGGTGGTGGAAGGGGGGAGGAGGGCGGGTGTTGGAGGGGAATGGGTGACGGGCACTGAGGTGGACACTTGACGGGATGAGCACTGGGTGTTTTTCTGTATGTTGGTAAATTGAACACCAATAAAAATTAATTTAAAAAAAAAAAAGAATAACAACCTTGCCAGGTCATATGAAATATATAATGAGACAAAATAGTGTAAGGATCTTAGTCCAATATTTGGCATATAACAAATACCTAATATATTACAGGTAGATGTGTAAAACAGATGATTGTAGAATGTAATTTCCAAATGGGGAAAAAAAAGATCTTGGTAAAGCTTCTAATGATATCAGTTACTGATTTTAAAAACGAGTGGATTATTGCTCCGTGTGTGTCTGTAGTTTGAGATTAGGCATGAAAATGCCTAATGTCATATTAAATCAAATCCGTTGCTATTTGAATCAATTAAGTTAAATTAACTTACATAGCCTTCTTAACATATGTAGTATTTATTTTGTGTAAAGAATTAATACGGTGTTTTAGGAAACTTTGGCCAGGAGAAAAAAAAGCTGTTATAAATATCTTATAATATGTTCTTATTATTTACATTGAAAATGAAATGAGAATAGCCTTCTTGAGGATTTTTATATTCATTGCCATGTGACAAATATTGACTAAGATGTTTGTCAGTGTTAATTTTTAAGTATGATCATTTTTGATAATTATTGAAATAAGTAGTCAGGATGAATGCTTAGCATTTAAAAATATTGGCCAACTTTTCATGGTGGTTGTCAATTGAAAATTGAAGCAGATTTTCCAGAAACAAATGTCATTACTTGACACTGAATGATAATTTACTATATCCAGTGAATCTTGCTATTGGCATTTTTAGTATTTGCTGTGGATTGAAACCTTGCTACAAGTAGGAATTGCCTAGAGAAGGATATTTAGAATAGAGAAGCCATACAGACCTCCACCCTTGGAGATCTTATTTCCTCAGGAAAGGGATCAGAAATCTGTACTTAAAAAACTTCACAGATGATTCTGGTGATCTTCTGGATTGGAAAATGCTGATCTTTTGCTGTAACACATCTTTATTCTAGTCCAAAGATATAGTGCATGAGATTTTCATAAATTAATGCAAAGATTCAAATAAATATACTTTTTGGTAATGAATATGTGAACTCTTTGAATCATTTTGGAGGAATTTTAATTATGTGACATATTTTATGTAAGGGCTTTAATCAATTACACAAATAAAAGTTTTAAGAAGACTCAACTTAAAAATTAAATTTTGACATTGACATTCCTAGAAATCTGATGCTCATAAAATATTTCTCACTGAGGCACTATGCACAATTTTGATAGTGGATATTTTTAAAGCACAGAATGTTTAGGTTTCATTTTTTTTAAAGATTTTATTTATTCATGAGACACACACACACCGAGGCAGAGACACAGGCAGAGGGAGAAGCAGGCTCCATGCAGGGGGCCTGACGTGGGACTTGATCCCGATCCTGGGTCTCCAGGATCACGCCCTGGGCTGAAGGCGGCGCTAAACCACTGAGCTACCTGGGCTGCCCTAGGTTTCACATTTTTGGCTTTTGCTTTTTAGATTGAATAGTCGTGTATATCGACTTAAAAATCTTTCCCTTGGGGATCCCTGGGTGGCGCAGCGGTTTAGCGCCTGCCTTTGGCCCAGGGCGCGATCCTGGAGACCCGGGATCGAATCCCACATCTGGCTCCCGGTGCATGGGGCTTGCTTCTCCCTCTGCCTGTGTCTCTGCCTCTCTCTCTCATTGTGACTATCATAAATAAATAAAAATTAAAAAAAAAATCTTTCCCTTGGAAACTATTTTTTGATGATATTTAAATTTTAATTTTTCTCTCTTTTGACTTTTAAAGCCGGAGTTCTTACAGTATTCTAACAGCTCACAATGTGTTTATAAAGCAATATCCTAAAATATTCCTGCAGAAAACACACAGACTGCCTGGACTTTTCAAACAGGAGGGAAAAAGGTAATGATGTCTTCTTTTGGAAGCAAGGTTGATGTGTGTGTGTGTGTGTGTGTGTGTTAAAGAACAAATGGAGCTCAAATAATGGAAGCATTTGATGTATTTCCAGCACTCCATGGGAAGGAGCTGCTGAGGAAATGGAGTTTGATAGGGAAGAGTAAATTCACACAATCATTTTGGAGAAATTTTAATATATGGTATGATAATTGGAACTAATAAATGTATGTTGCTCCTTTAGTTTTATCATTAAAATAAATAAGCAACTAGTCTTATATAATAAACATAAGAAAAGAAAATACTATTAGTACTGTGAAAAATACAATTAAAAAATACGAAGAGAACTAAGAAAATTATAAATTATGATAGACAACCCTATGTAATTTGAGATTAATTTGATAATATAGATGTTATTGGTTAATTTTCTAATAAATGTGCAACTGAACTTATTCAAGAAGATAAAAATTAAAAAATTATTAGTATAAATAGAAACTGTGAAAAGTACTCTTCAAAATTATTTTTTGAAGAAAAAAAAAGAACAAAAGCAGAAGTTAAAAACCCATAGCCTGAGAGATATTGCCAGATGTTTCTTTCAAATGTCCAAGAAAAGGTAATTTTTCTGCAATTTAATTTTCCCAGAGTGTCAAAAATAAAAAGTAGTTTGTGAATTTACTATTTATGTGGAATTCTGATATCAAAATTTAATAAGAGTAGTTACAATAATAAACAAATACCAATTTTAATTATGATTATACAGCCAAACACAATAAAATATTAGCAAATGAAATAATACAATAGTGTATTATATTTGAACATCCTAGTTAAGTTGCCTTCATCTCATGAGTGTAAAGAATGTTCATCATTAGAAATCTATTATTTTAATTTTACAAGATTAGCTCATGAAGAAACTGTATGATAAATGATGAAAAGATATTTGTTGTAATTCAGTATCTGTGTCTCATAGTAAAAGTGAAATCATGCTTTTATTTGTAATGTGTGCAGGAGGTGGCTACTATAAAATGCAAAACGTTTATATTTTCAGCCAGGAAGAAACTAAAGTAGCAATAAAAATACTTTGAATTTAATGAATTAAAATAAAATTTCATAAAATATATTAAGAAATTATAAATCTCTAAACTTAGCTTACACTGGTCCTTCATGTAATGTGATGAACCCATATATGCCTGGATTGTGGGTCTAGAGCTTAGGTAATTCAGAGATTTTTTTGGCAGAACGTAATTGATGAGTAAACATGAATCTTGGCAGACACTGAATACCTACCCTATTAAAATTATTCATCAGTAGCCTTTACCTATTATCATTGGCATATTCAACTATTCAGTTCAATTGAGAGTTCAGTGAATTCTCTAATTCATTTAACATAAATATCATGTGACAGATAAAATAGCAAGACTTAAGTATGGCACATGATTGGTTGTGAACATCTGGTAAGAATGCCTGATGGCAGGGCATTTGCTAAATATTGAAGTGCAAAGAGAGTAGAAGAAATGCTTCCTACAACCATTAAATCCACTTGGAGCAATGCTACATTAATCCCTGGGAAACAGTTATACCTGAGTAAAAAATGTGAATAGAGGGCAAACATCAGATCAAGGACTGCTCAGAACTGTGATAATCATTTAAAAATTATTTTATTAATCAACTAGAGGGAAGGTAAATATGTGGTATAGTCACAGATACAGGATATCAAATGGACAACATTTCTCTTAAAAAAGCATCGAATTTTGACCCACATGACTTGGATTTCAGTTTCTGTTTTGCCCAGTTGTGGCAGCATGACTTTAGAATAGTTTCTGAACATTGACTGCTCTGTTTTTACTCAGGAAAAGAAGATAATATTAATGTCCTACTTTAGAGTTATGCATGGAAAGAACTTTTTAATTGTACTAGCTCTTATTGTTATCATGGACTATGGATATAGGCAGTGATATTTTATACAGACTTAACACCATCTGTAGAGAAATTCTGCCTTTTAAAAAAAAGATTTTATTTATTTATTCGTGAGAGACACAGAGAGAAAGAGGCAGAGGGAGAAGCAGGCTCCATGCAGGGAGCCTGGAGTGGGACTTGATCCTGGGACTCCGGGATCATGCCCTCAGTTGAAGGCAAACACTCAACCACTGAGCCACTCAGCCGTCCCAACAAATGACTTTAATATGCACCCTCTTTTAAACAAAAAAAGACAGACATAACAACTTTTAATTGAAGTGTAATTGACACAAAATATTACATTAGTTTCAGGTATAAGAGACAGTGATTCAACAACTCTATACATTTTGCCATGTTTACTACCAGTGTAGCTACCATCTGTCATCACACAATCCTATTACAATACCATTTACTATATTGCCCTAGGCTGTACCTTTCCTCCCTTGTTCCTTATTTATTCCATAACTGGAAGCCTGTATCACCCACCTGCCTTTACCCATTTTGCTCATCTCCCTATCAACCAACCTCCCTTCTAAAAACCACCAGTTTACTCTCTGTATTTGTGGGTTTATTTCCACTTTTGCTTATTCATTTGTTTCGTGTTTAGATTCCTCATGTAAGTGAAATAATATGGTATTTTTCTTTTTCTGTCTGATTTATTTCACTTAACATAATACCTCTGGGGCCATCCGTGTTGTTGTAAATGACAAGATCTCATTCTTTTTATGGCTTAGTAATATTCCATTGTATATATACCACATCTTCTTTATCCATTCATCTATCAGTACATTTTGGGTTGCTTCTATGTCTCGGCTGTTATAAATAATGCTGTAATAAACAGGGGTGCATAAACCTTAATTAGTGTTTTCATTTCTTTGAGTAAATACCCAGTAGTGGAATTATTGAATTATATGGTATTTCTATTTTCAGTTTTTTTCAGGAAACTCGCTACTGTTTTCCACAGTGGCTTTATCAATTTATATCCCCATAGACAGTGCATGATTTACATCATCACCAACATTTGTTATTTCTTGGAACAGACATAGACTTTTAATCAGTACACCTTTATATCAGTTCATTTCTGGAGGAAAAGAAGTTTAAGGAAATGATAGTATCAAAAATAATTCACCTCCACAGAATGTGTTAATCTATGTTGAAGATATATTTATTAAATAAGTAACTTTTGGGGAGTGTAGGAGTTCAAGTGTTTACAAGGGAGCTTGTATTTTTATTTGATTTTTATAAATCTTTTGAGTTTTTTGGTAGTAGAGACAATTTGATATTTTTTTTCTTTTGTAGAATGAAAATAATGAGTAAACTACAACTTTCTACTGGGAAATTTTAGCCCACATTTTTAACCCTCCATTCATTTATCTGTGGCCTTATTTTAAACTACAAAGCTGTGTATGGGTTTTGGTTATAATGTACTTGAATGTACTTGTCTCATTAAATTTTGCATCAAATCAAATGTTGCACTTAATATGCAGAGTGTGGCATTTTAGAATTTGTAATATATTTTTATTCAAGACATTTTAATGAAGTACAATCAGTTATCTATTATCTTAAAAAATTTCATTCTAGTTAGACATAGGCTTGAATAAGGACAAAGAGGAAGGAGTAACTTGCTAGCTATGTTTAGAAGGAGTTTCAGGTTTACAATGTAAAACAAGTTTTAACAGGTTTATTACTAGGTAACGGAAAAATTTAGTAAAATCATTTTAACCTAGCTTGTGTTATTAACTTACAACCGAATAATTTGACCTGTGAAGAGTAAAAGGATTTTAGCAGTGTGCTATGGTGTGCTTCCTGCCCCCCAACCCCAGGATTTTACCAAGAGTATTCCTCAATGTGCTAAAGGCATCTTGACTAGAAGAGGTCTTCTGGGGTGATTCTTATGGATCCAGAAGTCTGTATGCTCAGTTGACCAAATTACCAATCACTCTAAAGGCTGTCAAAGCATGTTTTGTGCAAAGAATTGATGCTTCAGTTTGGACTTTAGATTCTAAAGAGAGTAGGACATCCCAGATGCTTGAATTGAATGAAGCTCAGAATTTTACTTCTGAATCTAAAAGCAGCAGTTAACACGTACCTTTGATCTGGGTTAAAATGATGTGGAATTTCTCTGTAATATATATATATTTTCCCAAACACATTTTAGAACAGTTATTTGGTATAGTACACATACTATCTTGATGGATTATAAATTCTCTTTAAAAGTGTAAGTGCAGAAAATGCTGGAAAACAATGATGAATATCTGGAGGTGAAGCAACTGAAAATCTAGAGCAAATGGATTCTGATAGACTGACTTAAAAAAAAATCTCTGCAAAATTACTTTCTTAGCTTGTGGTTTTCTTTTGAGATTTGGACTCCATTTCGTTCCCTGGCATTGTGAAAATTACCCATGTGCTACAGCTACATCTAAGTAGTGGTTATTTCATGCTAGCTTGAATCTAGCCTCAGGGTAATTAACCATAGGGTATTTGAAAAATATGTATTTAACATTAGAACAAATGAAACTATCTTTTTTATAATTATAAAACCCTTATTTTCTCTGAAGTTCTGAGGTCTATTGAATGAGTTGCTCTCTGTGTTTTTTTAAAGTCAGAACTATAATAATTCTGTTTCACTATTTTTCTCTAAAAAGAAAAGCAAAAATTTACATTATCTGGAAAGAAACCTTATGATAATGTTTTCTCATTTGTTTATTCATTTAAGTAATATATACTGAGTATTGACCATGTGTTTTTCTTTCTTTGTTCATTAATTTTTATTGGTGTTCAATTTACCAACATACAGTAAAACACCCAGGGCTCATCCCGTCAAGTGTCCACCTCAGTGCCCGTCACCCATTCCCCTCCAGCACCCGCCCTCCTCCCCTTCCACCACCCCTAGTTCGTTTCCCCGAGTTAGGAGTCTTTATGTTCTGTCTCCCTTCCTGATATTTCCCAACATTTCTTTTCCCTTCCTTTATATTCCCTTTCACTATTATTTATATTCCCCAAATGAATGAGAACATACACTGTTTGTCCTTCTCCGATTGACTTATTTCACTCAGCATAATACCCTCCAGTACCATCCACGTTGAAGCAAATGGTGGGTATTTGTCGTTTCTAATTGCTGAGTAATATTCCATTGTATACATAAGCCACATCTTCTTTATCCATTCATCTTTCGATGGACACCGAGGCTCCTTCCACAGTTTGGCTATTGTGGCCATTGCTGATAGAAACATCGGGGTGCAGGTGTCCCGACGTTTCATTGCATCTGAATCTTTGGGGTAAATCCCCAACAGTGCAATTGCTGGGTCGTAGGGCAGGTCTATTTTTAACTCTTTGAGGAACCTCCACACAGTTTTCCAGAGTGGCTGCACCAGTTCACATTCCCACCAACAGTGTAAGAGGGTTCCCTTTTCTCTGCATCCTCTCCAACATTTGTTGTTTCCTGCCTTGTTAATTTTCCCCATTCTCACTGGTGTGAGGTGGTATCTCATTGTGGTTTTGATTTGTATTTCCCTGATGGCAAGTGATACAGAGCATTTTCTCATGTGCATGTTGGCCATGTCCATGTCTTCCTCTGTGAGATTTCTCTTCATGTCTTTTGCCCATTTCATGATTGGATTGTTTGTTTCTTTGGTGGTGAGTTTAATAAGTTCTTTATAGATTTTGGAAACTAGCCCTTTATCTGATATGTCATTTGCAAATATCTTCTCCCATTCTGTAGGTTGTCTTTTAGTTTTGTTGACTGTATCCTTTGCTGTGCAAAAGCTTCTTATCTTGATGAAGTCCCAATAGTTCATTTTTGCTTTTGTTTCTTTTGCCTTTGTGGATGTATCTTGCAAGAAGTTACTGTGGCCGAGCTCAAAAAGGGTGTTGCCTGTGTTCTCTTCTATGATTTTGATGGACTCTTGTCTCACATTTAGATCCCTCATCCATTTTGAGTTTATCTTTGTGTATGGTGAAAGAGAGTGGTCCAGTTTCATTCTTCTGCATGTGGATGTCCAATTTTCCCAGCACCATTTATTGAAGAGACTGTCTTTCTTCCAATGGATAGTCTTTCCTCCTTTATCGAATATTAGTTGACCATACATTTCAGGGTCCACTTCTGGGTTCTCTATTCTGTTCCATTGATCTATGTGTCTGTTTTTGTGCCAGTACCACACTGTCTTAATGACCACAGCTTTGTAGTACAACCTGAAATCTGACATTGTGATGCCCCCAGATATGGTTTTCTTTTTTAAAATTCCCCTGGCTATTCGGGGTCTTTTCTGATTCCACACAAATCTTAAAATAATTTGTTCTAGCTCTCTGAAGAAAGTCCATGGTATTTTGATAGGGATTGCATTAAACGTGTAAATTGCCCTGGGTAACATTGACATTTTTACAATATTAATTCTGCCAATCCATGAGTATGGAATATTTTTCCATCTCTTTGTGTCTTCCTCAATTTCTTTCAGAAGTGTTCTATAGTTTTTAGGGTATAGATCTTTTACCTCTTTGGTTAGGTTTATTCCTAGGTATCTTATGCTTTTGGGTGCAATTGTAAATGGGATTGACTCCTTAATTTCTCTTTCTTCAGTCTCATGGTTAGTGTATAGAAATGCCATTGATTTCTGGGCATTGATTTTGTATCCTGCCACGCTACCAAATTGCTGTATGAGTTCTAGCAATCTTGGGGTGGAGGCTTTTGGGTTTTCTATGTAGAGTATCATGTCATCGGCGAAGAGGGAGAGTTTGACTTTTTCTTTGCCAATTTGAATGCCTTTAATGTCTTTTTGTTGTCTGATTGCTGAGGCGAGGACTTCCAGAACTATGTTGAACAGCAGTGGTGAGAGTGGACATCCCTGTCTTGTTCCTGATCTTAGGGGAAAGGCTCCCAGTGCTTCCCCATTGAGAATGATATTTGCTGTGGGCTTTTCGTAGATGGCTTTTAAGATGTCGAGGAAAGTTCCCTCTATCCCAACACTCTGAAGGGTTTTGATCAGGAATGGATGCTGTATTTTGTCAAATGATTTCTCTGCATCTAATGAGAGGATCATATGGTTCTTGGTTTTTCTCTTGCTGATATGATGAATCACATTGATGGTTTTACGAGTGTTGAACCAGCCTTGTGTCCCGGGGATAAATCCTACTTGGTCATAGTGAATAATTTTCTTAATGTGTTGTTGGATCCTATTGGCTAGTATCTTGTTGAGAATTTTTGCATCCATGTTCATCAGGGATATTGGTCTGTAATTCTCCTTTTTGGTGGGGTCTTTGTCTGGTTTCAGAATTAAGGTGATGCTGGCCTCATAGAATGAATTTGGAAGTACTCCATCTCTTTCTATCTTTCCAAACAGCTTTAGTAGAATAGGTATGATTTCTTCTTTAAACGTTTGATAGAATTCCCCTGGGAAGCCATCTGGCCCTGGACTCTTGTGTCTTGGGAGGTTTTTGATGACTGCTTCAATTTCCTCCCTGGTTATTGGCCTGTTCAGGTTTTCTATTTCTTCCTGTTCCAGTTTTGGTAGTTTGTGGCTTTCCAGGAATGCGTCCATTTCTTCTAGATTTCCTAATTTATTGGCATACAGCTGTTCATAATATGTTTTTAAAATCGTTTGTATTTCCTTGGTGTTGGTAGTGATCTCTCCTTTCTCATTCATGATTTTATTAATTTGAGTCTTCTCTCTCTTCTTTTTAATAAGGTTGGCTAATGGTTTATCTATCTTATTAATTCTTTCAAAGAACCAACTCCTGGTTCTGTTGATCTGTTCCACAGTTCTTTTGGTCTCGATATCATTTAGTTCTGCTCGAATTTTAATTAACTGTCTTCTTCTGCTGGGGGTGGGGTCTATTTGTTGCTTTTTCTCTAGTTCCTTTATGTGTAAGGTGAGCTTTTGAATTTGAGTTCTTTCCAGTTTTTGAATGGATGCTTGTATTGCGATGTATTTCCCCCTCAGGACTGCTTTTGCTGCATCCCAAAGATTTTGAACGGTTGTATCTTCATTCTCATTAGTTTCCATGAATCTTTTTAATTCTTCCTTAATTTCCTGGTTGACCTTTTCATCTTTTAGCAGGATGGTCCTTAACCTCCACGTGTTTGTGGTCCTTCCAAACTTCTTGTTGTGATTGAGTTCTAATTTCAAGGCATTATGGCCAGAGAATATACAGGGGACTATCCCGATCTTTTGGTATCGGTTCAGACCCAATTTGTGACCCAGTATGTGGTCTATTCTGGAGAAAGTTCCATGTGCACTTAAGAAGAATGTGTATTCAGTTGAGTTTGGATGTAAAGTTCTGTAGATATCTGTGAAATCCATCTGGTCCAGTGTATCATTTAAAGCTCTCGTTTCTTTGGATATGTTGTGCTTAGAAGACCTATCTAGTATAGAGAGAGCTAGATTGAAGTCACCAAGTATAAGTGTATTATTATCAAAGTATTTCTTGAGTTTGGTTATTAATTGGTTTAAATATTTGGCAGCTCTCACATTTGGGGCATATATATTGAGAATTGTTAAGTCCTCTTGTTGGATAGATCCTTTGAGTATGAGATAGTGTCCCTCTTCATCTCTCACTATAGTCTTCGGGGTAAATTTTAATTTATCTGATATAAGGATGGCAACCCCTGCTTTCTTTTGAGGACCATTTGAATGGTAAATGGTTCTCCAACCTTTTATTTTCAGGTTGTAGGTGTCCTTCTGTCTAAAATGAGTCTCTTGTAGACAGCAAATAGATGGGTCCTGCTTTTTTATCCAGTCTGAAACCCTGCGCCTTTTGATGGGGTCATTAAGCCCTTTCACGTTCAGAGTTACTATTGAGAGATATGAGTTTAGTGTCATCATATCTATTCAGTCCTTGTTTTTGTGGATTGTTCCACTGAACTTCTTCTTAAAGGGGAATTTTAAGAGTCCCCCTTAAACTTTCTTGCAGAGCTGGTTTGGAGGTTACATATTCTTTCAGTTCCTGCCTGTCTTGGAAGCTCTTTATCTCTCCTTCCATTTTGAATGAGAGCCTTGCTGGATAAAGTATTCTTGGTTGCATGTTTTTTTCATTTAGGACCCTGAATATATCCTGCCAGCCCTTTCTGGCCTGCCAGGTCTCTGTGGAGAGGTCTGCTGTTACCCTAATATTCCTCCCCATAAAAGTCAGGACTTTTTTTCTCTTGCTGCTTTAAGGATCTTCTCCTTATCTTTGGAATTTGCAAGCTTCACTATTAAATGTTGAGGTGTTGAACGGTTTTTGTTGATTTTAGGGGGGAATCTCTCTATTTCCTGGATCTGAATGCCTGTTTCCCTTCCCAGATTAGGAAAGTTTTCAGCTAGGATTTGTTCAAATACATATTCTGGCCCTCTCTCCCTTTCGGCGCCCTCGGGAACCCCAATTAAACGTAGGTTTTTCTTCCTCAAGCTGTCATTTATTTCCCTTAATCTATCCTCATGGTCTTTTAATTGCCTGTCTCTTTTTTCCTCAGTTTCCCTCTTTGCCATCAACTTGTCTTCTATGTCACTCACTCGTTCTTCCACCTCGTTAAGCCTCGTCGTTAGGACTTCTAGCTTGGATTGCATCTCATTTAATTGATTTTTAATTTCTGCCTGATTGGATCTAAATTCTGCAGTCATGAAGTCTCTTGAGTCCTTTATGGTTTTTTCTAGAGCCACCAGTAGCTGTATAATAGTGCTTCTGAATTGGCTTTCTGACATTGAATTGTAATGCAGATTTTGTAACTCTGTGGGAGAGAGGGCTGTTCCTGATTCTTTTTTTGAGGTGAGGTTTTCCTTTTAGTCATTTTGCTCAGTGCAGAGTGGCCAAAAACAAGTTGTATTGGGAAAAGGAGAAAAAGAGAGAGAAGGAAAGAAAAGAGAAAAAGAAAAAAGAGAAATAAGAAAAAAAAGGGGGGGGGAAGAGAAGAAAAAGAGAAAGAAAAAAGGAGAAAAAAGAAAAAAAAGGGGGGTGGGGTGGGGGAGGCAATCAGAAATCAAGAAGAAAGAAAAAAAAAAGCACAAAACAAAACAAAAACAAACAAACAAACAAAAACAAACAAACAAAAAAAAACAAACAAAAAAACCCCACGGGGGAGTATCTTCTGATTCTGTATACTTTAAGTCCCTTGACTTCCCCTGGAACTGGTTCGTGTCGCTGGTCTTCTGGGGGAGGGGCCTGCTGTGCTGATTCTCAGGTGTTAGCACTTGGGGGAGCTGCTCTGCCCCTGCCTGGTGCAGGGCTCAGTGGGGTTGTTCACCCCGTGAGGCCCCGGGAGGAAGCCACAGTGGCGGGGGCAGCTCTGGGACCCTGGAGTCAGCTCCCGCAGTAGCTCCGGGGCTCTCCGTCTGCAGGGCCTGGAGGCTCCGGGGCGGGGCCGCTGATCTGCTCAGCTCCAGGCAGGAGCGTCCTCGCTGTCCTGGGCCCTCCCGGCCTCTGCCTGTCCCGGGGGGAGGCCGGATCCTGGGCTGTGTCCTGGCGCCCTGTGCCCCGGGGCCTGCGCTGTTGGATTCGCGCTCCCGCCCCGCAGCCCCCTCCGCGGAGCCGCCGCCCGAGCCCCTCCGAGCTGCTCCCGGAGCCGCGCAGCCCCCTCCGCGGAGCCGCCGCCCGAGCCCCTCCGAGCTGCTCCGGGTCCCGCCGAGCGCTGCAGCCCTTAGGGAGCTCGGCGCACTCTCCGGGGCGCAGTTCCTCTGTTACTGTCCCAGGGAGCCCGAGGGCGTCCCCGCCTTTCTGGGGATCCTGCTCCAATTCCCCCGGGAGGCCTTTCCGCGGGGAAGGTCGGTGCAGCTCCTGCTCCTCCGGGACGGGGCTCTCCTGTCCTGGGGACACTCGCCCCGGCCTCAGCCCGGCTCCTCGCGGGCCCCTCCCCCTTGGAGGCCTTTTGTGTCTTTATTTCTTTTTCCCCGTCTTCCTGCCTGATAGAAGCGCGAACTCTTCTCACTGTAGCGTTCCAGCTGGTCTCTCTTTAAATCTCAGGCCGAATTCGTAGATTTTCAGGATGATTGGATGGTTTTCTAGGTAATTTGTTGAGGACAGGTGACTTGGAGACCCTACTCCTCCGCCATCTTGCCCCTCCCTTGACCATGTGTTAAGTGCAAGTCACACAAGGTCTCTGTACTCAGAAGGAATGACTTGGTAGCACTAACAGGCACTAAGAGGTAATAAAAGAGATATAATAAGTGTCAAAGGTAATGGGGGCTGGGCAGTTTCCACTGTAAGTGCATATGTTAATGGCAGACAATGTACTGGAAGATCAGGGCAAGCATCCCTGAGAGAGGGATGTTGAAGTTCAAGGATAAGGATAAGTAAGAGTTGGCTAAGAGAAGATGGTAAATAGTCTCTGAGACAAAAATGAAACAAAACAAAAACACCCAACTGCATGTGATGGTCTTCACACTGTACAAGTGCTTGTGAAGCTATTCTGATTGGTATACTAATTGCCCAGTTTAGTAGTGCTACCAGAAAGTTGTTGAAAAAAAATTTAAAAATCTTTAGATAATTTATTCCATATATGTCAAGATGGGAGTGGTGGTGGCTGAAGGTGCAGGAGGAGAAAAAAGAATAGAAAAGAAAAGAAGAAAGAGAGAAAGGAAAAAAAGAAAAGAGGAAGAAAAGGAGAGAGAAGAGGGAGAAATGAAGGACTGTCATGCTAGCTCATGAGAGCAATACTTGGACCTTTTGGAGAATTCTATGAAGGGAAGGGGAGAGGAAATATATTGAAATCTAACTAGTTGCCTCACCCATGGTCTGATGTCTTTTGTGGCCCAAGTTAAAGCCTTTCCTAGGACAAAATGAAACCCTGGATGACTTGGAACATTATTGTAGCAAAGTGGTGGCAATTTGTAAAAATTGCCTAAGTATGTGGGATATCCCTGCATTAAAGTGGACTGTTTCAAGAAAATTTCAAGTCTGAGTCTAAAAAGACCTCTCATTCCATGTTTACAGCTGCCAGGGAGGAATGGCAGGTTATGCTAAAGGGAAAGCCCTTTTGTCACACTTCCTTCCTGATTGTTTTGGTTAGAATTATCTAGGAATAGGTGCTGAGGAGGGTTGAAAGGCTCTGCCTGAGGTAGAGGCATTCTAACTTGGAGTTGTGGAGCTATCCAGGAGTGAGGAAAGGCAGAGAAAACAAGGGTGGATGAGAAGCAAGAGGAGCCAGGTAACTATTGGAGAAGTGTACACTAAGGAGAAACCATTGGTCCTATGCATGGAGTTGAAGACATTTAAGAAAAGAAAGCTTTATTAATGGATTTCAAGTATGCTGTGCTATCTGTGATACAGCATCTCTTTAGAATAACCCAGTGTTTGATGAACTCTGCTGAACTTACAAATGGTCTAAATATTTGGTTTAATTTAGTTTAGTTTTGTTAAGGAAAAATAGGCAGAGTTGGTTTTATTTCTGGGTAAACAAGAAATGGAATAAAGAGTACTTACAGAAGAAACACAGGGGCCGAGGTGACATCAGAATGCATTCTGGGGAGATGTTGAAATTGTAAAGGAGAGCTTTATATTTCCATGGATTTGTGTGAGACTTTAGATTTTAAGAGGCCAGTAGATCCCAGCTCTCATAATTTATATTGCATGGAATTCCTGACCAATATCCTGATAATGGAAAAATGTGATACCATCAGTTAAGAGATAGGTAGTGGACATGGTGCAATTATGAATTCAGGTGGAGGAGTCTTGTAAATGCTGATGTATTTTCTTATAAGTCCCATTCATCAAAGGCCATCTGCAACTAAGGGGGAAAAGCAACTTGATTCAAAGGGAGTCAGTTCTATGGTTTGAAAGGCTATAGTTGAAAGTTTGGAAAAAGTAGGGTGATTAAAATGGAAAAATTAAAATGATTCACACCTGGGAACTGAGAGAGTGAACGCAATAAATGCTTCTTTGTTTGGGTTTGGCGGTTAGTATATGTTGAATTGGATTGTGAATAGAGGGAATTTAGGTTGTAAGTAAAGATGGAGCATGGTATTTGATTATTATTTTATAAATATATGTTACTATATTGTTATATTAAAATTGTCTTGGATGTCCCAACTTTTTCAAGCCTTTGAGCTTCTTTAATTTCAATTAATCCTTAGTAGGTAAATACTTTTAGAAATAATTTGACTTTCTTCCATTTTCATATGGCTTGTCATATATTATGGAAAATGTATTGCTGTTTTATTCCATAGGATACATGCTAAGTCCAGCTGTTCACATTTAACTAGGTTTTCTATTGCTTTTTGGAAATGAAAAGGGGAGACTTTGGATTTGGCATAGACATTTGTTTAATAGAAACTAGGGAAATATTGCTTACCTCATCTAATCTTAAATATTCTTTCTTATATTATATGAGATGACAGGATTCCAATGTTTGCTGTCAAGAGTATATAATGGAACTTGCCTTTGAATCCTCAATTGTAACTTTTGATATGTTGGCAATATGTAGGACAAAGTCAGCACTCTTGTTAGCATAAGACAAAGCTTGCAATTTACAAACTTACATCCTGGGGATGGAATTTACCCATAATTATTTCCCTGGTTTGGCATTAGTGGTAATTAAGCTAATAAATGGAGTTAACATAGTACACTTAAAGTGGCTATTTATTTATATTTTTATGAGTCAGGCTGACTTCACTTTCTAAAAAAAAAAAAAAAAAAGGAATGAAGAATCCTATAGCAAACACCTTATGAAAGATCCCATATATTATACTGGCTCTAACTACTACCTAGTAAAATTTATATGGATTTACAAAAAAGTGGGGGAGAGAGTTACAGAAAGGCTTGGGGAACTGATTTTTAAAAGTTCTTAAGAACTATAATACAAGAATGCATGGATGACAATGTGTTGTTGTGATGACCTCTGAACTAATCAGATCCGGATTTGAATTTCAGTTCTGCAATTTGGCAATTGTGTTGCCTCAAAAGATTACCTAAAACTGTGAACTTTAAGTCTCGTCATCCAAAATGGAGATGATAATACTCTACAGTGATGTTGGAGGATTGAATGAGATAATGTATACTAAATTTTATTTTATTTTATTTTGCTTGGTGGTGGTGCTAATCCCTATCACCTGAATTTACTGAGGCTTTTTTCCCCCCTGAGGCTTTTTTTGTTTTTAATATGATCAATTTAGAAACACTGATAGCTACAAAACTCATTATTTTGCACAAAAACTATTATTTTACTAATGCATGATTGTGTAATATACCCTGGCTATTTAGACAACATTGATCCACTGAGTTAACAGTGGACATTAAGATAGATCTTACATATGTTGACACGTCTATGCAATATATGAAGATCACAATCTTTAATATCATCACTGGTCATTAGAAAAGTCTTAAGTGTTAGGAAGCTGTCAAGTGTACAGAAGTGGATGCAAATTTTCCAAAAATCAAATTTTTACTTGAAAGGTTGAACTTTATCATAAGCAACAGGCACTGTATATTGGAAATGACAACTGCACTTCACTCATTTTTGAGAAAATATATTCCAGACATCCAAGTTATATCTAAACATCCAAGTCATTTATTATAGTTTGGTTTTTGGCTGTTCTTTCAAGTAAATATGGAATGCAGTGAAAAAAGTGGATAATTTGTCCTACAAATCAGGTAATAACTCACTTTTACTTGAGACAAAAATCTCTTTGAAATGCTGTAAAGATGTTTTATCTATACTTTTCATTTTGTCATACAGAATATCACAAAGAAATGTACAGGGTCAGAGGGTTGAGATTTAATAAAATTAACTTCTCAGAAAATGAGTTTTGAATTTTGTATGACTGAATATTTTAGACTATATATATTGCATTATTGCTAGTTTTACTAGATAATGATGAGGATAATTTCTACCACTTCCTGAAGAACATAGGGCACAATTTAATCAATTAATCAAGTAATGTGTGTGATCACCAACTGTTCATTCCTTTTTTAATTTTTTTATTTTTTAATTTATTTTTATTTATTTTATTATTATTATTTTTTGTGCTTTTTCGTGCTTTCATGCTTTAACCAGTATCTCCTGGTTAAATTTTAAGAAGCTTAAATGTCACTGGGGACTATTCTAAATCTGTTGGCTGGCTTGAGTTTTCCAACACAAAGTAGGAAATCCAGGAGTCCCCTTCCTTAGGTAAATATGATGAACTTTGGCCCAAAGAATAGTAGGTCTAATTGGGACTTACCTTCCATATTCCTGCCACAAAGCCTGCCATAACCTCATCCTTTCCCTCCAGTCCATGGACCTTTCTTCTCCAGAATATAAGAAATTTATTCCACTTGCATTTCTGCATCCAGGCTGCGTAGGGGAAAACCAATCGCTTTATACCTGATTTCTTATCATTGCTGAGTTTTACTGTGCTTAGACAATTTATGAGAGTAACTAGGGATAGAGTCTTAAGTGGGGTTCTAATTCTGGAAGGAATGGTTGAGGTTCTGTGAAAGTGATAGAAGGGGAAATGGATTTTGGCTTTTAATTTTATCTTTTTAAGTTATGCGAAGCTATCTTTTTTCTGTATACATCAAATAAGTAAGCTTTACTACTAAGCTTTAACATCTGCAAACTTTAGAAAGATTGCAGAAACTCCAGCTTTACTAGCTATTAGTGGTAAGACAAATTATATAAACTCTTTAACCTGAAACTTCCTTATATTATCAATGGAGGATATTATTGCTTATTTCATATAGTTAATATTAATGAGTGTGTATATAATATTAAGCAGAACAGCTAGCATGAAAACTCAAGTATGTGTTAGATGTTAATGTGATTATTTAGTATTATTATTATTCCACATGTTTATCTTATATTTAAGTATGATTTTTATATTTTTTGTGTATATTATTACAGGCCAGTAATCTATGATCATTTGGGCTTATATCATCTCCTCCACAATTTTTTTTTTTAAGAATAGACAGCATTTGTTAGTTTTTGTTCTTAGGTTTTTAGTGACTTAATAAGAATGATTGGAGCTAGAAAAATGAACGGGGAACGGCCATTCTTTCATACATCTCCTGGGGACTTGGGTGTATAACATACGATTAGCAGAAGAATAAAGAACAATGTATGCTTTCAAGATGTTCATAATTTACCAGTTGGAAACAAAAACTTTTATTTATTTTTATTTATTTATTCATGAGAGACACACAGAGAGAGGCAGAGACATAGGCAGAGAGAGAAGCAGGCTCCAGGCAGGGAGCCCGATGTGGGACTCAATCCCGAAACTCCAGGATCACTCCAGAACCAAGGGCAGAACCTCAAACCACTGAGCCACCCAGGCATCCCTGAAACGAAAGTTCTTAAAAGCACTTTGATCATTGGTGTGAAGAAAACAAAAAAGTGTATGGCTGTAAAGAGAAGGATATTAACCACTGATGTTGAATATTTTCTTTAATTATGTACACCTAATTACAAAAGATGTTTCAATTACTTAAGACAGTTATAATACATATAATCAAGTTTAGTATGTAGAAAATATTTTTTTAGGCTTAACAGAATGACATATTTAACTGCACAATTGATGATTGATAAAAAAATACCTAAGTCATTGAAAAGGCATACATTATTAAAATGCCAAATTATCTCACAACAGTGCCTTTCTACTCTTGACAGTAAAGATTTCATGTCAGTCATTTTTGTACAATATGAAACACCATAATCTTTTATGTTCCTTTGTTCAGAAAACCTACTGAAGACACAGTAGAAGAACAACAACATGATGATCAACGTGATGATTCTCACAATATAGCTATCCATGTTAAAAAAGCACGTGGTGGCCTTACTTTATATGAACCCAAAAGATTTGAAGAGGAATTAATAGAATTCCTGGATATTTTAAAGAAACTGTAAGTATTTTTAATATATCACTTCTTATAGTTGAACAATAATTTTGAAAAGCTTCCCTTTTTTTAAAATTAGTTGCTTGCAGCCAAGTGCTTTAATTGTAATCTACCTTTAGAGCTTGATTCAGGAGAGGTAGAAATACTGAATACTTTCTAGATGAATGCAGTCTTCACCATTTTAATTTTTGTGCCATATCATGGATATATTGGTAATATATCCAGCATGGCACATCATTTTAATTTTCAGTTGCAGGCAAAATAGGTATTATTTACTGATTGTGTTAAATCAAAATTATGTTTAAGATTTCATCAGCTTATGGTTACTTGTCAGCTCTTCATTAAGCATTTCAACTATCTTCCCCATCATGGAGGCTTTAAAATAAACTTATCTCAATTACTTTTTAACTACTTGGAAGACTTTGCTTATGATTGGGTACAACTACCTAAAGGAAATGGAGAAGTAGGAGAAAGGAGGCATTGAATCTAGGTGGAGGCTGGTTACCAGAGGTGATATTGGGTTTATGCATAAATTAAAGTTGAAATGGCCATGGGAAAATGTGATAATGGAATAAGGATTGACAACACAGGCAAAATGAAGAGAGAGTGTCAAGACCAAACTTGTGCCTGAAAGACCAAGAGTATGGAATGAGAAAAATAAAAGCCTGTCATTAGTGTTTGTAGGAATACACCAAGAATTCTATGCTATAAGCACTCTTCTTCAAAATTGTCATTGCAGAGGTACCTGGGTGACTCAGTTGGATAAGTGGCTGATTCTTGTCTTGATCTCAGCTCAGGTCTTGATCTCACAGTCCTGAGTTCATGCCCAGCACAGAGCCTACTTGAAAAAATATTGTCATTGCAAATTTGAGAAAATATGATCAGGGCTTCCAGGAAATTTGGGAATAGTCAGATTTCTGATACTTTTACTTATAACAACATCAACAAAATAAACACGGCAAATGCTAGTCCCTTTATAAAAAAGTAGGTGTGAGGGAATTGTAGAGAAAGAAATCGTAACTACCTGCCATAGAGGGGTATAATTAACTGGTAAGTGACAGAAATAGAAAATTTAATAAGAATGTGTTCAGTAATTATGTTAAAAGTATACTTTGGTAGAAAATCACTAAAACGCTGAAAGTTACTGGAGCTATAGTCACTTTCATTCCATTAAACCATAATGTTGACAAAAATTGCATTGGATTAAATTTTTTAACTGCATGGAAACCAATGAATCACTCACTGCTGATTTAAGATTGTACTCAGCTGCAGGATTTTCAATGGGGTAAATCTGTCTTTCTGAAAATAATGAGGTGGCACTTCCCAGATGACAAAAGTTTGGATCTAAGATGCAAGAGAAGCTGAAGTGGCTATGGTTCTCTGGCAAGGTGTTAAAATACAAAGTGGTAAATCTAGGTTGAAGTCAGGAAGGATACTACAAATGAATAAAAACCCAGTACCATGTTAGCAATAGATTGAAGCAGGAGCCATGGTGGAAGGCTATCCAAACTCAGGGTAGAATTGACAAAGAATCCACTGCTATGTCCTTATATAGACATTTAACAACCAATCTCCAAATCCATTTAACAGCCAATCTCCAAATACCCTAGACAATAGATATTGGGAGAGTGACAATTTCCAGAACCCACTCTCTCACTCACATGGAGAGAATGGATGGGTAGGTAGATCAAATCCTGAAGTACTCCAGTCTCTCACTTTAAGTGGCTCAGAATTGGCCAAGTATGATTCTTCAAAATGAAGGTAGCAGATCTTGACTGCTACCAATGAGTGGGGCTGAGTTACAAGGGCAGAGTGAATGAGAAGGGAACTTGCTTTTATGTTTGATATTCACACAAAGCTTTAATTTCTATACATAAAATTTCTGATTCATCCTCATCTCAATGCTTTGGAGTGGACATGGTAAGCTAGTCAGTAAAAGAGCATTGCATGTTCTAAATCCACAATCTGTATTTGTTCTTCTACAGGCATGCTCTTTATCTTCTTGTCTCCCTGGTACACTAGTATATTCATTTTCCATCAGTGTGTAACAAATTATCATAAACATAGTGGCTTAAAGCAACATCCATTTATCATCTCTCTGGGCAAGGCTTAGCTGGGTCCGCTGCTCATGTCTCAACAAGGCTTCAACCAAGTCATTCATGGAGGTACATTCCTTTCTGGAGCATGAGGTTCTCTTCTAAGATTGTAAGTATTGTTGGCAGAATTTAGCTCCTTGTGGTTGTAGGGCTGAGGTCCCTACTTTCTTTCTGACTAAGTCAGGGCCTATTTAGGCTCCTAAAGGCCCACAGATCCTTGTTGAATCACCCTCTTTCAGACCTTCCCACCATGGAAGCTTAAATATTAAAAGCCAGCAAGGGAGAGTCTCTCCTTCTCCTATTCTGCTAAGATGACGTTTTATATAACCTAACTAAGGATATGTATATTCCATCACCTTTGTCATGTTATATTGGTTAGAAATGAATCATACGTTTTGCCTCCATCTGTTTATTGATGGATAAGTTGTTACCTCTGTAGCCCTCCCTTTATCTCTAACTGAACTGTGATCAGATTGATAGGCTCCTTTAGTGTTGTGATTTAATAGTTTTTTAAAGTAACTACCTTATGCTTTCTAAGATCTTTCCCTTTGTTATTCTGTCTGAAATTTTAACAAACAAATTTTGAGTAACAGTAGCCTCTTTTTAAAGAAATTCAAATATGCATGGTAAGAGTAAGAAGCTATGGCTTGGGGGTGCCTGGGTATCTCAGTTGGCTGAGCACCTGACTCCTGGTTTTGCCTCAGTCGTGATCTCAGGGGCATAGGATCAAGTCCTGGATCAGGTTCTGCACTCTGAGCATGGAGCCCGCTTGAGAATTCTCTCTCCCACTCTATCTCTCCTCTCCAACATACTCTCCTCATGCTGAGGGGGCAGTACACTTTTATTGAAATTTTTACTGGGTTTATATTCAATTGGTAAGGAATAGCATTTAAGAAGAGGAAGTATTTTAGAAGGAGAATGTATGCACTTGCTCTCTCTCTCAAAGACAAAGAAGCTATTGATTATTGATTACTTGGTGAGGTTTGGCTGAATCATACTGATTACTTAACTCCTACTTTAATTCAGCAGCTTTGAGTAAATGGTGCTAGAGGGGAGGAAGGATAAATGATTTTGAAACATTAAAATCAATAGAAAGGGCATGTCTGGGAGGTGTCTCTAGAGAGGTGGGGTTTGAGTAACTAAAGGATGCTGTGTAATTGGAAAGTATGTGTGGAGAACAGACTGAGAAAGAAAGATGAGAGATAGAAGAAAGATTTGGGAGACTTTTTGTTAAGTTTTTTATTCTAAAGCATATTGGATTGAATATAAGCTTGTCATGTGTATTAGTTAAGATTTTAAATTGTAACCAATAGAAATTGATTCTGGTTAAAACAAACAAAGAAAAAAATGGTGAGGGAGAGAGGAGAAACCTATGGAAGAATATTTTGGATAGCTCCCAAAATAGAAGAACTATTAGATGCTGGAGATGATATGAACTAGAGTAGCTCTGGATATCTCAAGATATAACACTGGATTCAACCATCTACAAGTATTTTTGGTTGGGGGTTTTGGGGCCCACAATTCAGTTCCAGGGATAAGGAGTCATACTGTTGTAGTTTGTTTTTGTATCCACCCCTTGGATAAATGCTGAGGGGGAAGTACACTTTTATTGATATTTTTACTGGGCTTATATTCAATTGGTAAAGGATAGCATTTAAGTATTTCAGAAGGAGGAGGAAGTGGATCATATACAAAGTCAAAAGTTATGAATTAAGACATGAGTTGGAAAAAAACCAAAAACAAAACAAAAGACATGAGTTGGAATTTTAATTTATAAATAAATTTACTGATACAATATTTTTACCCATTAATTAATGAATTCAGCATATACTTTTGAACTCCTGTATGTGTTTCTGGCAACATTCTGGGTATTGGGACTTTAGTGGTGAAAACACAGTATCTTTGTCCTCATGGGATCATATATCTAATATAAGAGTCCTAGGTAATAAACACAAATGTATTTTGTCAGTTAGTGATAAATGCTAGAAAGAAAAGCTAATGAAGAATAGGGGGATAGGGTATGATGAAAATGATCCAAAAAATTCTTTCCTGAAAGGTGACATTGATCAGATAATTTCATGAAATGAGAGAGCTAGCCAATCAAATATCTTAGAGAAGTGCATTCCAAGCAATGAAAGAGGCCAGGATAGCAAAGTGTTTTGAGAAGTGAAAAAGAAAAATTTGGCAAGGAGGCTAGTGCTGTGAAAATGTGTGAGTGAGGGGAAAAGGCGGAAATGAGGCTTTGGAGGTGGCCAGGAACCAGATCATAACCTTGAGTCCTGTAGACCATGGTAGGTTTTTAATCTTGGTGTGACTGGCAAAATAGGAGTGACATGTTATGATTTAAATGGTAATAGGTCATGTGTGGAGAGCTGACTTTGGGTGCAGGAGATTTAGGCTATGTGGAATTGGTCTCAGTGAGAGATGACTGTAGCCTGATTTCTGTGTTAGGGAGTTCGGTTTGATATATAGAACTTGATTTTATTTATTTTTTTTAAGACGAGCAATTGATAGTCCTGGAAGCATATCAAATTATTTGCTCAACTTGACCACTAACAGTCAGTTTCCTGGACAAATGATCTAAAGCTCTCACGTGTTTGTATTTGATTACCTTGTCTATAACACCACCAGCTTTTAAAATGCAATTATGGATTGCTTTGGTAAAAATAATTGGTTTCTTTATAAATGACTAATTTCTGAAAAGAAAAGTGACATGCATGTATATTTGTGAGGGTTGTGGAAAGGATAGGAGAAGAGACAAACTATAAATGAGCTGTGAAAAGCAGTTTAAGATCCTCTGAGAAAACTTGGCCCAATTGTATTTTCTCCTACTTTCTCCAATTAATGATGTTTCCTTTGATGGAATGAAGCATCAGAAGATCATTACGTTTCAGTGAAGTAGTGATGCAAAGCCCTTCTCAGGAATGACTCAGAGGAACTGCTCCCTGGAAGGACATGAGGATTTTTGCTTTTTAGATTCAGGCTGCTTAAAATCCAAATGCAATATTATTATTAACTGTTATTTTCAAGTGAAAGGGCATATAAAATGAGGAATTATAATCTCAAACTATGCTGATGAGAGAAAAAAAGCTTTGTGGGGTTAATTCTGTTAAAAATACAGAGTTTGGATAAAAACTGACTGATTGGGGAGGGGGACTTGCCTCTAGAAAAGAAAATCTTTATTTGAAGCTAAAAGGGAGCATAGATTAATAAAGAATTGTGTGACTATTACAAATAATTTAAATTTTTGACAGAAAACAATGATCATTTATGATATAAGACTAGAGCTAAATGAAGAGAGTTATTTGTGTTAGGAGATGAGTTAGCAAAAAACATAAATTGACAGTAGATTGATATTATAGAAGAGTAAGGTGCTTGGTCTGTCTATAATGGTAAGAGTCAAAGTTACTTTGGGATGCACATATTGCGAAACACCTGGACTTTGGAGTCTGAAAGACCTGGGTTCTAAACTAGACTCCTCTAATTACTGGTTGTATGATCTTGGGCAAACTTCTACCTCTTGATATACAATTTGCTAATCTATAAAATGGGCACAATTAGATGTATCCCTTTTTTTATTTCTTCAAGAAAGAATATGTAAATTCCTCTTACAGCTTATTAATAAATGATGCCTATTAATTATTTATCATATATTTACATTAGCTTACAAAGTTGTCAGTAATATTTTCACCCTGAAGTTTCAGGAACTACTATTTGGTCACAAATTAATTAGTATTTCAAAAAATTATATTTTTATGCTGTTCTGTTGCTTGGAAGTAAGCAAATATCCTCTATTACAATGTTTCTTACAAAAGAAATTTTTTTCACTGTGCAGGTGCCTTAGTTCATTTGGGATGCTATAACAAGAATACCATAGATTGGGTGGCTTTAAACAATAGAAATTTATTTCTCACAATTCTGGAGCCTGGGAAATCTAAGATCAAGGCAGATTCTGTTTCTGGTGAAGTCCCTCTTCTTGGTTCATAGATGACTGTCTGATGGTGTCCTCACATGAAGGAAGGGGTGAGAGTTCCTTGGAGTCTCTTTCTAAGGGCACTAAATTAGGTACTCTGAGACTCAGTTTCCAACATGTGTGGAGGTTGTGGAGTTCACAACCAACTGCAAAGTGTTGAAGAATTCAACTCAATTCTGACACTATCTGGACATATCAGAAGATTCCACAGATTAAGGGTTCACTCCTACAAGACTGCACCTCCCCATCACTCTGATGCTTGTGACAAACCCAGGCAATTACCTGCCATTCTAACTACCTGGCTAGAAATCATAAATTTCTATGACTCCCTTTTTGGATTTGATTAATTTGGCAGAGTGGCTCATAGAACTCAGAGAAACATTTTACTTACTTGATCACTTATTTCTTTTTTTAAAAATTTTTTATTTATTTATGATAGTCACACACAGAGAGAGAGAATGGCAGAGTCATAGGCAGAGGGAGAAGCAAGCTCCATGCACAGCCCAACATGGGATTCGATTCCGGGTCTCCAGGATTGCGCCCTGGGCCAAAGGCAGGCGCTAAACCACTGCGCCATCCAGGGATCCCTGATCACTTATTTCTTATAAAAGGATATAACACAGAAACAGTCAGATAAAAGAGATGCATAGGACAAGGTGTGTGAGAAGGGGTATGAAGCTTCTATGCCCTCTCAGGGTGTGTCCCAAATTTCCTCTTGTTCATATACTTGGAAGCTCTCCAAACCTTGTCCTTTTTGGTTTAATGGAGGTTTCATTACAGAGTCATGATTGATTAAGTCATTGGCCATTGGTGATTGATTCTATCTCTAGGCCCTCTCCCTCCCTGTAGGTGGGAAAGGTTGGGAGTGGGGGCAGAGAATGAACGTTCCAACCTTTTAGTCATATAGTTGGTTCCTTTGTTAACCAGCCCTCATCCTCAGGCAAGGTCCAAAAGTCACCTCATTAATAACAAGACACCTTTGTCAATCTTAACACTAAGGAAATTCCAAGGGTTTTTGGGAGCTGTGAGCCAGGAACTATGGATGAAGACCAGATATATATTCAGATGACCAAATTTATATTTCTTATAAATCATAATATCACAGATACTAGTCCCATTCATGAGTGTTCCACTTTCATCACCTAATCCTCTCCCAAAGGCCCCACGTCCTAACACTATAATACTGAGGTTTAAGATTTTAGCATGTGGATTTTGGGAGGACACAAACATTACGACCATAATAAGATGTATATTATTTCAACATAGATGTGAATGTTAAAACTGTGACTTCTTTTCTTGGGTGACAATTTCATTTTTGCATTTCAAGTTAGAATCTTTTTTTTCACAGAAATATTTTACTAAGTACTTGGTATCAATACTTTCTTATTACACTAGATTTATAAGTACTTTTTTTCTGAAATTATCACAGAAATCAAGTTTTTGTTAAAAATTTTATGTGTGGCCTCACAAAGGACATTACTTGCCTCCCTAATGCAACTACTTATTTTCACAGTCCTCTTGAAAGTTAGTTCTAATGTTATCAAGCAAGATGTCTTAGTTTTGTATCTATAAAATTATCCATTATATGTACAAGTAGAATGTTTTTGTACTTTGGGATTTGCTATCTAATAGCATAAAGAACTGTTTTGGGGAGACTTAGGAAATCAAGTGTAGGCCTAAGTAGTACTATATCTAGAAACTCTTGGAAAGGTTTCCTTGTTTCCAGTAGAGTATAAGTCTGCATGGTAACTGTTGTCTGAATGTCAAATTTTGGGTCTAATTGCAGAAAGGTAATAAACCATTTGGTGGTCTTTAAAAGCTTGAAACACAATTCCTTATTTGTCCCTCCTATTTCATCCATTAAACACTTATCCTTGCAAAAACAGTGGTTTAGTTGGTTTCCATAATATTTAAGATTGGTATGAAAAGCTTGTGGCTTGCACAGGCCTTGATTTGGCTAAAGAGAGTGTTATGAGTAGTCTGTTTTGTGTTTGCAATATTCATTTATAGTTCAATGGATTTGAGACTCTACTTCCTATCTCATGGTCTACATGGAATTTAGTTTCAAAATGAGCCACTGCATTGAGTTTGTTGCTGTACAGCAAGTTATTCCACCAACATATGGTTCAATGCTCTTTCTTCTACATTATATCCTTGTCAACAAGCATGACCTAAAACTAAATTGGAAAAAGTTCTTTTTGAAGCATTTATTATTTTGGCTAAAAATGTTGATACATACTTTTCTACTATTTGCTATTTGATGTTAAAATTTAAATAATTTGGGGGAAATGTTTGAAGATGATGGAGGAGTAGGAGTCCTCATCCCACCTGGTCCCACCAACTTACCTAGATAACTTTCAAATCATCCTGAACACCTACGAATTCGACCTGAGATTTGAAGAGAACAGCCAGAATACTACAGAGAGAAGGGTTTTCGCTTCTAGCAAGAATTGTCTAGGGCGAAATTTACTTAGGTCTTGGTTGATATTCTTGACTCAGCCCACTCACACACCATTCTGCATTGAGCAAAATGACTAGAAGGAAGAACTCAACACAAAATAAAGAATCAGAAACACTATTCTTTGCCACATAATTACAGAATTTGGATTACAATTTGATGTCAGAAAGCCAATTCAGAAGCACAATTATAAAGCTACTTGGTGGCTCTGGAATAAAGCATAAAAGATTCAAGAGATTTCATGACTTCAGGATTTAGATCTAATGAGGCTGAAACTAAAAATCAATTAAATGAGATGCAATCCAAATGAGGTGGAAGAGTGAGTGACATAATAGAAGACAAGTTGATGGCAGGAAGGGCTGGGGAAAAAAAAAGAGAAAAAACCAATTAAAAGACCATGAGGAAAGGTTAAGGGAAATAAATGATAGCATCAGAAGGAAAAATCCACATATAATTGGAGTTCCAGAGAGTGCCGAGAGAGGCAGAGGGTCAGAAAGCATATTTGAACAAATCATAGCTGAGAACTTCCCTAATTTGGGTAGGGAAACAGGCATTCAGATCCAGGAGATAGAGAGGTTCCCCCCCAAAATCAGTAAAAACCGTTCAACACCTCAACATTTAATAGTGAAACTTGCAAATTGCAAAGATAAAGAGAAAATCCTAAAAGCAGCAAGAAACAAGAGATCCCTAACTTATATGGGGAGAAATATTAGATCAACAGCAGACCTCTCCACAGAGACCTGGCAGGCCAGAAAGAGCTAGCAGGATATATTCAGGGTCCTAAAGGAGAAGAACATGCAGCCAAGAATACTTTATCCAGCAAGGCTCTCATTCAGAATAGCAAGAAAGATAAAGAGCTTCAGGACAGGCAGCAACTGAAAGAATATGTAACCTCCAAACCAGCTCTGCAAGAAATTTTACGGGGCACTCTTAAAATTCCCCTTTAAGAAGAAGTTCAGTGGAACAATCCACAAAAACAAGGACTGAATAGATATGATGACACTAAACTCATATCTCTCAATAGTAACTCTGAACGTGAATGGGCTTAATGACCCCATCAAAAGGCGCAGGGTTTCAGACTGGATAAAAAAGCAGGACCCATCTATTTGCTGTCTACAAGAGACTCATTTTAGACAGAAGGACACCTACAACCTGAAAATAAGAGGTTGGAGAACCATTTACCATTCAAATGGTCCTCAAAAGAAAGCAGGGGTTGCCATCCTTATATCAGATAAATTAAAATTTACGCCAAAGACTATAGTGAGAGATGAAGAGGGACACTATCTCATACTCAAAGGATCTATCCAACAAGAGGACTTAACAATCCTCAATATATATGCCCCGAATGTGGGAGCTGCCAAATATTTAAACCAATTAATAACCAAACTGAAGAAATACCTTGATAATAATACACTTATACTTGGTGACTTCAATCTAGCTCTTTCTACCCTGGATAGGTCTTCTAAGCACAACATATCCAAAGAAACGAGAGCTTTAAATGATACACTGGACCAGATGGATTTCACAGATATCTACAGAACTTTACATCCAAACTCAACTGAATACACATTCTTCTCAAGTGCACATGGAACTTTCTCCAGAATAGACCACATACTGGGTCACAAATCGGGTCTGAACCGATACCAAAAGATCGGGATAGTCCCCTGTATATTCTCAGACCATAATGCCTTGAAATTAGAACTTAATCACAACAAGAAGTATGGAAGGACCACAAACACGTGGAGGTTAAGGACCATCCTGCTAAAAGATGAAAAGGTCAACCAGGAAATTAAGGAAGAATTAAAAAGATTCATGGAAACTAATGAGAATGAAGATACAACCGTTCAAAATCTTTGGGATGCAGCAAAAGCAGTCCTGAGGGGGAAATACATCGCAATACAAGCATCCATTCAAAAACTGGAAAGAACTCAAATTCAAAAGCTCACCTTACACATAAAGGAACTAGAGAAAAAGCAACAAATAGACCCCACCCCCAGCAGAAGAAGACAGTTAATTAAAATTCGAGCAGAACTCAATGATATCGAGACCAAAAGAACTGTGGAACAGATCAACAGAACCAGGAGTTGGTTCTTTGAAAGAATTAATAAGATAGATAAACCATTAGCCAACCTTATTAAAAAGAAGAGAGAGAAGACTCAAATTAATAAAATCATGAATGAGAAAGGAGAGATCACTACCAACACCAAGGAAATACAAACGATTTTAAAAACATATTATGAACAGCTGTACGCCAATAAATTAGGAAATCTAGAAGAAATGGACGCATTCCTGGAAAGCCACAAACTACCAAAACTGGAGCAGGAAGAAATAGAAAACCTGAACAGGCCAATAACCAGGGAGGAAATTGAAGCAGTCATCAAAAACCTCCCAAGACACAAGAGTCCAGGGCCAGATGGCTTCCCAGGGGAATTCTATCAAACGTTTAAAGAAGAAATCATACCTATTCTACTAAAGCTGTTTGGAAAGATAGAAAGAGATGGAGTACTTCCAAATTCGTTCTACGAGGCCAGCATCACCTTAATTCCGAAACCAGACAAAGACCCCACCAAAAAGGAGAATTACAGACCAATATCCCTGATGAACATGGATGCAAAAATTCTCAACAAGATACTAGCCAATAGGATCCAACAACACATTAAGAAAATTATTCACCATGACCAAGTAGGATTTATCCCTGGGACACAAGGCTGGTTCAACACTCGTAAAACCATCAATGTGATTCATCATATCAGCAAGAGAAAAACCAAGAACCATATGATCCTCTCATTAGATGCAGAGAAAGCATTTGACAAAATACAGCATCCATTCCTGATCAAAACCCTTCAGAGTGTTGGGATAGAGGGAACTTTCCTCGACATCTTAAAAGCCATCTACGAAAAGCCCACAGCAAATATCATTCTCAATGGGGAAGCACTGGGAGCCTTTCCCCTAAGATCAGGAACAAGACAGGGATGTCCACTCTCACCACTGCTGTTCAACATAGTTCTGGAAGTCCTCGCCTCAGCAATCAGACAACAAAAAGACATTAAAGGCATTCAAATTGACAAAGAAGAAGTCAAACTCTCCCTCTTCGCCGATGACATGATACTCTACATAGAAAACCCAAAAGCCTCCACCCCAAGATTGCTAGAACTCATACAGAAATTTGGTAGCGTGGCAGGATACAAAATCAATGCCCAGAAATCAATGGCATTTCTATACACTAACAATGAGACTGAAGAAAGAGAAATCAAGGAGTCAATCCCATTTACAATTGCACCCAAAAGCATAAGATACCTAGGAATAAACCTAACCAAAGAGGTAAAAGATCTATACCCTAAAAACTATAGAACACTTCTGAAAGAAATTGAGGAAGACACAAAGAGATGGAAAAATATTCCATGCTCATGGATTGGCAGAATTAATATTGTAAAAATGTCAATGTTACCCAGGGCAATTTACACGTTTAATGCAATCCCTATCAAAATACCATGGACTTTCTTCAGAGAGTTAGAACAAATTATTTTAAGATTTGTGTGGAATCAGAAAAGACCCCGAATAGCCAGGGGAATTTTATAAAAGAAAACCATAGCTAGGGGCATCACAATGCCAGATTTCAGGTTGTACTACAAAGCTGTGGTCATCAAGACAGTGTGGTACTGGCACAAAAACAGACACATAGATCAATGGAACAGAATAGAGAACCCAGAAGTGGACCCTGAAATGTACGGTCATCTAATATTCGATAAAGGAGGAAAGACTATCCATTGGAAGAAATTCATATCTTTCAATAGTAACTCAGAACGTGAATGGGCTAAATGATCCCATCAAAAGATGTGGGGTTTCAGACTGGATAAAGAGCAAGACCCATCTATTTCCTGTCTACAAAAGAATCATTTTAGACCTAAGGACACTTCAAGCCTGAAAATGAAAGGTTGGAGAACCATTTACCATTCAAATGGTCCTCAAAAGAAAGCTGGGGTGGCAATCCTCATATCAGATAAAGCTTATCTCAAAGACTATGGTAAGAGATGAAGAAGGACATTATATCATACTTAAAGGATCTATCCAACAAGAGGACCTAACAATCATGAACATATATGCCCCTAATGTGGGAGCTGCCAAGTATATCAATTAATTAATAACCAAAAAAAAATTAATTAATAACCAAAGTAAAGACATACTTACATAATAATACATTAATAGTGGGAGACTTCAACACAGCACTCTCTGCAAATAACAGATTTTCTAAGCACAACATCACCAAAGAAATGGCTTTAAATGATACACTGGACCAGATGGATTTCACAGATATATACAAAACTTTAATCCAAACACAACTGAATACATATTCTTCTTAAGTGCATGGAACTTTCTCCAGAGTAGACCATATACTGGGTCACAAATCATGTTTCAACTGATACCAAAAGACAGGGATTGTCCCCTGCATATTTTCAGACCATAATGCTTTGAAACTTGAACTCAATCACAAGAAGAAATTTGGAAGAAAAAAAGATGGAGGTTAAAGAGCATCCTCCAAGGCAGCCTGGGTGGCTCAGCAGTTTAGTTCTGCCTTCAGCCCAGGGCCTAATCCTGGGGACCCGGGATCGAGTCCCATGTCAGGCTTCCTGCATGGAGCCTGCTTCTCCCTCTGCCTGTGTTTCTGCCCCGTGCATCTCTCATGAATAAATAAATAAAATATTTAAAAAAAAGAGCATCCTACTAAAAGATGAATGGGTCAACCAGGAAATTAGAGAAGAATTCAAAAGATTCATGGAAACGAATGAAAATGAAGATACAACTATTCAAAATCTTTGGGATACAGCAAAAGCAGTCCTAAGAGGGAAACACATAGCAATACAAGGATCTCTCAAAAAATTGGGAAAAACTCAAATACACAAGCTCACCTTGCACCTAAAGGAACTGGAGAAAGAACAGCAAATAAAACCTACACCAAGCAGAAGAAGAGAGATAATAATGATTCAAGCAGAACTCCATGAAATAGAGACCAGAAGAACTGTAGAACAGATCAACAAAACCAGGTTCTTTGGAAGAATTAATAAGATAGAGAAAAGCCCTATTAAAAACATTAGCCAGCCCTATTAAAAACAAAAGAGAAAAGACTCAAGTTAATAAACTTATGAATGAAAGAGGAGAGATCACAACCAACACCAAGGAAATACAAATAATTTTAAAAACGTATTATGAGCAGCTATACGTCAATAAATTAGGCAATCTGGAGGAAATGGTCACATTTTTGGAAAACCACAAACTACCAAAACTGGAACAGGAAGAAATAGAAAACCTGAACAGTCCAATAATGAGGGAAGAAATTAAAGCAGTTATCAAAAACCTCCCAAGACACAGAAGTCCAGGGCCAGATGGCTTCCCAGGGTAATTCTATCAAACGTTTAAGGAAGAAAGAATACCTATTCTACTAAAGCTGTTCCGAATGATAGAAAGGGATGGAATACTTCCAAACTCATTTTATGAGGTCAGCATCACCTTAATTCCAAAACCAGACAAAGACCCCACCAAAAAGGAGAATTATAGACCAATATCCCTGATGAACATGGATGCAAAAATTCTCAACAAAATAATAGCCAATAGGATCCAAAGTAAATTAAGAAGATTATTCACCATGACCAAGTGGCATTTATCCCTGGGATGCAAGATTGGTTCAACACTGGTAAAACAATCAACGTGATAGATCACATCAACAAGGGAAAAAAACAAGAACCATATGATCCTCTCAATAGATGCAGAGGAAGCATTTGACAAAATACAGCATCCATTCCTGATCAAAACTCTTCAGAGTGTAGGGATAGAGGGAACATTCCTCAGCACCTTAAAAGCCATCTATGAAACGTCCAAGCAAATATCATTCTCAATGGGGAAAATATGAGAGCCTTTCCCCTAAGATCAGGAACACGACATGGAGGTCCACTCTCACCACTGCTATTCAACAGGGTACTAGATATCCTAGCCTCAGCAATCAGACAAGAAAAATAAGTAAAAGGCATTCAAATTGGCAAAGAAGTCAAACTCTCCCTCTTTGCAGATGACATGATACAGTACGTAGAAAACCCTAAAGACTCCACCCCAAGATTGCTAGAACTCAGAATTTGACAATGTGGTAGGATACAATATTAAGCCCAGAAATCAGCGGCGTTTCTATACACTAACAATGAGACTGAAGAAAGAAAAATTAAGGAGTCCATCCCATTTACAATTGCACCCAAAAGCATAAGATACCTAGGAATAAACCTAACCAAACAGGTAAAAGATCTATACCCTAAACCCTATGGAATACTTCTGAAAGAAATTGAGGAAGACACAAAAAGATGGAAAAATAGTCCATGCTCATGGATTCGAAGAATTAATATTGTGAAAATGTCTATGGTGCCCAGGTCAATTTACACATTCAATGCAATCCCTATCAAAATACATGAGCTTTCTTCAGAGTTGGAAAAGATCATCTTAAGATTTGTGTGGAATCAGAAAAGACCCTGAATAACCAAGAGAATATTGAAAAAGAAAACCAGAGCTGGGGGCATCACAATGCCAGATTTCAAATTGTACTACAAACCTGTGATCTTCAAGACAGTGTGGTACTGGCACAAAAACAGACACATAGATCAGTGGAACAGAATAGATATCCCTCAACTCTATGGTCAACTAGTATTGTATAAAGCAGGAAAGTTTTTCCACTGGAAAAAGGACAGTCTCTTCAATAAATGGTGCTGGGAAAATTGGATTGCTACATGCAGAAGAATGAAACTAGACCATTCTCGTATACCATACACTAAGATAAACTCAAAATGGGTGAAAGATATAGACAAGATCTTTCAAGATTTTAGACAAGAATCCATCAGAATCCTAGAGCAGAACACAGGCCACACCTTTTTTGAGCTTGGCCACAGCAGCCTCTTGCAAGATACATCTATGAGGGCAAGGGAAACAAAAGCAAAAATGAACTATTGGGTCTTAATCAAGATAAAAATCTTCTTCACAGAAAAAGAAACAGTCAACAAAACTAAAAGACAACCTACAGAATGGGAGAAGATATTTGCAAATGACGTATTAGGGAAAGGGCTAGTATCCAAGATCTATAAAGAACTTATTAAACTCAACAGCAAAGAAACAAAGAATCCAATCATGAAATGGGAAAAACATGAACAGACATGAACAGAAATTTCACCAAAGAAGACATAGACATAGCCAACAAGCACATGAGAAAATGCTCCACATCACTTGCCATCAGGGAAATACACATTAAAGCCACAATAGATCCCACCTCACACCAGTGAGAATGGTGAAAATTAACAAGACAGGAAACAACAAATGTCGGTGAGGATGTGAAGAAAGGGGAACCCTCTTGCACTGTTGGTGGGAATGTGAACTGGTGCAGCCACCCTGGAAAACTGTGTGGAGGTTCCACAAAGAGTTAAAAATTGAGCTACCCCATGACCCAGCAATTACTACTGGGTATTATCCCAAAGATGCAGATGCAGGGAAATGACAGGACACCTGTACCCCAATGTTTATAGCAGCAATGTCCACAATAGCCAAATCGTGGAATGGAGCCTCGGTGTCCATAGAAAGATTAATGGATAAAGAAGATGTGATCTATGTATACAATGGAATATTACTCAGCCATTAGAAATGACAAATACCCACCATTTGCTCTGATGTGGATGGAACTGGAGGGTACTATGCTGAGTGAAGTGAGTCAACGGAGAAGGACAAACATTATATGGTCTCATTCATAAGGGGAATATAAAAATAGTGAAAGGGATTATAGGGGAATGGAGAGAAAATGAGTGGAAAATATCAGAGAGGGTAACAGAACATGAGAGACACCTAATTCTGGGAAATGAACAAGAGGTTGTGGAAAGGGAGATGGGTGGGGGGATGGGGTGACTGGGTGATGGGCACTGAGGGGGCCACTTGATTGGATGTTTCTAATCCAATCAAAAGCACTGGGTGTTTCACTATATGTTGGCAAATCGAACTCCAATAAAAAATATAAAAAAAATTTAATAAGTTTGGACTTAGTTCCTATTGTTTTTAGTTTTTTGCTTTTAGAATTCTTATTTGAAAGCAATAGAACCTGAAATTTCAGCTAAGAAAAAAATTATTGAATTTTTGGTTATTTATGATGATTTCCTTGAAATGGAATTACTAGTATATAAAGATATAGATAATATAAGTATTCTTGATATTTTTAGCTACATTTATTTTTGGAAAGGGTGAACTAATTGATCTTGCCCCTATCAGTGAACATTCACTCTAAAAAAAAAAATCAGAAAAAAAAGAAAAAAAATTCAATTTCATAGAACAATTCCCCATGAATAGTAATGTGCTGTTTGAATACACCATTGTTTATCTATTCACCTATTTATGGACATTTGGATTGTTTCTAGTTTTGGCTATTATACAATGCTGCTGTAAACATTCATGTACAATTGTTACTATAGGTGTTTGCCTTCACTTCTCTTAAGTAAATTTCTAGAAGTAGAGCATCTTGGTCATGTGGTTAGTATATGTTAAACTTTTTAAGAAATTGCCAAACTGTTTTTCCAAAATTCTTGTACTATTAGACATTCTCACTATCAGTTTATGTGAGTTCCAGTTTCTCTACATTCTTGCCAAATCTTGTCAAATATTTCCTAGGTACAGCATCAAAAGCATGATTCGTAAAAGAAAACTTAGAAAATTAGAGTTCATCAAAATTAAGTATTTCTGCTTTTTGGAAGACTCTATTAAGAGAATGAAAATATAAGCCAAAAGTTGGGAAAATCTTTTTTTTTTAATTTTTATTTATTTATGATAGTCACACAGAGAGAGAGAGAGAGGCAGAGACACAGGCAGAGGGAGAAGCAGGCTCCATGCACCGGGAGCCCGACGTGGGATTCGATCCCGGGTCTCCAGGATCGCGCCCTGGGCCAAAGACAGGCGCCAAACCGCTGCGCCACCCAGGGTTCCCATGCGCCACCCAGGGTTCCCGGGAAAATCTTTTCAAAGTGTGTATCTAATAGCTTTTTACAAAATATAAAGAAACCTCAGTATTTGTGTAATTGTTTTCCCATTTTCTTTTAAAATGTGGATAATATTTGCACAAATATTTCACCAAAGAATATATATGAATGACAAGTAAGTACATGAAAATATCATCAGTATTATTAGAGGAGTGCAAATTAAAATCATGACATATTACTGCATACATATTAGAATGGCTAACATGTTAAAGAATGGCCTCTGTATAAGTTTAAGGTGGATAGCATAATAACTTGACCTACATAAATTGTGCAGTGATTACCACAATAAGCTTAGCAAATATTTGTCATCTCAAATAGATACAAAAGAGATTTTTTTCTGTTTTTGGAAGTTTTAGGATCTACCATATTAGCAAGTTTCAAATTATTATATTTTCTAACCAAGTATTGTAAGTAAATATGAAAGCTATTTAATTAAGTTTATATATATTTGTAACTGACTGCCTTATGAACTCATATTAATTCCAATGTATTTCAGATTGACTTTATTTTAATTATTTTAAAGTGCCACTATACTATCCAGGAATTATGATCATATATCCCCTTTCAAAGAGATCTATTTTGTTTTCATTTATTAATGCATTAAAAATAACCATACAATAGTATTAAATAAGTAATTGTGGGAATAGTGAACAGCTTTTTCACGTATTTTGTTTTAATAGTATTCCTCTAGTGATTTACTATGTCATGTGATACTGGCTCCTGGTGAAGGGGAAAACATATTTTAGAGTAGAAGCATTCTTGTTAAAAAGCTGTGAGTTGAAAACCTAGTTTGCAGCTTGCTAGATATGGGATCATAAATAATTTATCTGACCTAAGTTTCTTTATTTTTAAAAAGGTGGTAAATATATATAGTTCTCAGGATTTTTATGAAGCTTAAAGAGACAGTACACATGAAGTGCATAAATTATAATGTTTTGCACATAGTAGGTAAGATATACACGTATGCATATGCACACATACGCATCTTCATTCTTTTCCACTCTTCCCTATGTGCCAGCTGGATGATCTTTACAAACTGTGTCAGCTACTCTTTCTGGACACCTTTTTTTAGTTGTACTTAGTACAATGGGAGACACTAGAAGATAACAATTGATGAAGCAGACTGAGGATGGGGGTATTTCTTTGGGTTCTTTCTTCCTAAACAGACAAAGTTGGCTGTGTCCTACCCAGTGCTGTAGTACCCCACTTCTATGACTACAGCCCTTTCAGGATATCAAGGATCCCTCCTTTCCCTAGTACCATCAGGCCTATGGTGGTGACACCTCCCTGCTCTACGTGTCCCCAGTTCCAGATACTGATCATTTACTCTCTTGTAGACTTCCCTCAACCCTGTCTATATTTCTGTAAATAATCCCCTCATTGAAATCCTTTTAATAATCTCTTCTGAGTGTGTAATATCCTTCTTGTTTGATGTAATATATACAGTATTCTATTTAAATACATACAACATTTCCAAATTCCCCAGAGTGCTATACCAGATTCTTACTATTTGGTCCCTTTCTACTCTATATTATGCTCTAAGCCCCCATCTATGACTAACACCTGTAATTCTCTGACTGGACTATTGTTTCATGTACCTATGCCAATGCTCTTACCTCTATTTTGAACTTGTCTCTTCCCATTGACTTTTCAACTTTTTCTGTGAAGCGTTTTCTGATACACCAGGTAAAAGTCTACAATTATTGAGCCTCTATGGGCAGACATTTATATGAACTCTTGTCTTAGTACCAGAGTAGTTTATTTGCATGGTCAAATGTTAAACTTTTGTTATTAAACTATGATCTCCATAAAGGGTGGAGACTTATCATCATTTTTTATTCCATGTGTAGCATATTGTTTCTAGCATAGAGTAGGTAGTGAAGAAATTTTTACAGAATAAGTGAATCCAGTTATTATTATTATTACTAGGAGTTAATTCATATAATCTATGTTAGACTTTGAAGTGTTGTGGAAAAGATCGTAAGTTATAGTGATTCAGAAGTTAGGTTTACTCACTGAATGAGTGAGCTGTTCGGCCCAAGTTAATGACCTCTTTGGCATGCAGGTCTGGGGTGGGATTGAAGAGTGTTTTATGCCATACTCGCTATACATATTTCTTCACTTCTTTAGTAGTGGTGTGAATATAGGTCATGTATTTTCATTGCCCTGACATATTTTTTTTCTGAGTTGCCACTTTGTTTTACAATACCAGGTAAAATTTTATGGAGCTTAAATAGAAAGGGATTAACTCTTTTCCTGATAGAATTGAGGCAGATGGTGGGAGATTTGAGGAAACATTAATTATTCACTTTTTAAAAAAAGCAATAATCTGCTAATTTCTGGTAGTTAAGTAATACCATGGATTCTTTTTCTCCATAAGCCACCTAGAGCACAGTAGGACATTAATAAATATGTAGTGACTATTGCACAATAAGGATTCAATATTCTGTTTTTGTTTTGTTTTTTGTTTGTTTTGTTTTTATAGTAGAGAGTGTACTCCAAATAATTATTAGGAGGAAGGGAAATATTTTATCTTGTAACTCTAATTTTAAACATTCAAAAATATAATTGGACTGTTTTATTTTATAGAAGATAAAATAGTAATGACCAAAACACATATAAAACAATATTCAATCTCATTAGTCATTAGGGAAATATAAATTAAAATTCTTATGAAATACCAGTACATGCTCATCAGATTGGAAAATTTAAAAGTGAGACGGTACAAAATTTTTGCAAGGATGTGGATTTCTTATATACTGATTTTGATAGTATGAATCAATACAATTACCTTGCAATACATTTAGTATTACCTAGTATAATTAAACATTTACATAGTTATAGTCCACTCTTATGCATAGACTACAGAGCAACTATTGCACATGTGTGTACCAAGATTACTCTCAATAGCATTTTTTTTTACTGAAATGTTGTAGGCCTGATAAGTGTCCAGTAACAATAGAATGGATATAAATGGTGGCATATCTACATAATGGAACACTATATTATAGTGAATGAATGGACATTCATTATCATTAGTTTAATTTACAGGAAGCCAATCTCCATATTGACCTTCATGTGTCAGTGACATTTATGTATCAGTGTGGGTGGATGAGCTTCCTCTTGAGGAAACAACAATAATATTAATAACAATAAAGTCTTTTTTTTCTAAAAACATAAACAAGACATGAGATAATCTAGACAGTGTATTTGAAACAATGTTGTCTCTATTCAAAGTTCAAATTGGCCAGTGGCTTACATTTGAAGTTTGACTTATGAAATATAGATTTAGTATTCCTAATAAGTAAACTTGTTTACATTTCACAGTATAGACACAAAAATACCATAACTCACCCTATTTTTATTTTATTTTATTTTTTCACCCTAGTTTTTATGTTTGTAAACAGCATGCTTTTTAACAATGTATATTCTGATTTTAGTTCTCTATGTAGCAAAGAAATATTCTTTGTATGTTTAGAAATTGAGTATATTTAGAAATATTCTAGATATATTTAGAACTTGAGTAACAGTGAACATTCCAAGTATTGAGTCATACAATGTAACTTTTCATCCTTTTTTCACTTATAGTAATGTTAAGATTATGTCTGCAAATCAATTCAAATTTTGACTCTATCATTGAGTTACTAATTCACAAAATCAAATTAAAGTCAAGTCATATTTTTCCTGTGTAGTCTCCATGGTCTTTATCATTAATCACTGAAGAACAAGAGTATTTTTCTTATGTATTTGTAATATAGGAAATATATTTTTGCTTAGTTTAAATAAGGAAATGTCAGAATGGAAACTAAATAACACTGAGAGTCTAATTTGAAATGATTGCTTTCCTAGAAGTATTTCTTCATCAGTAGATATTTCCAGATAAATTAGTCTTTCTTCAGTGTAGAAAAGAATTTTTTTTAAATTGGAAGTAACCTGTCTTCATAGGAGATCCCATGGGGTATGTGCTTATAGGGTCATTGTTTATGCTAAATAGGTTTTCAAAGGCTCAGCTTGGACTATCTGCCTCTCAGGTTAACTGCCATTTTTTACAAGGTAACAAGGTAATAGCAATGTGGTGACATGCTAGATTCTTCCAGTGTTGTTGAAAAATGTAACAATTTGTGGTGCTTGACAGAGAAATCTTTTTGATTGAATTACTCTACTTAGAATAAACAACTGTGCATCCACAAATACTTATTATTTAATTTTTGCTATTTTAAGTGATTTTGATGCTTTTAAGCTCTAAGAGGTATATTTATCAACAGCTTTCAAGTATTTGCCTTTATTTTCTCCTATGATTACCTTTTTTTGATTGTCTTCACACTTGAGACTAGAATTTATAACAGTTGGAAAATTATCACTTTAAAGAATGAGGCAAATCAAACTATCTTCCAAGAAGAATTACTTTGGGGATGGCATGTTGAGTAGTTCCCTGACCCTCAAGTTAATTATTCCTCTGTCTGTAAGCAACTTTGCTTCATTCTAGCTCTAGATGCCAGCCCTGAGTAAGTGAGCTATGCAGCCCAAGCTTAAGCCCGGTCTCTGGCATGCATTGATGGAGCAGTATTGGAGACTGTTTTATGTCCTGTTTGCTTTGTACATTTCTCTACTTCCTTAGTGAATGTCTAACTCACTGTCCAACATTGCATCTCAATGTAGGTTTATTTTCAGATTTCAGACACATTTTGTAAAAGTATAAAAAGTTAATTAATTAATTTTATTTTTTTAAGATTTATTTATTTATTCATGAGATACAGACCGAGAGAGAGGCAGAGACATAGGTAGAGGGAGAAGCAGGCTCCTTGCAAGCCAGCCGGATGTGGGATTTGATCCTGGATCCTGGGATCACGCCCTGAGCTGAAAGTAGACAGTCAACTGCTGTGCTACCCAGGCGTCCCCAAAAGTTCATTAATTTAGATACAACACCAAAGACATGATCCAAGAAAGAAACTTCTGCTCTGAAAAAGACAATAAAACTGGACAGCTTCATGCAAAAGAATGAAACTAGACCACTTTCTTAGTTATACACAAAAATAAAATGGATTAAAGACCTAAATGTGGACTTGAAACCATAACAATCCTAGAAGAAAACATTGGCTGTAGCAACTTTTCTAGATATATCTTCTGATGCAAGGGAAGCAAAAGCAAAATAAAATTATTAGGGCTATACCAAAATAAAAAGCTTTTGCACAGCAAAGGAAATAATAAAAAATGAAAAGGCAGTGTACTGAATGGGAGAAGATATTTGCAAATGATATATCTGATAAGGGGATAATATATAAAATATATAATGAATTTACACAATTCCACATCAAAAAATCAATAAATTTAAAAAATGGGTGAAAGATTTGAATAGACATTTTTCCAAAGAAGACACACAATTAGCCAGTAGACACATGAGAAGATGCTCAGCATCACTAATAATTAGAGAAATGCAAATCAAAACCATAATGAAAAATCACTTTATACTTGTCCAAATAGCTAGAATAGAAAATATAAGAAATAACATGTTGGGGAGGATGTAGAGCAAAAGGAATCCTTGTGCACTATTAGTGGGAATGTAAATTGGTGCAATCACTGTGGAAAATAGTATGAAGTATCCTCAAAAAATTGAAAATAGAAATACCATATGACTTAGTAATCTCACTACTGGGTATATACTCAAAGAAAACGAAAACAGTAATTCAAGAAGATATATGTACCCCTGTGCTTATTGTAGTATCATTGACAATAGCCAAGATATGGAAGCAATCCCAGTGTGCACTGGCAGATGAATGGATAAAGATGTAGTATATATAACGATAGAATATTATTCAGCCATAAGTATGAATGAAATTGTGCCATTTGTAACAATATGAGTAGACCCAGAGGGTATTATACTAAGTGAAATAAGTCAGACAGAGAAAGACAAATACCATATGATTTCATTTGTATGTGGAATCTTAAAAACAAAGAATCAAAAAAATCAAACTCTTAAATACAGAGAACAAACTGGTAGTTGCTGGAGGAGAGGGAGGTAGTAGGAGACAGAAGAAGCATGGATGAAATAGGTGAAGAGGATTAGAGGTACAAACTTCCATTTGAGATAAATAAGCCATGGAGATGAAAAATACAACATTGGGAATATTGTCAATAATATTGTAATAACACTGCATAGTGACAGATGGTGACTATACTTATTGTTGTGAGCACTGAGTAATGTATTGTTGAATTAGTGTATTGTACACCTGAAACTAATATAACAATGTATGTTAATTATACTTCAATTTAAAAAAGACTTATCTGAGAAAGACATCAAGAGAATGAGAAGTCAAGTCAGACTGGGAGAAGATATTTGCAGAAGACATATCTGATAATACACTATAATCCAAAAAATACAAAGAACTCTAAAATTCAACAAAAGGACAACAAACAAATAGATTTTTAATATAAGCCAAAGATCTTGACACCTCACCAAAGAAGATATACATATTGCAAATAAGGATATGGAAAGATGGCTTCACATCATATGTCATCAGAGAAATGCAGATTTCTAGTAGAGTAGCCAAAATCCAGAACACTGACACCACCAAATGTTGGTGATGATGTGGAACAACAGAAACTCTCATTCATTGCTACTGGGAATGCTAAGTGGTAAAGCTACTTTGGAAGACAGTTTTGTGGTTTCTTAACAAAACTCAATAAAATTTTACCATACCATCCAGCAATTGTACTTCTTGGCATTTACCCAAAGGAGTTGGAGATGTGCACACAAAACCCCACATAGGGATGATTATAGCAACTTTATTCATCATTGTCAAAGCTTGGAAGCAACAAGGATGTCTCTCACTGAGTAAATGAACAAATTATAGTACCTCCAGACCATGGAATATTATTGTCCTAAAATGAAATGAGCTATCAAGCCATGAAAAGACATGGAGAAAACTTAAATGTACATTATTAAGTAAAAAAAGACAACCTGAAAGGCTACATATGGTATGATTCCGAGTATACAGAATTCTGGAAAATACAAAACTAAGGAGAGTAAACAGATGAGTCATTGCCAAGGGTTGGGCAGCTTGAAGGGGTTAACAGGTGGAGCATAGAGGATTTTTAGGGCTGTGAAAATACTTGGTATGATGCTATAATGATGAATACATGTCATGATACATTTGTCCAAACTCAGAATGTATACCAAGAATGAACTCTAAAGCATGGATTTTGGGTGATTATGATGTGTCAGTGTAGGTTCATTAATCATAACAAATTTACCACTGTGGTGGAGGATGTCAATAATGTGTAGAGGTACGGGTAATATGGAAAATCTCTGTACTTTCCTTTTAATTTTGCTGTGAACCTAAAACACTCTAAAAAAGTTAAGTCTCTAAAAAAAAAGTTAACCAGGTGAATACATAGTTAACATGCTACAATAAATTAAAATTAATATATGGTAGAGTTTACTATAGAGATAAAATTTATTTTAATAGCCTTCTAAATGACTTGTCATGTGTATTATGGAATGATTAAGAACCTAAAAACCTAAAAGGATTTGCTTAAATTTTTTGCTTACGCTTTACTGTGTTTTATGGAGCAAATGATTTGCTGTAGTGCTATTAAAAGGTCTTTAAAAGATCTCAGGATATAGGCTCATACTAAAAGTCAACATTTATTGAGCTTTACATTTGCTATTGCTTTTGATACTCCCAACAATAGAATTAGATGGGAGTTTTTATTCCCTCTCCATTTTAACAGATGAAAAAACTGGGGACTTAGATTTGGGACTCAAATTCAGAATAGTCTGAAAGCAAAGCCTCTGTACTCAACCACTGCAGTATATGTGCTTGAATATTAGTGATCTGCAGAACTTTTATACACATAAACTCACTACTTTCCTAAAGGATTGTTATTTATTACTTAAATGTTTGATAGATTTTACTGTTGAAGACATCTGTGCATGGAGTTTTCTTTAAGGATGATTTTTAATTATAATTCAATTTCTTTAATTGATAAAAGGTTATTCAAAATTTCTATTTCTTCTTTGTCAGATTTATTAATTTGTGACTTATGATAAGTCCTTGAACTCTAAGTTCTCAAATTTGTAGGCATAACACTAATATTCACTTATTATTCTTTTAAGGTCTATGGGATCTGAATTGATATCCTTTCTTTCATTTTTGAATTGGCAATTTGTGTCTTTTTTTCTTGATCAGTCTAGCTAGAAGTTTATCAATTTTAGAACCAGAAACTCTGCTAGTGTTTGAGATATAATTACTAGGTTACATGAGGATATAGTGATGAAAATGCAGACATATTGTGTACTTCCATGGAAATTACAGTGTCACAAAGTAGTTAGCCAATAAGCAAATGAAAATGTAGATAGAAGAGCTTTTGTTAAATTCTATGAATTAAGTAAACAGGGTGTTTTGATAGTGAATAGTAACAGGAGTGAAGCATGGGCATAGAGAATATGAATGGCATTCAGCAAAGAATTCTTTTAGAGGATGCAATTCTTAAGCAGAAATTTGAAGGATGACAAAGAGCTTGCTTTGTTAACAGCATAATGGATGTTGTTCTAGAAAAAGGGAACAACTGATGTGAGAGTCTCCAGTTAAGAATACTTTTAGAATGTTAAAGTAACTAAAGGAAGGTCAGTAGAGATTGGTGAGGATGCAAGTGGAACAATAAGTTTGGATATTGAGACAGGGTTTAGCTCAAGCAAGGACTTATGGACAATTGTAGGCATAAACCAGGGTTGGTACTCTTTTACTTTAAATGCCCAGATAGCAAATATTTTAGGCATTTTAGGGCCATATAATCTGTCACAACTACTCAGCTCTACATTATGGAGCAGAAATAGCCATACTAAATAAACAAATGAGCAACACTGTGTTCCAAACCCCCATCCCAAGCAAGTAGTGGGCTAGACTAGCCCAGAATTCAAAATTTTCTGACCCTTGACATAAAATGTTTTAGGTCTTTTATTTAGAGTAAAAACCACAGAGTTTAGAGTTTAAGTGGAATTGTGAAAGATGAGAACTTTTTTTCATAAAGTACTGGTTACTCTGCCAGGGCAAAAAATCCTGCAGACGTGTAAAGGGCATACGCCATCGTGGGAGTGGCATAAAAATGGGGCATATTTGGACAGCAGTGTGTGTGTGTGTGTGTGTGTGTGTGTGATCTGCAAAGATGCAGTGAAATGAGCAAAAATGAAACTTGTGGGGTGATGGGTCTGAAAAATGTGCTGACATGTTGTGAATTGACTAAGGTGATTTTTTAAAATTAAAGTATAGCTTACATACAAATTTATTTTAGTTTCAGGTGTATAACATAGTGCTTTGACAGTTCTATTTATCACTAAATGTTCTTCATGATAAGTGCAGTTACCATCTGTTACCATACATTTTTACGACATTAGTGACTGTATTCCTTATGCTGTACTTTTCATCTCTAGGACTTACTTAAAGTTTGTACCTCCTAATCTTCTTTACCCATTTCACCCATACTCCCCCTAACACCTCCCCTCTGCAATCACCAGTTTATTCTCTATATTTATGAATCTGCTTCTACTTTTTGGTTTGTTTTTTTAGAATGGTTTTGTTTTTTAGATTTCACATATGAATGAAATCATAGGACTTTCTGTGTTTGACTTACTTCACTTGGCAAAATACCTCATAAGTCCATCTATGTTGTTGCAAATGGCAAGCTTTCATTCTTTTTTGTAGCTGAGCAATATTCCATTGTGTGTGTGTGTGTGTGTATATGTATATATATTATATATATACACATATATATGTATATATGTATAATGTACTTTTTATACAATAATCTATCATTTATTGCAGGATTGTTTATAATAGCCAAAATATGGATTCTTAATTTCATAGCCATACTTATGTTTGATGACATTCATGTGAAAGATGAATTAGAGATGAACAAAAGTAGAAGTATTTTTCTTGTCTGAACCCCTGATGGCTTCCCATTTCTTTCCAAATAAATCTGTATTGCTGTTGCTATTGAGGTCCTGCATGATCTCCACTCATAATCCTACTCTAATTTATTTTTCTTTGTTCCAGAGAGGAAACTCATCTCTCCTGCTGATTCCTACTTAGTAATTTGGCTTCTATTATCTAAAGGATCAGTTGTCTCTATATTTTTTTACTTGTTAATTAAACAACTTTTTATTTTATTCAGGACGCTTTTTCTGTAGTTTCAAGTTTTAATTTAAATTCCAGTTAGTTGGGCAGCCCAGGTGGGTTTAGTGCTGCCTTCAGCCCAGGGTGAGATCCTGGAGACCCGGGATCGAGTCCCACATCAGGCTCCCTGCATGGAGCCTGCTTCTCCTTCTGCCTGTGTCTCTGCCTGTCTCTCTCTCTCTCCTCTCTGTGTATTTAAATAAATAATAAAAAATCTTTAAAAAATTAATGAATTCCAGTTAGTTAACATGTGGTGTAATATTAGTTTTAGGCATAAGAATTCAGTGATTTGTAACTTACGTACAATACTCAGTGCTCATCATAAATGCCCACCTTAATCCCAATCACCTATTTAACCCATACCTCCACCCATCTCCCTTCCAGCAACCCTTAGTTTGTTCTCTAAAGAGTCTGTTTTATGGTTTGCCTCTCTGCTTTTTCTCTTCCCTATGTTCATCTATTTTGTTTTTGTTTTGTTTTTTTTTTTTTTTAAAGTTTTTTTATTTTATTTTATTTATGATAGTCATACAGAGAGAGAGAGAGAGGCAGAGACACAGGCAGAGGGAGAAGCAGGCTCCATGCTCCGGGAGCCTGATGTGGGATTCGATCCCGGGTCTCCAGGATCGCGCCCTGGGCCAAAGGCAGGCGCCAAACCTCTGCGCCACCCAGGGATCCCTGTTCATCTATTTTGTTTCTTAAATTCCACATATGAGTGAAATCATATGGTATTTGTCTTTCTCTGACTGACTTATTTAGCTGAGTATAATACTTTCTGGCTCCTTCCACATTTTTGCCAATGGCAAGATTTTATTCTTTTTGATAGTTGAGTAATGATGGATGAGTAATATTCCATTACATATTATCTATCTATCTATCTATCTATCTATCTATCTATCTATCATCTATCTGTCTCTCCATCGCACATCTTTATCCATTCATTAGTCAATGGACATTTGGAGTCTTTCTATAATTTGGCTATTGTTGATAATGCTACTATAAACATTGGGGTGCATGTGCCCCTTCACATCAGTATTTTGTATAGGAAGTTTTTCTTAAGATTTGTAGAAGTAGACTATTTATAAAGCTCAGTTTTCAATTTTTAAAATAAATGTATTTTCTACCTTTGAGTGGAAAGATGTGATATATCTTAAGTAATTACTTATGAAATTGGACTAGGAATGCATATTAAGCAGAATAGTTGAGTGTCACAAAGTTGGTACAGTGAAAACATAATGATGTTAGAGCTTAGATGTTTTTGTATTCTCTGTCTTAGAAGACTCCATGTTTCACAATTGATCCAAAGTCACAGCTGAAATTTTCATCCTAGGACCATAAGTTACTTGCTACCTTTAATATGGAGTATATAATGTAATTTAGAGCCACAAACCTTTTTTTCTTTCTGTTTTGAGGGTTAAAGTGATATATTTAGAGGGGACTATTTGCATTAAACCGAAATATATGAAAACTCTTTTCAGGGAACACTTAAGGCACGCTTCAAAAAAATGCAGATAATACAAGTCAAATTTCTTGGGTATTGTTGCTATTTTATCTTGTTCTTCAGTCCTCTGGAACTGACACTAAGAGGAAGTTATCTTATATCATTGCTTTGGAAATGTGATTAGTTACACTCAATTTGTCAATATTTACAACACTTTGGTTGGTTATTTCAAACTCTTTGTTCTCCTTGAACAGGATTAAGGCATTAGTCACCAATGGGGCTTCATTATTCTGTGAAGGAGTGGTTTGACAAATATTAGCTCTAATGCAATTTTCCTCCTTGACATGAAATGAGGCCTGCAGAGGTAGGGAATGTCTGACTCCTGATTGCCTCCTCAGGCCTGGTGTGATGAGGTTTGCGTGAGCAAATGGAGACAGCAGGTGTGTTGTAATATGGCCTTTACTGTGTAATACCCTCAAGGTCCCCAAAGAGTCACAACTAGGAGGTTTATAGTTAATCTTCCAGTTTATTTAACCTCCTAATTCAGAAGTTTCCCCCCAGACCCAGGGGTGTTTATTTTCTAAGTAGGTTTAAATTTTTCTTGGTGGGGAAGTTGTGTTGTCTTCAATATGGCTCTTCACCACAAGTAGCTCCTACAATTAAGAGCCGCGCAGGAGCAAAAGCGGATAATAGAGTTTAATGTTCCTTTTAAAGCACATTCCTTATCCTTAAGTGCTGTGAGTGAGCCTAGAGTGCATTCAAGATCCCTTTCCTACACATTCACATTACAACACAAAGGCAAATATATTCCATAAATACTGAGTAGATACAGTTGATCCTTGTTATCTGTGGTAATCATTGTTTATTGTTGCTGTCCGTACTGACCATTGCTCATAGGGGAATACAGGGTTAGGTTCCTGTAGTTGCAAGCTTGTAGTCACAACATTGTCCTGAACTGATCAATACGTATTCTTGTTTTACATGGTATCCTTTTAGAGACATTTTATTTATATTTATTATTGATTCATTAACTTGTGGTCATCAGCACTATAACTCATGCCTGAATGAAGCTAATCTAGCATATACATTTTCTCTGTAAGGCATATCACAGCCCTCTTTTGCTTAGGAACACCAGACAGCACTTCACCATTATGTCTGAGGGCCATTTTACACCATGAAATCACCAACAAAAAGCACAAAAATGTGGAGAACATGGCGCTAAGTAAACCTGGAGAAGGACATGTTCTTATAAATATGAAAGCTGAAGAAAGCAGAATGTTGCCTTGTTCAACTTCAGCTGGGGTCATGGGTATTGGAAAACTCAAGTTTTTGCCCTTCTGCATGTCTATGAATCACTGTGAAACCACCATAAGTATTGTTTCGGGGTTACAAATAAAACATTTAGAACAGGCTTGTCACATAGTAGACACCCAAGAAATATTAGTTATGCTCAAGCATGTTTTCCAATTATTTTTATATTTGAATAACATCTTGGCTGGTATAATAATCTTGGATCTCACTTTCATATTTTAGAACTTCTTAACATTGTTCCATCATCTTATGGCATATATTGTTTCTCTTTAGAAATTTAATGTCACCTTGTTTATTTTTCTCTTTTGTGGATAATTTGTTCTTCCTTCCTGTATTCTAGAATAATTTTTTATCTTTGAAGTTTTTAATATAAGTAGGATAGGTCTCAATATTGGACATTTAAAATCAAATTGTCTGTAACATGCATGTATTAGGGTTCTCTAGAGAAAGACAACCAGCAGTATCTATAGAAAGAGATTTACTGTAAGGAATTGGCTTATGCAATTATGGAGGCTGAGAAGTCCCATAATCTGTGTCTGTAAACTGGAGAACCAAGAAAGCCAGTGATGTAATTCAGTCTCCATCTGATGGCCAGAGAAACAGGCGCCTCCAAAGCAGATGAGTGTCCCAGCTCAAGCAGTCAGGCAGGCAGGGAGGAATTCCTTATCCTTCTGCCTTTTGTTTTATTCAGGCCTTGAACAGATTGAATGATGCTCACGCACAGTGGAGAAGGCAATCAACTGAATCCATAGGTTCCAGTGCTAATTTCACCTAGCAACATTCACAGACATACCCAGGAAGGATATTTAATCTGAGTATCTGTGGTTAGTCCAGGTAACACATAAAATGAACTATCATACTGCTCTTCTTTCAGTCTTCATAATTAATTCATCTTAAGAATTTTTTTTGCACTTTATTTGTTCCTCATGTTATGTTATTTTTCTGGTTGAGTGTTTCATATTTCTTCAATTTTCACCTTTTCATTTTTGGGGGAAGAGAATTTATAGATCCTGTATAGGTGCCATGCTGTTTCTTTTCCAATGGACTTTGTGTGAGCAGAGCAAATAAAGTGGTATATTTATGCTCTTCTGGAGCCTATATGATTTTTTTGGTCTTTTTATACTGTACCTAATGCCAGTTGTTCATCCCAATGAGCTAAAGTTTAAGACTGGTTATTTAATTTATTTATAAACACTTTTTCTATAGTCTGTGAGCAAATAGAAATAGGGATAAGCTCAGCTGAGGGAATCTTCAGTCTGTTTGTTAGAATACTTTTTTAACAAATTTTTTTTTAAGATTTTATTTATTCATGAGAGAGAGAGAGAGAGAGGCAGAGAGACACAGGCAGAGGAAGAAGCAGGCTCCATCCTGGGAGCCCAATGTGGAACTGGATCCTGGGTCTCCAGGATCATGCCCTGGGCCGAAGACAGGCACTAAACTGCTGAGCCACCCGAGGATCCCCTGTTAAAATACTTTTATAAATGTAGAATCTATTTTACATTTTCTGTGATTTTTTGAATGTCCTTTAACTGTAATTCACTTTATTTAGTTGGGGATGTATTTCCCATTCCCATTGTGGAATGTATTAAGGTTCCCAGTCTGACCTACAATAGTCTTTAGTGACTATCAATGAAACCTTCAGTTCTTTAAGAAGTCACCTCTACTTTCATTCTGTTTTAATTATTTTTTAAAGATTTTATTTATTTATGAATGAGAGAGAGGAGAGAAAGAGAGCACAAGTGCTTGAGGCAGGGGTGGGAAAGGGAGAGAATCTCCAGCAGGCTCTGAACTGAGCATGGAATCCCATGTGGGGCTCCATCCTACAACCCTGAGACTACCACCTGAGCTGAAACCAAGAGTCAGATGGTCAACTGACTGAGGCATTCAGGCACCCTATGTTTTAACTATTATTCTGGATGATCATTTATTTTATTATTTTTAAAAGGTTTTATTTATTTATTCATGAGAGACACACAGAGAGAGGTAGAGGGAGAAGCAGGCTCCATGCACAGAGCCCGACATGGGACTTGATCCTGGGTCTGGGGTCTCCAGGATCACGCCCTGGGCTGAAGCCTGTGCTAAACCGCTGAGCCACCTGGACTGCCTTGCATGATCATTTATTAATGTCCTTTGTAAGAAGTAACAGAAGAAGACATCCTATCAGTTTGTTTATCCCAATTTTTGAGGTAATAGTAGAATTTTCCAGATTTTGTCATTTGCTGATATGGGTTATGGAAAGTAGAGTCAGAAGTAGGAGCCACCAATATGTGCCATTGCACTTCATTCTGCTGTAGAGACTTCATTTAATTTCATGGAAATTCACATATAAATTATTTAGTACTCTTTTTATTTCTCATACCTTACATCCAATCCAATAGGTAATCCTGCTGAAATGAGCTTCAAAATAAAGTATGTCTAGAATTCAGTATCTTTTCTCTGACTCTACTGACATAGAACTGGTGAGAACCACCATCATCTCTTTCCTGGTTCATCATCATAGCCTTCTAACTGATCTTGGCTTCTATTCTTCATCTCCTACAAGTCTATTCCTAGCTACTATAGCCAAAATTGTTCTTTAGAAATAGTAATCAGATCATGTTTTTTTCTTCTGCTGCAAAACCTGGGTGGTAAAAGCTAGAGTCTTTTCAATATCTCACAAAGTGGTACATGATTTTTCCTCCCTCCATCACTTCAAATAATCCTATCCCTTGGTAATAATTTCACCATTCATTCTATTCATCACATGGTCCCCTTGCTGTTTCCCAAAATGCCAAATATAGTCTCTTCTTTGCATTGATTCTTACCTGTCCTGAAACCCCCTCTGTCAGATGTCCTCATAGTAACTCCTCATTCAAGTCTTTGCTCAAATGTCACTTTTTCAAGAAAGCCTATCCTGGTTAACTAATTTTAACTACAACCTATTCTCACTCTGCTTTCTTCATCCTCATTATGCTGATGTATTTTTTTCTCTTTCCATATCATGTTTTATCATCTAACATGCAATGTAATTTGTTTAATTGTACTTCTTGTTTGTCTATCTCCCCTCTAAAATGTAAGTTCCATGAAAACAAGCATCTGTGTCTATCTTGTTTGCTATTGTATTCCAAGTGCCTAGAAATGTGTGCAGGAAATATTTATTGACTATTTTAAGTGGTTAATTATCTCTTTACTAGGACAGATGATAAGAAAATAAGATTCAGACACCTTTTTCCCTTGAAGCAATTATAGTTCATGCCCATGCAACTTGTCTGAGGGCACAGCTCTCTCCTTTTTTGATCTTCATTCTGGATGGAGTTCTGATTTATTTAAATGTTTGAAAAGAAAAGGAATATTTAACATCGGAGATCAGAAAGATAATGTAAAAATAGTCTTTACTTAATATTATCTTGTGCAGAAATAGCAGGGATATGTTGGAAAACACTTCATGATTACTCCATTTTCTGTGGTTCATACTCTTTTAAAATATTTGTCTCACAACTTTTAAAAATAAATATTGATTGAAAAGGAAGGAGTGTAGAGCATCTGGGTGGCTCAGTAGAGCATACAACTTGATCTCATGGTCATGAGTTTGAGCACCATGTTGGGCATACAATTTACTTTAAAAAAGTGAGGGAGTAAAAAAAAAAGAAAGTGAGGGAGTGATTATTTATTTTGCAATATCTTAAAATACCTAGATAATCAGAATATGAGATTACCTATTATTATATCATAGTAATGATTTTTAAAAAAGAGAGACAGTGTAGTGTGGAAAGAGCAGCTTAGGGATTGGGTAAATCCTAGGACAAATCATCATTCCTCTGCCACTTATTATGTATGTATGTACATATGTATATGTATGTATGTATGTATGACCTTTGACAAATTACTTAAATGCTGAATTTTCATAGTCTTTTTTGCCAAGTAGGAGAAAACAAAACATCAGTCAAAAGAAAAACAGAAATCACTTTATCTGGAAGAGAAATATCTCTTTGTTAAAAAAAGAAAAAAAAGGAGGGACTTCAATTTAGGGAATTGATAACATATGTCCTAGATGAGATGAAAAGTAAAATAAGGCAAAGCTAAGCAACCCAGAAATTATGACAACAGGAAGGACAAAAGGAAAAAGAGGAGATAGGGTGGCTTGTAAACTAGGATCACCCAGTAGAAGTCAATACCGGTGGGCTGGATCAGAGGAGCCTGAAGTCAAATAGGCGACCAGCCATTAGAGGAGATGGTGCTTAATTAATTAAGTTAGAATGTGGGGAGAAATACTCTGGTTTCTCTCTTCTGCCTGTCTTTTAATCTCTTATCAGTGTCTTTCAAAGGCCAAACTTAGCTGGAATCCAGCAGACAAAAGAGGGAAGAGCAAGGGATGAATTTGCTAACAGATAAACCAAAAATTGGCAAAAATACTTGAAAATTAAATGTGATAAACTATATACATAAATAAACTATTGTGCTTTGTACATACTACATTTTCAATAAAATTTATTAATGTAATGCATTAATTAATGCATTTTCTCTTCCTTTGTATTTGGATGGGTCAACTTTAAACATGGGATAACAAAAATATAACTTATTTATAAAACTTCTCATTATAAGCATTTTATGTTATTTATTATTGTTATTCCTAGACATACTTTTTCCTGGTCAATTCTATTCTTGCAAATTATGATTTTTCTCAAAAATGGAATTCTTAACTCATAAAGCAGAAGGATTTAAATGCTCATTTTGTTATTATATTTATATTAATGATCACATCTTTGCCCTACTTACAGTCTTTGCCTTAATTACTTACTGTCTTCAGTATAGAGTCCAAATTCTTTGGGTATAAATAAACTTCTTCTCAATATAGCTACACCTACCTTACCAGTCATTTTCAGCCTACACCAGACTTCTCACTTTTCTGATCACAGCTTTTTTTCCACACAGTTGTGCCTTTTCTCATCCTATTCGCCTAAGGAAACTACAACTCTTCTCCCCTTGACCAGTTCGTCTCCTTCTCTCTCTCCCAACCCAAACCTCAGTGTGTCTGTGAAAAGAAACCTCTTCAGCCTCCAAATCAGATGTCAGGGCAAGAGATATGTTGTTTAAGTCAATAAACTGGACAGGCAATTGCAGAACACCAAGACCAACGGGGTTCCCAGCATTTAAGAAAGCAGTCAGGACTTGACAAGAAACTAAGAAGGAATAAACATTGAAATAGGAGGAAAGCAGTATGGTATTGTGGAAGCCAAGTGAAGAAAATGTTTCAGTAAGAAGGGAATGATCATTGGTGCCAAGAATCTGCTGGGAGGGTGGTGAGATGAAGACACTTGATTATTGGATTTGGCAACACGGCGGTCATTGCAACCTTCAGTTGTGTTTTCAATGATGTGATGAGGAAAAAAACCTGATTGGCTTGGCTTCAAGAGATGGTCAGAAATGAGGACAAGTAGAAGTTTGTTGAATGGTGAACTATTAGATAAATGAAGAAATGATGTTTGAGAGAAGGTTTCACTATTGGTCAGGAACCAAAACAGATGAATTGTTTTGAACTTTTAGAGGCTCTTAAAATTTTCCAAACAGAAACAACTATGCCACCTTGTGGTGCAAAGCTTTTCTTAAGTGAGGTTTATTCAGAATAGGATTATTGAGGCAGTAGAGTTAATCTAGGAAAGGTTCTTTGTGAGTCCTATAGTATATCAAATATATTTGAGGATTCAGTATTGAATACTCATCTATGCATTACAGCGACATATGCACATGATAGATATGCTTTATAGTAGACATTTCTGGCATAAAAATACCAGATGTTACAATGAAGGTTGAAAAGGAACCTAAAACTAAGAACATACCACTGTTAATTCAAACAACATGATGAATTGTCTTACATGATATTTAAACAAGTCCGCTCTTTGTAATATATACCACTTTGAGACAGACTTTTGAAGTTCAAACTACACACTGTTGAATTCTTATACATTATAATAAAACTGAAGTTTTTAAATGGATGGTTATAAAATAATGTTTCATTTGCACAGACATCACAAAAATTGTCTTGGAAAATCCCATCCTAAGACAAATTTGAAATATAATAGTTTGCTGTTTGATTTAATTCATTTAATGTTACAACATTGAAATATTTTATAAGATATAAAAACTGAAACTGCAAACTCCTAGGAGAAAGCATAGGGAAAAGCTCCTTGTCATTGTTTGGCAGTAATTTCTTGGATATGATACCAAAGCACAGCCAATGAAAACAACATAAACAAGTGGGGACACATCAAACAAAAAAAAGCTTCTGTACAGCAAAGTAAACCATTAACAAAATGAAAAGGCAACCTGCAGAACAGGAGAAAATATTTGCCAACCTGTATCTGATAAGGGGTTAATATCCAAAATATATAATGAATTTACACAATTCAACTGCAAAAAATAAATAACTCAATTAAAAATGGACAGAAGAACGAATAGACATTTTTTCAAAGAATACATAAAAATGGTCAACCAGTCCATGAAAAGGTGCTCAACATCAGTAATAATGAGGGAAACAAATCAAAATCAAAATATCATTGCATTCCTGTTAGGATGGCTATTATAATGAAACTAAAGATAACAAGTGTTGAGAACAAGGAGAAAGTGGAAGTTTTGTATACTGTTGGTGGCAATGTCAATTGGTGCAGCCACTATGGAAGAGAGTATGGAGGTTCCTCAACAAATCAAAAAAGTATCATGATCCAGAAATCTATCACCTCTGAGTATATATCCGCAGGAAACAAAATCAATATTTCAAAGGATATCTGCACTCCCATCTTCATTGCAGTATTATTCACAATAGTCAAAATATGGAAACAACCTAAATTTCCATCAATGGGCGAATGAAGAAATTGTAGTATATACATACAGTGGAATGTTATTCAGCCTTAAAAAAGAATGAAATCTTGTATTTACTACAATATGGATAAGCTTGGAAGACATTATGATAAGTGAAATAATCCAGACACAGAAGAACAAATGTTACATGATCTCATTTATAGGAATCTCGTTTATTTAGGAATCTTAAATAATAAAACTCATAGAAGCAGAGAGAATGGTGGCCCCCAGGACCTAAGGGAGTGGGAATCAGGGAGATGTTGGTAAAATGATATATTGTTTTACTTATGCAAGCTGAATAGGTTCTGGAAATCTGTAGTACAGCATAGTGCATATATAGTGCATAGTTAATAATACTCTATTTGTTAAAGGTAGATCTTATGTTAAATGTTCTTTTTGAAAAAATAAATTAAAAAAGGAGGGAGAAAACTTTTCTAGGTGATGTTAAATTTACTACATAGTGTATGGTGGTGTTTGATGGCTGTGTACATCAAACTCATGAAGATGTATACATATGTACAGCTTTTTGTATGTCAATTATAACTCAAATATTACAACTCTTTAACATTGAAAAATAAAGCCTTGGGTCACCAAAGTTATACCTTGTGATAATAAGAAGGAAGACTTGAAATGACTTATTTAACTTAATGTTATTTCTAGTTAAGACATAGTAGGATACCTGTGTGATAGTGTATTGACTCTTGTTACTCATGTCAGAACGAAATGTTAATTCTATAATTTCTATCCATATTTTTGGCACTTCAACTTGCTTATTAATTGAGGAATACACATGTATTTCTCTTATCCTGGTAATTGAGTAGCATCATGGTGGGAAGGAAATATTGCACCAGATATGTTAAACAGGTGAGGAAAACTTTATTTAAAACTATTGCAGTAGCAGGGGAGAGAATGTAACTCAAGTGTTTTGAAATAGAAGGGGGGAGAGGTTTTGAGCACTGGGGTAAGCTAATGGAAAAATACCACATAATTGACAGTAGAAAGGTTGATCAATGCAATTAAGCCATCTATGTTTGCTAATTGGTGCTTATCTAAGTTAGGCTTCTACATTCCCACAGAGTCTTATAGATAGGGGTCTTATCTTTTTTGATAGTTATATTTCAAAGGGCTGGCTTCCAGGTGCTTATTAAGAAAAACCTTCCTGGGTTGTAGAAGATTTAAATTTCAAAAGGACAGAGGAAGAATTTATGACTCCAAGTAAATATTCTCAAGAACTGGGAGATCAGAGACCTGCAGTCAGCAAACATCTTGTCTAAAGTTTAGTCAAGCTCTGGGTAAAGGTGAGGTCCTCTTGGTCAAGAAATCCTACAGGCATCCTTTGGAGTTGAGATCTCAGTTAAAGGCAAGACTGATCAACTTTAGGCAATTCTTCTCCCTTAATTCTGTCTAGATTCTAATTGACCACTTTCTCTCTATCACTCTGAATCTTGAAAAAGAATGTGCACCTGTGAGTCTCCTGTTCTCCATTTCCTTAGCCCTTATTGTAGTTCAAAGTGACCTTTCTGGAAGGCAAGAGTACTCCCAAATAGGAGGCACCACTAGTCCCATTTCCTATAATTATAGCAAGTTTGAAATGAATGAGCCAAGCAAACTTCCTTCTCTTCTTGCCTTAAATGTTTCACTTCCTGATATAAGCTGGATGTTTATATGTTTAGCAAATGAAAGCTAAAATACATAACCAATATGATTTTATCTTAGTACCTAATTAAACATTGTGTAATAAAAAATCATATTATTGCTGATTTTCCCAAATATATCCCCCTATTCATTTGCATCTTTTTATATTATATAGAATGCAGAAGTATTAACCTCACTGGGGACTTGATTCTAATTAAACTGGAAAATACCTAAAAATCAATAAGTTCATGTTTTTATATTTTCAATTTTTCACACATTTCACATCTTGCTTTTGTATTTTTCCTAATCTTTTTCCTTTATGGGATGGTACTCATATAATCATTAAATGCCTAAAAAAATTTGTGCATGAATATTCTTGAATGATATTTGAGGGGAGAGATATAAGGAAAGAACTAATACTAAAAAAATTAATATTTTGTTCTACATATGTTATTTTCATATGAGTTTAAGAAGCATTTGAGTTTGACATATTACATTAAGCTTTTAGAACTTTATGTACATAGACTATATTTATGAGATGGAGAACCTCTCATACTTCCTTAGTTTGAAATGCACATCACTAATTTCTTTGCTTTTTAAAATGCTAATTCAGGGCTAATATAATAGATTGTTATGAAGTCTTATATGAGGTTTCAGATTCTCCCAGGTGTTTTGTTTGTTTTAAATGTCATCTTTATTTGAATCTATTTACGTGTGTTTCTAAGCATATTGCTTGATGTTCTCTTAGTTTCATGTTTTTTTTATAACATGCTTAATTTGTTTTAGAAACAATATAGAAATCTGGAGGTGAATGAGTACTGGTGTTTCTTAGATGTTTTACATAGTAATTGTTTTCCTTAACTATAATCATTGCACTTTTTTAGTCTTAGAAGTGATTCCTGAAGAATTTATCCAGTAAGATTTAGTTTTTAGATATGCTGGAGTTTGTTTTTAATGTATATCTGAATGCTCAGTGTTGACAAGTCAAATGTATCCCTGCATGTAAGTCCCTGCTGAGTGAAATATTTTGTCACAGCTAAAAGTCTAAGAGAAAAGCCGAAATCATCAGGGAGTTTAACTTGATGTATGAAAGGCTCACAGGAAACAAAATTGAATTGATGTGTGCCAATAGTAGCAATTAAGAAAGAATGGGCTTCTGCCAAAATGTTCCTATATATAAGTTTTTTTAGAGAACCTGTATTTTTTTGCTTTACCAAGCAAACTTTACTCATCTTTTCATAAACAAAATGTCACATTCATATTGCAAAAATGTTCTCTTTCAGTGCAGTTATTTTTTCACGTTTTTTTCACGTTTTCAATACATATTTTTACTCAGTTTGGCAATCTTAGTCTTAATTATGACTTCTATTATTTAATGTAATTATGATATATTTGCATTGAGATTTGTAATATAACTCTTGGTTTTCTATTTGTACTATCTGTTTTTATTGCCTTTTCCCCCCCACTTTCATGCTTTCCTTCCTAAACATTATCTGGCTAACTATACATTCTTTCATTTACTTCCCTAATAATTGCTGCATATGTCCTTGATTTACTGGAATCTATGACAAATTAGTATTTTTCTACTTTGAGGAAACTGAATGATCTTAGAACAGTTTAATACTAATTAATTGTTTGCCATTTGTTTTTTTCTGTAATTTAATTCTACGTGTATTTGCCCACCCATCAAACATTATTACTATTTTATATGGTCAATATTCATTTCAATTCACATATATTTTTTTTTATCCTTTTTCTTTTACTCTTCATTCCTTCTTCATTTCCTGCCTTAATCTGAGATCATTTCTTCAGGAAAAATTCCTTCCACTATTTCTTTCTAGCTCAGATCTGTTGAGGTCAAATTCCCTCGGTTTTTATTTATTTGAAATATCTATATTTTATCTTTATTTTTAAAGGATATTTTTACTAGTTAAATAATTTTAAGTTGCAATAATTTTCTTAAAGTACATTAAAGATGCCACTCTAGTGTTTTCAGCAACTACTGCTGCTGCTTCTTTGTTCCTTCTCCTTCCCAAACTATCTTCCCCCTCTCCCTCTTCTTCTTCCCCCCACCCCTCCTTGTTTTCTTTTCTCCTGTTATTTTTCAGAGAAATTTAGTTGATTGATGGTCTTATTTCCTTTTTGAAGGGAATATCCTCCCATCACTCTGACTATATCTTTAAATTTTCCTCCTTATCTTTGGTTTTTGGATTCTTTTTGTAATGTGCCTAATTTTTTGTTCCTTGGTAAAATGCAATGAATCTGTGGCTTGTTGTCTTTCACTAGTTTTGGAAAAATTTCATAATACTTTGCTCATATAATGCTTTTCCTATCTTCTTAAAAATATTTTCTTCTTCTTAAAAATATTTTATTTATTATTATTTATTATTTTATTTATTTAATCATGAGAGACACTGAAAGACAGAGACATAGGCAGAGGGAGAAATAGGGTCTCCAAAGAGTGCCCAATGCAGGACTCGATCCCAGGACCCCATGATCATGACCTGAGCCAAAGGCAGATGCTCAACTACTGAGCCACCTAAGCGTCCCCCTTTCTTTCTTTCTTTCTTTCTTTCTTTCTTTCTTTCTATCTATCTATCTATCTATCTATCTATCTATCTATCTATCTATCATCTATCTATCCTGTATCTATCATCTATCATCTATCTATGTATTTCTCTGTGGCACTATAAATGCATGTTAGATCTACAGTGAAAGGCCTCTATATTTCTTAAACTATTCTGGCTTTTACCTTTTCATTTCTGTTAGCTTTGGTCTTGATAATTTCTATTGATGTATCTTCCAATCCACTAATGCTCTGTTTTGCTGTTCAATTAGTTGTTAAATCTATCTACTACGTTATTTTTTCTATTATATTTTCATTTCTTGAATTTAAATTTTAATCTTTATAAATTCCAGTTCAGTTGTGAAAGTCTATATTGTCATCTATATTCTTGAATATATTGAAAACAGTTAGTGGAAATTCAAGTCTGAAAATTACAATATCTGGATTTCTTGTAGGTATATTTCTACCTTTTTCTCCTTTCTTTCAATTTTTAATCATTTGGTCTGTTCTTCAGGCATGCCTAGTAATGTTTGTTTTTATGCCAGGCATTAAGTGTAAACCATTGTAAAAGTTCTGGATGATGATATCTTTTGCAGAGGGGATTAAATTCCTCTGTTAAAGGGTATGTTGCAATCATGGTTGGAGAACTTAGAACTGGATTCAGTTTTTCCTAGGCCTGGTTTTGTTTGTTTTGTATCTTTTCCTAAAGTATAGCTTTTCAGGGTTTTCAGGGAATATTTACTGGGATTCTTTTCTTCTTGGCTGTCCCTGGATTCTAATAGTTAATCTCTGCAGCACAGTGAGACTGTAGAAATATCTGCTTAGATTTTATACTGTTAAATTTTATATTCTGTTTGGCTTCCTGGCCTTTTGCCTTATGCAGCATATGAATCATCAAATGCCTTAAAAGGAAAACAGTAAAAAATATTGGCTCACCTCTATGGGTTTCTCTGAAATATTTTGACTCCTTGTTTACTTTGGTTTTCTTTGATATATTCAAAATTCTGTTTTTATTTATTTGCTATTGTTCAATTTATCTAACATTTATGATTTTTCTTTTTTTCTTTCTGGGGGGTAGTTATCTGAGAAGAGCTACTTTATTATAGGTAGGGTGGAAGAATTTTCATCTAACATCTTCCAGATTAAAAACAAAAAAACTTAATTAAATGAGTTAAATCTTTATTTTGTCATTTGAATAATAATTTAGTGTTTGATTTAAGAAAAACTTTAGTGAAATGATATGTTTTCTTATTTTCTGTTTTTAGAGTTTGTAATACTAGATATTGTCAGTCTGTTCCAGGACAATAATTTAAAGAATAAACACGAGGCTCATACTGTTTTTTCAGAAGACTAATTGAAACTCTGAAGAAGATAAACAATATTAGGAGAATAGCTCAGATAATTGATGCTAAGAATAATTGTACATGGAATAATTTGTGGTTGAAGTAGGAGAACAGATTAATTGGAATATAAAAGCTAAGGAACATCTGGGAACTTTGTTTTTGTACTTTTTTTTTCTATGAAGCCAAGGAAATTCTAGTATAAATAAAGTCGTGTAATGTGAAATTCTGTAGAGGACATCTAGATCTGTCGTAGGACAAATTCATTGTGGTTTGAATTCACAAGCTAAAAAAAAATTAGAAAGTTATTAAGTGAGACTGAAAAATGCCATCTTTAACAGCGGATGGATTAGCAGGAAATTTGTTGTCCAATTTTATAGCAGAGTTCGTGGTTGCAGAAATGTCAGTGATTTTGTTGGTCATTCTTGTTGCTGAGTCTTGTGGGGATGGTGTTGTATAAAATGTGTATAGCTTGTCAGACATCAATTCTTTCAAAGTGCTTTATAAGTGTTAGTTTGGTAAATTTTCCTACAGTCTGGAAATGGTTTTGTAGTAAGTATACTATTTACCTGTTATATTTCACTGAATTAGTCGTACTGTACAGACACAAAAGTGTGTGTGGATAATTAAATGTGATTTGGTAGCTATATTTCTTAATGTTTAAGCTACTTTGAATTATACGCATTATAGGTTTTAGCATTCTGATGACTACATTTTCTTATTAAAAGTTGCAATTTAGATTCATTTATTTAAACCAGTCATTATAAAATGAGGACAATTTTGCCTCCCAGGTGACATTTGGCAATATCAGGAAATAGTTTTGCTTGTCATAACTGGGGTGAAATTCCATTGGCATCTGGAGGTTGGAGGTCAGGAAAGTTCCTTGATATCTTATATTACACTAGTAGATCCTTTAGCATTATCTGGCCCAAATGTCAGTAGTGCCAAGTTTAAGAAACTCTGATCTAAAGATGAAATTAATATAAATAAAATTATAGAGAAAACATACATCATTGCATTGTTATTCAAATCAACAAGCATTCTGAGTGTCTCATATTTATCAGATATGTATTTTCAAAGGTGAATAGATATGGATCCTATGTGAGAGAAAATGTATACACCAATATACATTTTAATAAATGAAAATTAGTACTTTTTCATGAGAAATAACGATTATATTAGAAATGGCAATGAGGGGGATCCCTGGGTGGCTCAGCGGTTTAGCGCCTGCCTTTGGCCCAGGGCCCGATCCTGGAGACCCGGGATCAAGTCCCACGTCGGGCTCCCGGTGCATAGAGCCTGCTTCTCCCTCTGCCTGTGTCTCTGCCTCTCTCTCTCTCTCTCTCTCTCTGTGACTATCATAAATAAATAAAAATTAAAAAAAGAAATGACAATGAGATAACTGTAAGAATATATGCATGTCAAGACATGCCTCTGTTTTAACTTAACAGATTGACTATAAAATGCATCTCCTAAAATATTCAACAATAAAATTGTTGTATTCAGTAATATAAATTATTGTAGAGGGCAATGAAGTGAGAAAGTCATATCTTTTTCATAGTGAAAAGAGAAATAATAAAATGCATCAAATGGGGCCCAATGAAGGAAATACAGTGAAAAATACAAGTTTATCTCTATGATTCCAAGTGGGGTAACCTTTCATAAGGAAATGAAAAGTACTGGAACTTTGAGCCTTAAAATTTGTGTACAAAGTTTCAGATCACTTTGGTTGTATTTTGTTTACTATAGACCTTAAATGTATTAAATCTACAAATTTCCAGCTGAGCATACATTTTTGTAACTGCTAATTGCTGAGATCATAGTTATGAAATTATCTTGCCTGTTTTTATTCTGTAGATTATCAAATCTACTGTTCAACCTCCAGAAAAGTGAGTACAATACCAAGTTGACTCAGTCAATATCAACTGATAGTAATTGCTAGAAACATTTCAATACTTTGTTAGATGGAGACAATTTGGAATTTAAAGACAACTTGAATTTGCTTGCTTGAAGCCACAAAATTTGGATTACAAATTTGAAAGAAAAAAAGGGAAGAAAAAAAGAAGGCAATTTTAGAAGAGAATAATTCCGTGAGCCCAGGCATCTTCCAAAATTATAGTATTTATAGTAACCCTTCTAAGCAGATATTATCACCATTACATCAAAGGAAACTGAAATTAGTGTGTTACTCAGCTCCCAATTAGAGAGATGAAACTTGAATTTAGGTCCTTTGAAGCAAAGTTAGTGGTTGTTACGGACTGAACATTTGTGTCCCCACAGAACTCATATATTGAAGCTTAATGCCCAAAGTGATCTTATTTGGAGGTGGTGCCTTCAGGAGATGATTAGGTCATGAAGATGGAGCCCTCATGAATGAGATTATTATTGTTCTTATAAGAGACCCCAGAGAGCTCTCTCATGCCTTCTGTTATGTTGGATTTAGCAAGACAACTGTCTGTGAACTGTTAAGTAGGCTCTCACCAGATAAAGAATCTGCTAGTGCCTTGATCTAGGACTCTCCAATCTTGAGACTGTGAAAAATAAATTTCTGTTGTTTTTAAGTCACCCAGTTTGTGGATTTTGTTAGCAGCCTGAGTTAAGTAGGACAGTGGTCTTTCTTCAAATGGTGCTGCTTCTTTTTAACAGGTACTTATGTTTTTGAATAAAAGTCTATTTTGTATGAGCAGTTTTTGTGGATAGCAATAAAGATAAAAATAAAAATACCCAAACATTGCTGATGAGGGGCTCACAATGCTGGGAGGACCAAATTCTGTCTTTATAATGGTGACTTCTGTGTAATTAATAGAGCTAGAGTAGCTATGACTAAATAGAGTTATATCTTTCTTTCCCTTCTTTTCCTTTTCTCCCCTCCTCTTTTTTATTGCTAAGAACAATAAATAGAGTATCTCTACTTGTTAAATAGATACTCTAACTTGAGGGGGAAATGTGATATTTCTAATCCTTAAATATATATGTACTTAGAAGAATCTATTCTAAAATCTTCCTAATCTTCATATTATGGATTTATATTTCAAAATGAAATACAGAATCTATGAGACTATTTTATAATTTGAGAGGTTTTTAGGCCCAGAAATTATTCCATTCCTGACTTAGAAACAATAGCAGGAAGCAGAAAAGTAATAGTAGGATATTGTTAAGTCTCATCTTAATATAGTAGGATATTGTAAGTCTCATCTTAATGACTTTCTATGTATGAATGAGAAGACTCTATGACAAAGAATTTTTTTGTAATATCTATTTATTCTAATATAAAATTTAAGCAAAGTAGTTGGTTTTAAATGAAGGTGATTTGGGAAGAAAAAAGCATTTGTTTGTCTTGAAAAATTTTTCTTGATAATGTGTTCTTATCTCTATTTTCCAGTCTCCTTTTTTTATTCTCCATTTTGAAACCTGACTATGTTTTAATTAAAAATGTTTTTTCAGATTTATTTACATTAAGAGTGAATAATCAGTATTATGCAGGAGAAGCCAAACATACAAACAAACAAGTAAACAACAAAGGAATCATACTCATGGTATTCTTCAAAAGCATAGTAAACACTAAATTATAAAGTCAACCAAAATTATTAAAATTTTTGTGTAGTTATAGAACTCTGTTGTGTAAAGTAAGAGAAGTAAAGCAGTTTAAGGAGGATTAAAAAAATCCTCATGTGTCCTTATAGGAAGGCAATAAATAAATCTAAAATTGATGAATATAAAGATAACAGAATATGTATATCATTAGAAATCTGGTGATATGTCATGACAGAAAAAAAAAAAACTACTGTAGTCAAAGTGGTTACCTGTGTGAGAGAGATCAGAGGAACAGTGAGAAAAGTTGTCACATTATTTTGTTAGAAGTCTTTTAGTACTATTTGCAAAAAACAAACAAACAACAACAAAAAAAAACCAGTATGGGAAAAAGAATTTAGGGAAAATAATTTGTATACCGTTATTTTATGTCTTAATTTATTTGTTAATTACTTTATTGGTATGATTATTATATTTAAATTGTAAGGTTATGAGGTTCTGTTTTTCAGGTGTATTTTTATTTTGAAGGATTAATTTCCTGAAATACAAAGTCTGGATTTGTTTAAGGAATTAAATAATTAAAAGCTATAAAAAAAAAGTGAAGATGTTGACTAATTCATGTTGATCTAGTTTTTAATATACTCTGACAGGTACATATGTGTGTGTTCAGCATTCCATATAGAAACTGAAGTCACAAATATAATCAATGTAGAATAAAAAGTAAAGTAAATTTAGATATGCTTTTTCTTATGAATGCTGTACATTATTCATTGAATTTAACACATCTGCTGAGTTTTCAGCAGTATTATCATCATACAACAGAGATGATTAGTTGTCAAGATAAACATTTCTAAAAAATTTTTTAAAAATGCTTGATGGCACTAATTTTTTTTAGCAGCTTGCTAAATGTCTTATGGCTGCTGGAGTTAATAGAAGTAACCATGGAAACTGTCTCACAATGCTTTGTGGTTGAATGGGATTTAAAATATCCATTTTAAAACATAAACACTTTGACAGCTGTAAGAATATTTACATTTCCTCAAATTTTAATTTGATGGCACTGCTTGGAAAATGGGAGAAATAAGCACTAAAACAGAAGCAGCTTTAGATATTCTTGGAATTCCTATGAAGTACTCCAGCACTTTGGTTTATCTTTAGGCTTAGGTCTACTTTTTGGGAAATAATGAAGGATTAGGAAAATTGTGAAATTCTGCACATGGTGTCCAGGGACATGGAAATCATCTGTTTCTTTTTCTTATCTCCACATATCCTATTCCTTTTGCTCATTCTTCCTTTTTCCTCTTTTCCTAATCTACCTGACTAAATATATTTTAAATATTTAAATTTATTTTGAAATAAAATGTGTCAGTGTACTTTGATGTTCCAGAATTATTCAGAGATGTAGTATATCATTAGTATTCTTAGTAAATATGTACATTTGCCACATTCTCTGAAGTGGGATGTACAGTAATTTATCTAGAGCTCAGGATATGATGAGGAGAAAACAGCTCCAGCCATAATATCTGTGTTCAAGGCAAGAAGGGGAATGGATAATGATGTCCATCCCTTCCTCTTTTTATCTAACATAATAATAATGGGAAGCATCAAATATAGATTTGATAAAAATTATGAGGAACAAACATGAATTGTGGGGAGAGGGAGGAAGATATGAAATTTATTTATTTATTTTTAAAAAGATTTTATTTATTCATGAGAGACACAGAGGGAGAGGCAGAGACAGAGGGAGAAGGAGGCTTCCTATGGGGAACCCAATGTGGAACTTGATCCCAGGACCCCAGGATCACTACCTGAGCCAAAGTCAGAAGCTCAATCATTGAGCCACCCAGGTGCCCCAAGACATGAAATTTAAAGGGTATAAAAGATCTCAATCCTAAATTTACATAATAATAAGTCAATAGTGGATGTCTAGAATTGTAAAATCAAGAAATTAGTGTACCAGTACCCATCCCTCCCTCAAATCTCCCCTTCCCCATAGCAATACAAGGCTATGGAGGTATGTATTAGTCACAGCTGTTCCATATAATATTATACTTTCTCATACAACATTTTGTTTCTCGCCGAAATGATAGTCTTTGAGTGTTTGATTTTTTTCATTTATTCATTTGTTTTTATGTCTATCATTACTTTATTCCAAAATGTCCAAAAAAAGCAAAACTCTTTTAATAAGATCAAATATATCAGGTTATCTAGAATTTTTTTTCCCTAGAGGCGAGCTTTCTAGAAGCCTCTGTTCTGCTTCATTCTATAATAGATGCTGTCCAGGCCTGATGCACTTTTTTGTCATTCTGGGACTTTCTTCTGCTTCATCCTGGGAATTCTCCTCAACTTTCACTTGCAGTGGATAAACCTAGCAAATGCTGTGTCTTCTCTCTCTATTCACTCTCTCTCTCGGGCAACAGTTTCTCTACAAACTTTGGAGAATGTAGAATTCTTTGAGACCTTGAATGTAAAAATATGTCTTTAATCTACTCTCATATTTAATTGCTAGCTTGGCTGGACATAGAATTTAGAGTTCAAAATTTTACCTCAGAATTGTGTTTCCTTGTCTTTCAGCTTCCAGGTTGCTTTTGTGAGAAGCTTGATGCTATTGTGATTAACAATTATTTAAAAGTGCCTTTAAAAAAAACCTAATTTCCTTTTTCTAAGTTTTTAGGATCTTTATTTCTAGAATTCTGAAACTTCACAATAATATAGCTCTTGTGGACATTTTTTCATTCATTTTGCTGGCCATTTGATTGGCATTGTCAGTCTCTAAGTCACTTCCTTGTGTATTTTAGATTTCTTATGTTATTTCTATGATAATTGCCTCACTCTCCATTTTTTGGAAAACCATTAGTTAAATATTAGCACTCCCTTTCTGGAATTGATAGTGGCTATTCTAAATTGATTATCTGATTTTTAGAAACTTTTTCTATTTTATCTTTAATGGAAGGTAAATTCTTTCAACTTTATCTTCCAACCTTCCTGTTGAATTTGCGTATCTGCTTCCACAATTTAAACTTCCAATACCCTTTTATTTTATTTTTCAAATATTTCTTTTTCATAGCATCATTTTCTTATTTTAAGGATTTAGTAGTCCTTTGTCTTTCTTGGATTATTAATTTTTTAAAAATATATTTCCAAACCAGAACACTTTCTGGTTCTTCCAAAAGTTTATTTTTGTGTTTTTGTTTTTTTTGCCTCTGTCTTTCTTTTTTTTTTCTTTTAATTAATTTTTATTGGTGTTCAATTTACCAACATACAGAAAAACACCCAGTGCTCATCCCATCAAGTGTCCACCTCAGTGCCCGTCACCCATTCACCTCCAACACCCGCCCTCCTCCCCTTCCACCACCCCTAGTTCGTTTCCCCGAGTTAGGAGACTTTATGTTCTGTTTCCCTTCCTGATATTTCCCAACATTTCTTTTCCCTTCCTTTATATTCCCTTTCACTATTATTTATATTCCCCAAATGAATGAGAACATACACTGTTTGTCCTTCTCCGATTGACTTATTTCACTCAGCATAATACCCTCCAGTTCCATCCATGTTGAAGCAAATGGTGGGTATTTGTCGTTTCTAATTGCTGAGTAATATTCCATTGTATACATAAACCACATCTTCTTTATCCATTCATCTTTCGATAGACACCGAGGCTCCTTCCACAGTTTGGCTATTGTGGCCATTGCTGATAGAAACATCGGGGTGCAGGTGTCCCGACGTTTCATTGCATCTGAATCTTTGGGGTAAATCCCCAACAGTGCAATTGCTGGGTCGTAGGGCAGGTCTATTTTTAACTCTCTGAGGAACCTCCACACAGTTTTCCAGAGTGGCTGCACCAGTTCACAGTCCCACCAACAGTGTAAGAGGGTTCCCTTTTCTCCGCATCCTCTCCAACATTTGTGGTTTCCTGCCTTGTTAATTTTCCCCATTCTCACTGGTGTGAGGTGGTATCTCATTGTGGTTTTGATTTGTATTTCCCTGATGGCAAGTGATGCAGAGCATTTTCTCATGTGCATGTTGGCCATGTCCATGTCTTCCTCTGTGAGATTTCTCTTCATGTCTTTTGCCCATTTCATGATTGGATTGTTTGTTTCTTTGGTGTTGAGTTTAATAAGTTCTTTATAGATTTTGGAAACTAGCCCTTTATCTGATATGTCATTTGCAAATATCTTCTCCCATTCTGTAGGTTGTCTTTTAGTTTTGTTGACTGTATCCTTTGCTGTGCAAAAGCTTCTTATCTTGATGAAGTCCCAATAGTTCATTTTTGCTTTTGTTTCTTTTGCCTTTGTGGATGTATCTTGCAAGAAGTTACTGTGGCCGAGTTCAAAAAGGGTGTTGCCTGTGTTCTCTTCTATGATTTTGATGGACTCTTGTCTCACATTTAGATCTCTCATCCATTTTGAGTTTATCTTTGTGTATGGTGAAAGAGAGTGGTCCAGTTTCATTCTTCTGCATGTGGATGTCCAATTTTCTCAGCACCATTTATTGAAGAGACTGTCTTTCTTCCAATGGATAGTCTTTCCTCCTTTATCGAATATTAGATGACCATACATTTCAGGGTCCACTTGTGGGTTCTCTATTCTGTTCCATTGATCTATGTGTCTGTTTTTGTGCCAATACCACACTGTCTTGATGACCACAGCTTTGTAGTACAACCTGAAATCTGGCATTGTGTTGCCCCCAGCTATGGTTTTCTTTTTTAAAATTCCCCTGGCTATTCGGGGTCTTTTCTGATTCCACACAAATGTTAAAATAATTTGTTCTAACTCTCTGAAGAAAGTCCATGGTATTTTGATAGGGATTGCATTAAACGTGTAAATTGCCCTGGGTAACATTGACATTTTTACAATATTAATTCTGCCAATCCATGAGCATGGAATATTTTTCCATCTCTTTGTGTCTTCCTCAATTTCTTTCAGAAGTGTTCTATAGTTTTTAGGGTATAGATCTTTTACCTCTTTGGTTAGGTTTATTCCTAGGTATCTTATGCTTTTGGGTGCAATTGTAAATGGGATTGACTCCTTAATTTCTCTTTCTTCAGTCTCATTGTTAGTGTATAGAAATGCCATTGATTTCTGGGCATTGATTTTGTATCCTGCCACACTACCAAATTGCTGTATGAGTTCTAGCAATCTTGGGGTGGAGGCTTTTGGATTTTCTATGTAGAGAATCATGTCATCGGCGAAGAGGGAGAGTTTGACTTCTTCTTTGCCAATTTGAATGCCTTTTATTTCTTTAGGTTGTCTGATTGCTGAGGCGAGGACTTCCAGAACTATGTTGAACAGCAGTGGTGAGAGTGGACATCCCTGTCTTGTTCCTGATCTTAGGGGAAAGGCTCCCAGTGCCTCCCCATTGAGAATTATATTTTTTGTGGGCTTTTTGTAAATGGCTTTTAAGATGTCGAGGAAAGTGCCCTCTATCCCAACACTCTGAAGGGTTTTGATCAGGAATGGATGCTGTATTTTGTCAAATGCTTTCTCTGCATCTAATGAGAGTATCATATGGTTCTTGGTTTTTCTCTTGCTGATATGATGAATCACATTGATGGTTTTACGAGTGTTGAACCAGCCTTGTGTCCCGGGCATAAATCCTACTTGGTCATGGTGAATAATTTTCTTAATGTGTTGTTGGATCCTATTGGCTAGTATCTTGTTGAGAATTTTTGCATCCATGTTCATCAGGGATATTGGTCTGTAATTCTCCTTTTTGGTGGGGTCTTTGTCTGGTTTCAGAATTAAGGTGATGCTGGCCTCATAGAACGAATTTGGAAGTACTCCATCTCTTTCTATCTTTCCAAACAGCTTTAGTAGAATAGGTATGATTTCTTCTTTAAACGTTTGATAGAATTCCCCTGGGAAGCCATCTGGCCCTGGACTCTTGTGTCTTGGGAGGTTTTTGATGACTGCTTCAATTTCCTCCCTGGTTATTGGTCTGTTCAGGTTTTCTGTTTCTTCCTGCTCCAGTTTTGGTAGTTTGTGGCTTTCCAGGAATGCGTCCATTTCTTCTAGATTTCCTAATTTATTGGCATACAGCTGTTCATAATATGTTTTTAAAATCGTTTGTATTTCCTTGGTGTTGGTAGTGATCTCTCCTTTCTCATTCATGATTTTATTAATTTGAGTCTTCTCTCTCTTCTTTTTAATAAGGTTGGCTAATGGTTTATCTATCTTATTAATTCTTTCAAAGAACCAACTCCTGGTTCTGTTGATCTATTCCACCGTTCTTTTGGTCTCGATATCATTTAGTTCTGCTCGAATTTTAATTAACTGTCTTCTTCTGCTGGGGGTGGGGTCTATTTGTTGCTTTTTCTCTAGTTCCTTTATGTGTAAGGTGAGCTTTTGAATTTGAGTTCTTTCCAGTTTTTGAATGGATGCTTGTATTGCGATGTATTTCCCCCTCAGGACTGCTTTTGCTGCATCCCAAAGATTTTGAACGGTTGTATCTTCATTCTCATTAGTTTCCATGAATCTTTTTAATTCTTCCTTAATTTCCTGGTTGACCTTTTCATCTTTTAGCAGGATGGTCCTTAACCTCCACGTGTTGTGGTCCTTCCAAACTTCTTGTTGTGATTGAGTTCTAATTTCAAGGCATTATGGTCTGAGAATATACAGGGGACTATCCCGATCTTTTGGTATCGGTTCACACCCGATTTGTGACCCAGTATGTGGTCTATTCTGGAGAAAGTTCCATGTGCACTTGAGAAGAATGTGTATTCAGTAGAGTTTGGATGTAAAGTTCTGTAGATATCTGTGAAATCCATCTGGTCCAGTGTATCATTTAAAGCTCTCGTTTCTTTGGATATGTTGTGCTTAGAAGACCTATCCAGGGTAGAAAGAGCTAGATTGAAGTCACCAAGTATAAGTGAATTATTATCAAAGTATTTCTTCAGTTTGGTTATTAATTGGTTTAAATATTTGGCAGCTCCCACATTTGGGGCATATATATTGAGGATTGTTAAGTCCTCTTGTTGGATAGATCCTTTGAGTATGAGATAGTGTCCCTCTTCATCCCTCACTATAGTCTTCGGGGTAAATTTTAATTTATCTGATATAAGGATGGCTACCCCTGCTTTCTTTTGAGGACCATTTGAATGGTAAATGGTTCTCCAACCTTTTATTTTCAGGATGTAGGTGTCCTTCTGTCTAAAATGAGTCTCTTGTAGACAGCAAATAGATGGGTCCTGCTTTTTTATCCAGTCTGAAACCCTGCGCCTTTTGATGGGGTCATTAAGCCCATTCACGTTCAGAGTTACTATTGAGAGGTATGAGTTTAGTGTCATCATATCTATTCAGTCCTTGTTTTTGTGGATTGTTCCACTGAACTTCTTCTTAAAGGGGAATTTTAAGAGTCCCCCTTAAACTTTCTTGCAGAGCTGGTTTGGAGGTTACATATTCTTTCAGTTCCTGCCTGTCTTGGAAGCTCTTTATCTCTCCTTCCATTTTGAATGAAAGCCTTGCTGGATAAAGTATTCTTGGTTGCATGTTCTTTTCATTTAGGACCCTGAATATATCCTGCCAGCCCTTTCTGGCCTGCCAGGTCTCTGTGGAGAGGTCTGCTGTTACCCTAATATTCCTCCCCATAAAAGTCAGGGACTTTTTTTCTCTTGCTGCTTTAAGGATCTTCTCCTTATCTTTGGAATTTGCAAGCTTCACTATTAAAATGTCGAGGTGTTGAACGGTTTTTGTTGATTTTAGGGGGGGATCTCTCTATTTCCTGGATCTGAATGCCTGTTTCCCTTCCCAGATTAGGAAAGTTTTCAGCTAGGATTTGTTCAAATACATATTCTGGCCCTCTGTCCCTTTCGGCGCCCTCGGGAACCCCAATTAAACGTAGGTTTTTCTTCCTCAGGCTGTCATTTATTTCCCTTAATCTATCCTCATGGTCTTTTAATTGCCTGTCTCTTTTCTCCTCAGTTTCCCTCTTTGCCATCAACTTGTCTTCTATGTCACTCACTTGTTCTTCCACCTCGTCAAGCCTCGTCGTTAGGACTTCTAGCTTGGATTGCATCTCATTTAATTGGTTTTTAATTTCTGCCTGATTGGATCTAAATTCTGCAGTCATGAAGTCTCTTGAGTCCTTTATGGTTTTTTCTAGAGCCACCTGTAGCTGTATAATAGTGCTTCTGAATTGGCTTTCTGACATTGAATTGTAATCCAGATTTTGTAACTCTGTGGGAGAGAGGGCTGTTTCTGATTCTTTTTTTTTTGAGGTGAGGTTTTCCTTCTAGTCATTATGCTCAGTGCAGAGTGGCCAAAAACAAGTTGTATTGGGAAAAGGAGAAAAAGAGAGAGAAGGAAAGAAAAGAGAAAAAGAAAAAAGAGAAAGAAGAAAAAATAGGGGAAAAAGAGAAGAAAAAGAGAAAGAAAAAGAAAGGAGAAAAAAGGAAAAAAAAAGGTGGGGTGGGGTGGGGGAAGCAATCAGAAATCAAGAAGAAAGAAAGAAAAAACACAAAACAAAACAAAAACAAAAACAAAAAAACAAAACAAAACAAAAAAACACGGGGGAGTATCTTCCGATTCTGTACACTTTAAGTCCCTTGACTTCCCCTGGAACTGGTCCGTCTCGCTGGTCTTCTGGGGGAGGGGCCTGCTGTGCTGATTCTCAGGTGTTAGCACTTGGGGGAGCTGCTCTGCCCCCTGCCTGGTGCAGGGCTCAGTGGGGGTTGTTCACCCCGTGAGGCCCCGGGAGGAAGCCACAGTGGCGGGGGCAGCTCTGGGACCCTGGAGTCAGCCCCCGCAGTAGCTCCGGGGCTCTCCGTCTGCAGGGCCTGGGGGCTCCGGGGCGGGGCCGCTGATCTGCTCAGCTCCGGGCAGGAGCGTCCTTGCTGTCCTGGGCCCTCCCGGCCTCTGCCTGTCCCGGGGGGAGGCCGGATCCCGGGCTGTGTCCTGGCGCCCTGTGCTCCGGAGCCTGCGCTGTTGGATTCGCGCTCCCGCCCCACAGCCCCCTCCGCGGAGCCGCCGCCCGAGCCCCTCCGAGCTGCTCCGGGCCCCGCCGAGCGCTGCAGCCCTTAGGGAGCTCGGCGCATCTCCGGGGCGCAGTTCCTCTGTTACCGTCCCAGGGAGCCCGAGGGCGTCCCCGCCTTTCTGGGGATCCTGCTCCAATTCCCCGGGAGGCCTTTCCGCGGGGAAGGTCGGTGCAGCTCCTGCTCCTCCGGGACGGGGCTCTCCTGTCCTGGGGACACTCGCCCCGGCCTCAGCCCGGCTCCTCGCCGGCCCCTCCCCCTCGGAGGCCTTTTGTGTCTTTATTTCTTTTTCCCCGTCCTCCTGCCTTTATAGAGGCGCGAACTCTTCTCACTGTAGCGTTCCAGCTGGTCTCTCTTTAAATCTCAGGCCGAATTCGTAGATTTTCAGGATGATTGGATGGTTTTCTAGGTAATTTGTTGAGGACAGGTGACTTGGAGACCCTGCTCTTCCGCCATCTTGCCCCTCCCCCCCTGCCTCTGTCTTTCATGTTGGAAATTTTCTCAATTGTTTGGTTATCGTCTGTTACCCATTCATATTTGAGATTGAGGCACTCAATGCTGATTCAAAATTGTATTTGTAGGCCTCACAGAGGATGAAAGAGTTTGTTACTGAGGGATTTCAGTCTCAGACATCTTTTTTCTAGGGCTGTGTTGGTTTTCAAACTGCCCCCTGTACACAGAAGGCTGGTGAGACTAAAGAAAGACAAAGCAGACCCCTCCACATTGGTAGGTGACAGGTTTAATAGGCAAGAACTTCTGTATGAGACTTGGATGGCCACAAGACTAGAGAATCTGTGCACAGGCCCTCCCTTAAAAGTTTTTAATGGGATTTTTTAAAAAATATTTTATTTATTTATTCATGAGAGACACAGAGAAAGAGGAGGAAAAATAGGCAGAGGGAGAAACAGGCTCTCGTGGGGAGCCCAAGCAGGACTTCACAACCTGAGCCAAAGGCAGCCAACCACTGGCCACCCAGGTACCCCTTTAATGGGATTTTAACAGGATTCAGTTCACGAATACTTTTCAGACAGCATCAGCCAACACATTGCTGTCTCAGGGCATCTTTGAAAATGGCTCCTCTGTCAAAATGGTTAGCAAAGCCTACATTTTAAAGACAAGGAGGTAGTGAGACACCTTTGATTGCCTGGGTCTACTTGAGGGTCAAAAGGGAGTCATGTCATCTTGATGACCTCCCCCAACAGGCGGGTTAGTTTCTCCCAAATATAATCTTTCAGTCTGTTAGCTGTTGGTAGTATAGGTCCATTCATCTGTCTAAAGACACTGTGGCTCCCTCCATAGTTTGGCTATTGTGGATATTGCTGCTGTGAACATTGGGGTGCAGGTGTCCTGTCATTTCACTACATCGGTATCTTTGGGGTAAGTACCAGGTAGTGCAATTGCTGGGTCGTAGGATTGTTGTCTTCATTCTTAGTATGTGATGTTGTTATTTCTATTTCTTAGTTTTTGACTTGAGCTGTTAGGTTTCTCTTACTAAAAAAGAGAAGATATGGGAGGAGCAGCATTTTGGGGGGCAGATGAATCAACGGTTGGTTTCCAATATGTTAATTTTTGACATTTCTATTATAAATATATATCAGTAAAGAAATTGACTTGACAGTGGAATATAAGCATCTGGAGCTCAGGTGAGGGCCTGGGACAAGAGATAAAAATGAGTCATTAGTTTCTGTATGGTATTTAAAATCATGGACCTGAATAGAATCACCTGATTCTATAAGGATGTACATACATGTAGAGAAAAGAAAAGAGCTCAATTATAAACTATATCAAATGATACTGTGAGTGTAAATGGACCAAGTTCTGGGGATTGGTAATTGTATTTGGGAATATGAGGTAGTTGGTGACTTCAACAAAAGTTAAATGATAGGGAAGAAATCTTGATGGAGTGGACTACAAAGAGAGATTGGACAATAAGTTGCCAGCAAGACTCTGTTTGGGAAGTTTTATGTGAAATAATGGTCATGAATATTCTATTTTCAACAGAGGGTGTTGTTTTAATCTGTTCTCAGAGAAAAACTTGAAATATAGATAGAGAAATATATAATAGTCACTAACATGTTATAAATAATAGTAATTATGCAATAGTAATTATGCAAATTATGCAATTTATATATTTAAACATATATACTATACAACATATAATAGAATTATGAATATACTTGTTATATTGATATATCTCCATAATCTTAGAAATACATATATGTATATATATGTGTTACACATATAAACATTTAAACACATATAATCTGAGATTTGCTAAAATTATTCACAGTAATTTTGGTTTAATGAATTTCTCCATATATTTGAATGGTCTTTCCAAGGTTCTGGGAGGAACCCTAGCAATGTGTTCATATAGTTATATGTTTTTGAAATTTTGAAAAGTACATTATATTTGTATTATTTTTATTAAAAAGGGACTGGCTATTACACAAGTTTTAGGCTCCACAAAATCTGGATATGCCCTTGGATATTTAAAATCAAATATTTCTTCTTTGCCTCCCTTGCTCCTTCCCTCTTTTTCCTCCTCTTCCTCTTTCTCTTGTTGTTTTGTTCCTTCTCCTTTCCCTTTTCCCCTACCTCTTTTTATGATCCTATGTAGTGGGTACTATTATACTTATTTTACAGATACAGAAATCTAGGCACAGAGAAGTTAAACAACTTGCCTGTTATCTCATAGGACAGGTAGAGATAACAGGAGAGCTATTAACTTATACAGAGCCTTTAGGCAGTTTATAAAAAAAGCTCCTCTACCCCTAAGCACAGAGATTACAAAAACACCTCTGTGGGGGGATGGAACACTTTATTTTAATAAGAGACACCTCTTTCCACAGACATTTGCTTCTCTATATTTGACATGCTGCTAGGCCAGCAGGGTAGAAATGGATATTAGGTGGCTCCTACATCTTTACCCTGGCTCCTCTGGGAAGTACACAAATTGTACAACCATGCATAGTGACTTCAGCTTTAATTACAAGGGAATATAAATAAAATGCACATTAATACTCTTATATTAAAAATATTACCCTAAAGGGAAGAGGAGGAAAAAGAGGGAAGGATTACCCCTAACCTGGGTGGCTCAGTTGGTTAAGCTGCTGACTACTGCTCACGTCATGATCTCAGGGTCATGGAAGTCTACTTGTCCTGCTCCCTCTCCTTTAGCCCCTCCCCCTACTCCTGGTCTTTCTCTCTGTCTGTCTGTAATACATACATACATATATAAAATCTTTTAAAAATTGCCTTAGAAATCTATATGTTTACTAAAAATATATATTAGGAAGAGTAAAATTTCAAAAAGGTGTTTATAACAATAATCTGTAAACACGGATTATAAGCTAAGAGTGATTCACTATGTGAATAAATAAAAAAAAAGGTTTTATTCTCACTAGCCATTAACATCCAGAAATATTCTTTTTTTTAAAAATTTTTTTAAAATTTATTTATGATAGTCACACAGAGAGAGAGAGGGGCAGAGACACAGGCAGAGGCAGAAGCAGGCTCCATGCGCTGGGAGCCCGATGTGGGATTCGATCCCAGGTCTCCAGGATCCTGCCCTGGGCCAAAGGCAGGCGCCAAACCGCTGCGCCACCCAGGGATCCCCAGAAATATTCTTGACCAAAAAAGTCCCTCAACCAGAATATATATGAACTATGTGAAGATAATGATAATACTTAAAGAGATCACATGAGCATTTGAATATATTCATGACTATTTAATGCTTCTGGTTGGGAGGATTACATTTTATGGGTATTTTTCCCCCAATTAAAATCTATAATACATTCAAACAGATATACACAGGTATACATTACAACCAGAAAACTTAAGCTCATAAAAACAGAAAATACATATTTGAAAAAATACTAAAACTTAGTTGAAATTTTTGGTAGGCAGAATTCTAAAAGATCCCTCATGATTTCTGTCCCTGGTGTTATACCTGTATCTGCATTTGTGTATGAATCGACCCTGTGACTTACTGCTAACCAGTAGAATATGGCAAAGGTGATGTGCTGTGACTTTTATGATTTTGTTACATTTTACAAGAGTTTATCATAGCAGATTGGAGAGACTCTCTACCTTGAAGAAGCAACCCACTGTACTGTGACTGCTTATGGAGAGGGCCTTATGACTGGGAATTGTAGGTGGCCGTTAGTACCTGAGAACAGCCTCTACCTGATGGTCAGTAAGAAATTAGGGCCCTCAATCCCAAAAATGCAAGAAAAAAATTCTGGAAACTACTTGATTTAATGGAATTGTGTTCTTTAGTTAAATCTCCAGATGAAAATACAGACTAGCTGCCACTTTGCAACCTTGTGAGACCTTCAACAGGAGAGCCAGTTAGGCCATGCCCAGAATCTTGACCCACAGCGGTGGTGACATAATAAGTGTGGTGTGTGTGTGTCTGTGTGTGTTAAGCCTCTGAGTCTGTGCTAATTCCTTATGCTGTAATAGAAAATTAATACAAAATATAGAGGAAAAGAAAATATTAAAACCTGTATAACATCTCTTACTAAAAATAGAATATTGTGCCTGAATAGACAAAGAAGAGATAATTTTGACTTTGGTCTTACTACCTGGTAAGAAAGGAGCATGACAAATTAAATTTAAATACCTACTCACACTTGCATTTACTGATACCTACCTCTTGTCTCCATTTGAGAAGCTCTGCCAAAGCACGGAAGTAAATAGCAGATAGATTAGGTGTATTATATTGAGAAAAATCAAATCATGATAAAGTATTTTTCAAATCTTAGTCTATTGTAACGTAGGAGTAATAAAATATGTCACAGAAAGAAAGGATAGTGTATATGCATATTTCAAAATTTCTGATCATAATAATTTAAAATAAAGATTAAAAGTGTTTCTATCAACTGTTAAGAAAGTATAGTGTATCTATTATAGGGTAAACTAATAGAATCTGAAATAGGAAATGAGTCATCAATAATATAATTCATAAAATATAAGCACAATTTATAATATAATTCATAAAATATAAGCCCAATTTGTAAACCTTTTTTTCAAAAAAGTTTTACACATGTAGGAAGAACCAGGCCAGCAATAGATACTTCTTCCTTTGATTAAAGACTTAAGAATGTGAGCAGTGAGTAAAGATGGTACTGACTGAGAAAGTTTTACTTTCTGCATCTTTTGCCCTGGCTTACCACAAGAATTATTTGCAGAGACTATATTTTAATAGTAGTGAATCTCAAATTCCTCTTTTAATGCAAAATTCCTTTTCTGAAAAGCCAAAGTCACAATTGTCAAACTGGGGATAAAATTTCTGTGGCTGTCTGTAGTGAGTCAGTAGGTACTCACTTCTCTTATATCAGTGGAAAAATGTTCATTTGCTGTATGATCCCCACATTTATTTTTTTCCTTCTAAACTTTTCCTTTCTAATCGCAAAAATGTGATCATCTTAATCTCCATCCCCACTGACCTCCCAGAATGGCTTTTATATTTATATTTACAGTCATGTTTTATATTTATTTATATTTATGTTTTATATTTATATTTATAGTCATGTTGAATTTACTATCTTTTTTTTTTTTTTAATGGAGCTCCTTTCACAATTTGAAATAACCCTTTTGAGAATTCACCAGGCCTGAATGTGTTATGTGTGCTCCCCAGTCTGAGATTTGTTCAGGAATCTGAGCTAAGCTGATGACGTTTCTAATAGTTTGATTTGTCTTTGTTTTGTGTGTTCCAAGCAAGTGTATTTCAGACGATATTAAAATTGTGTAAGAACATATGTTTTCAAAGAAAACTGTACAAGCCCATTTTCCCCAAATACTTCTTTTAAAGAAGAAGCAGCAGCAGCTCTGACACGACCACACTACTCTCCTAATGGCTTTGGTGCAGACATTCCCATAATTATTCTACCCTGTGGTATGTCTTGTTAACATAGCTAAGTTTGATGTAGAAAATGACTTAGTCAGAATACATATAGGATCTATCTTCAGCTGAGTACAGGTAGTCAGTTGTCTGTCTGTTTGGTGAGAGTAGACCATTTGTGACATCAAGGCTATGGCATCAGCTGAATGAAAAGTGAACTAGGATTGTGGTGAGTCAGCTCCCAGGTTAAGTGGTAATATTCATTCTAAAATATGAGCAAACTACAAAGGTCTGAAAGGACAACCAGGATTACTCCTAATTTCTGTGTAGGTTTGTATTTTCTTAGTTATTCAAGATAACATTAATTTCAAAGAATAATTCTTGACAATGGCAGCTTCTTTCATTGCTGTAATTGTAGGCTTGAGAGAAATAGACATATTGATGCCTGTATGTATATTCTTAGTTTTTGCGTGTAAGTGAGCTTTGTCATTTTCCTAGAAGGTGCCTAAATTAATAAGGAAAATTTGACATTTTTAAACAGCTAATATTTTAATTGTTTACTATAAATCAGGTGTCATATTAAAGTGCTTTTTACATTATATCTCATTTCCTCCCCTTAAATTTAATAGAATTTCATGTAAACCTTGAGGCTTAGGTTAAAAGTATTGCATAACTCTACAGTTCAAAATGGAGAGAGGTCTTTGTATATGTGGGGAAAAAATGATTTTAGCTGATTGTAATCTTAGTACAAGCCATCTACTGATGTGGTTGCCAAGAAAATTAACATATAGCTGTATTAATAGTATAACAACTAAGGCACAAGAAATTATGGTGCGGATCATAATTTTAAGCATGTGTTTCCCTTTTGGTTATGTGTTCTGAAAAAGGGACTGGTAAATTGTAGCCCAGAAGATGAAGGTAACTGTAATAGTGAATGACTTAAAAGCTATATCATATGATGAATAGTTCATGGAACTTTGGAACTTAGCTAGAGACAATACATAGGAATGATATAATAGTTGATAGTTGCCTTTAAGTTCATCGAGACTTCCTTAACACAGGGGCTGTGTTCTTGGAAAAGAGAAATGTTAACTGAATCAGTATTATAAAGCTAGTTATATAATGGTCCATGTGGAACCCCATATGGATATCAGTTATCTCAGCATCATTTTTTGAAAAGACCGTGAATTTCCCAATGCTCTGCAGTACCATCTTTGCTCTAGATGAAGTGCCCATATATTCTAGTAGTTGGTGTTCTGGTTTTTTTTCTCTTATAGTCTATTGATGTAGCTTTATGCTGAGATCGTATCTCCTTTATTACTTAAATTTCTAATTAAACTTGGTATCTCATAAAATCCTCAAATCTTTTTCTTTGACTTTGAGAGTCATAACTATTCCTATTTTTTGAATCTACGTGTAAAATTTAGAACCAGATCAATTTGAGGTTTTGATTAAGATTCCATTATTAATCTATTAATATAGGGAAATTTGACATCTTTCTAATACTGAGTCTTCAATTCATGAAGTTTTTCCTTCCATTTACTTAAATCTTTCAAAATTTCTCTCAATTATGTTTATAGTTTTCTTAAAATAGGATTTGATGTCTTCTGTTAGAATCATTTGTAGGAGTTTCATATGTTGATGCTATTATAAATGATATCTTTTTAAAAAAAATTTCATAGTTGATTTGCTTAATGCTACTATATGGAAATTGCATTTGGTATATTGACCAAATGGCAATGTATCTAGCACTTTGTTAAACTTATTTATTAATTAAAATAATTAATCTGTAACTGTTTTTCCTATACACAATCTAACCATCTGTGGATGGCGAGATTTTTTTTCCTTTCTTTCTTTATGCCCTTTCCCTTATAATGACATTACTACACTGGCTTTTATCTTCAGTAAATGTTGCTCTTTCAAATAGGGTTGATGATTCCTCGTGCAACCTTTAACAGGTATTCATCAACTGATATTTACTAAAACAACATATCTGATTTTATTTTTAAAAAATGTTTTATTTATTTATTTGAGAGAGAGCGAGAGAGCATGAGCAGGGTGAGGGGCAGAGGAAGAGGGAGAAGCATACTCCCCACTGAGCAGGGCTCTATCCCAGGACCCTGAGATCATGACCTGAGCTGAAGGCAGAGCTTAAAGGCTTAACCAAGTGAACCACCCGGTTGCCCCTAACATATCTGATTTTAAATTAACTTTCTTACGTGTTTTCTGTCTTGAATTTTCTATTTTTTGAAAGATTTTATTTATTGAGAGAGGAAGAGAGAGAGGGCATGAGTGGGGGGAGGGGCAGAAGGACAAGCAGATTCCCTGCTGAGCATATTCCAGGACCCTGAGATCATGATCTGAGTCTAAGTCAGCTGCTTAACTGACTTAGCCACCCAAGTACGCCTCTCTTATGAATTTTCTATATTCTTTTTTTCTCCTATTGCATATTTCTTATTCTGTAATTTTCTAACATATTCTCTTGAAAATTAGTAGATTATTTTATCTTTTTTGTTTTTCTAGAAATTACCAAATGAATCCTTGTCAAAGGGTAATGTTACTTGACACTTTTTCTCTCTTTTACATAAGGAAGGGGGCTTAGGCCACTGTAAATTCAGTCCTTTATCCTGAATTACATGTTATTTTTTATGTCTTTTAATTTTTCTATATTTTAGACCCCAAAAGATGTTATTTTACAAAATCAGTAGTATTTTGTTGCCCTTTCTTTTCATATATCCAATTTTGTTTGTCTAAAAAGTACTCTTTTAGTTTTGTTGGTTGGATTTTTTTTTAATTAGTGTTTTTGCTTGTCTGAAGTGTTATTACTCATTTCTATCCTTCACTTCCAAAGAACATTTTCTCTGGGAATAGATTTCTAGATTTTGCTGTCATATGATATAGGAATTTTCTTATTACTTATCCTGTTTTAGGGTTTTTAAATCTGTAGTTTATTGTCTTCTATTACTTCAGCAAAATAGATATTTTCTATTTCAAATTTCCTTTTGTTTTATTCACTCATTTTTCTTATTCTGCAACAATTACATGTATGTTATGCCTTCTCAACTTATGTTCTATGTGTCTTACCCTCCACATTTTCTATGCTTTTGTCCCTGCATGCTTCAGTCTGGCTATTTTCTTCTGACAAGTTTTAGTTCATAAATTCTATATCTATGTTTATCCTTCTGTTACTCAAATCTATTCAGTTCTTAATTTGATTGCTGTGTTTTTCATTTTTGTGATTTTAGATATTCCATATGCTTTTTATAGATTTTCCAGTTCTCTGCAGAAGTTCTAATTTTGTCTTTTATCTTTTTGAAGCATAGTAAGTATATTTTACAGCCTATGCCTGATAACTCTAATATCTGAATTTGTTGCAGCTTTATTTCTTTTGTATGTTTTTCTGCTGTTTTGTTTTGTTTATAAGGTCTTTCTCTTCCTGGGCCTGACTAATTTCTTTATGTATTTGAAGAATTGTAGAGACACTGTAAGACCTAATGATGTCTTTCTCCAACAGGATTTACATCGCTTCTGATAGACTTTGAGGAACACTAGCAATATGGACTTCCTAATCTATTTTAAGGAATTGAGATGATTTAACATTGAGCTATAGTCCTCTGTGGTCCTATTTCTAATTTGTCCTTACTCTGGAAATATAGCTTTTTGGGTTACTAGCCAATTTGTAGTGGTATTTATTAGGCATACCCTTAGCAGGCCTGGATTCCAATTTCTACTTCCCATTTTTATCTCTAAACTTTAGAAATGGACAGATTTCTAAGATAAAGGCAACTCCAAATACTGGGTTCTTCATGGCATTATTAGCCCTCTGATTCCTTCATGTAAATATTTTTATATTTTATCTAGGTATGAAAGTCCTCCAAATTTGCCACCAACCCAGCACCAAACTGGGGCATGCCCAAAGATACATATCTATAAATGTGAATGTTGGAACTTAAATCCAGTTCTCTGTAGCTCTAAAGCACATTATTCTTGACCAATATTTTGTTCTTTCTTATTAATGCCTATGTTTAAATTTCAAAGAGCAATGCACAATGATTTCTAGAAGTCACCAAAGAAGTACATATTATTGGAGTCTATGAACTTCAATAGAGTCCTGCAACAACCTTTGGGAAATCACCCTAGCCAGGGATAGATTTGATCTTTTTTAGTTAATGCCCCAGTGTCATCAGCATGATGGTGATTTAAATCTTCAGAAATACAGTTTCAATACTAAGGTCAGAGAAGGCAATAAATCAAAACAATTTATTCATTTCCAGTTAAAAAATAACCTATCAGGAAGACTATGTCAACCAATTAGTGTCTCTATTTGTTGGTAAGTGACTGGGAAAAAAAGCTGAATTATAATCAGAAGGTTACATGTAATCAGAACAAGAATTATTTGGATGTCACATAGTCTACCCCATTTCCAGGGCCAGGAGTCCCTAAATCCATGGACCAGAACACTCTTTTCCCTGGAAGAATGAGTGCTGCTGCTTTACAAGTTTTAGGGCTTCCATTTTTTTATGCACTGGGGTGGTTAATCCCTTCTTATTCCAGTCCTGTCTCCCTAAAGAAATGTCCAGAACACTTTGATTGGAGCTTTAGGTATTCCAAAACATTTCAGGTGCGTAATTATTGCAGCCACTCTTGTTTTATTTCTATAGTAGTCAATTGCATTTATTGTATGGATGGTTTTCTTTTTAAATTTATTTCAGCACATAACTTTATCATATATGTTATCTACATTATTATTGCCTAATATAGTAATAAACTGTATTCTATGTGTTTTGAATTTTATAAAATCTAGAAACTGCCTGTTAGATTGTAATTTTTTGAAAATTAATTATTTTCAAAAAGTGTGATAAAAACATATGCTCATATATGTTCACATTATCATCAAAATATATTTAATTTTTACTTCTTATAATATGCTAATGGTGTTACAATAAAAAATACAATTACTTGTTTTTGTCATCAAGCTAGAGAATTTGCCTTTCTGGAAAGGTTTTGTTTGTAAAAGGAAAGTTTTAGACTAGATGATATTGATGGTTTATACTAGATTTAAAATTTCATGACGGGGCACCTGGGTGGCTCAGCGGTTAAGAGTCTGACTTATGCTCAGGTCGTGATCCTGGAGTCCCGGGATCGAGTCCCACATCAGGCTCCCTCCATGGAGCCTGTTTCTCCCTCTGCCTATGTCTCTGCCTCTCTCTCTCTCTGTGTGTGTGTGTGTCTCTCATGAATAAATAAAATCTTTTAAAAAAATTTCATGACTTCATGTAGATTTGGAAAAAAAATCATTCTACTGGCTATGTTTTTTAATTTAGGTATAGTACATTTGTGTTTTGCCATCATTGGTCGAGGTACCTATAGAAACATCATCTCTTCTACATGTTGATGTATTTGAGCATTGCACTCATTTACTTAGAGATGGGATATTATTTAAGTATTTATTTGTTCTCTTATGTGAACAAAGTCTTTGGATTGATAAATTGTATTAGTCCTAGTGAATTAGCATGGGGTAAAATGGATAGAGAACAAGAAGAAAACACAGGCTTTTCTCAATATACACATAAGGCATGCCTTAAAAAATAAAGTCCATTCTAGTAATTGTGCAGTTATTATGACATTACTAATTCTAATGGTGGTCTTTTGACTTTGCTCTTGAGATCTTAAACAGCCTGATGCTACCAGAAAGCATTACATTTGTCTTTTGAAGATATTATTTATAGAAGTTTTATGACATGCTGTGTTCCCAGACACATTTTCCCTTTCCCTGTTTTTAAAATTATTTTTTTAGTTATTATTTTTTAAATTTAAATTCAAGTTAGTTAATATATAGTGTAGTATTGGGTTTCAGGAGTAGAATTTAGTGATTCATCACTCACATATAACACCCAGTGCTCATCCTAGTAAGTGCACTCCTTATTGCCCATCACCCATTTAGTTCATCCCTCCATCCTCCTTTCCTCCAGCAACCTCCTTGTTTTTATCTTATTTTATTTTTCCTTCCCTTCCCCGATGTTCATGTGTTTTGTTTTTTAAATGAGTGAAATAATAGGGCCAAGAAGGAAGCTTTTAAAGTACAAGCAAATTGTATTTGGTCATAAATAGTTAAATCTTCCTTCCACCTTTCTCTAGGGTAAATGTAGGCATTTCCTTTAGACATTTCAGAGCATTCTTTCCCTTTTTCATCTTCACAAATTAAAATTATTGAACAAAGGCCATTTGTTCTCATTTAGTATTTAATTCATAACCTTGTATTTTTAAAATTTGCCTCTTTAAAATGTGATTGATCTCCACTGACATATTATTTTCCTGTATAATTTCTTCATACCTTATAATATACTTACTATTGTCACCTGAAGAGACCTAAGAATGTCCTTTAATTTTCATGTTCCTCCCCAATGAGGAATTTAAATAATCACTCACAAGTAGGAGAGAATATTTTGACCTAAGAATAGTTATCATCTGTACTTTTTTTTTAAATAATTATTCAGAAACCTACTGAGTAACTGTTATAGTCTTAAAAAGATGTACCAATAATCTCCTCTATAGCTGTAGCAAATTAGACTTTGAAAATATGTTAAGCATTCTGAGGTGTGGGTAAGTAATCATCTGTTCTTCTAGTATTTAATTGCTTTTTTAATTGCATCTGTGATTTTGACCTCCAACATAAAGCAAGCATGATTTATTGGGTTACTCAATAAAGCAGCAGAAGCACTTGTAGATGTTATCTTACTCATCACATTCTGACAAAGTTTTTAGTTAATTTACAGATGACTTGCACATGGGGAGGGGCTTAAAATTGTTTTCAGTGAATGGGACTAATAATGTTTTAAGTAACATGTCCTTAAAATGGTAAGAAAAAATTCTTATTTTTTTATTTTGAATGAGGCAAGGAATTTGAGAAGGAAAGATGAATCGCTTTTCTATTTTAACATAATTTCATCTTTACCATGAACATTGGAAGTTGGTTTTATAAGAAATCTGAAGTTCCAGGTGATTAAATTATCTACCAATATGCCAATGTCTATATTTGCTCAGTTTATATGTGTTTAGGCCAAGATTTGAGACTGACCTGGTCTACTTAGTCTTGTGTTTTGGTAAGCTAATTTCAAATTTCCTAAAACCAAGGGGTGTATCAATCAATAAAATCATTTATAAAATTAACACATCAAATGAAAAAAATAAGGGATGCCTGGGTGGCTCAGCAGTTGAGTATCTGCCTTCAGCTCTGGGCATGATCCCAGTCTAGGGATCAAGTCCCAATGGGGCTCCCTCTGAGGAGCCTGCTTCTTCCTCTCTCAGTGTCTCTGCCTCTTTCTCTGTGTGTCTCATGAATAAATAAATAAAATATTTTTAAAAAAGGAAAAAATAATTTGTCAGGACCCGTGTGGGGCCTGATATTCAGCGTATTTAAAGCATCATTAAAATGTACTTAGAGAACCCTGCAAACGAAATTATTTTCTCTTTCCTTTCTCAGACAAGACTTTCTCACACAGAAAGGAAAATAATAAGCACCTTTTGGGATTACCCATGAATATTGCAATTTCAAAAACTATCTTCAACAAAACTGCATATTACATGAGACATGAACTAAGAAAAGATAAGGTTGAAGTGAAAAAAAAAGGAACGATTTTTGTTCCTATAAGTTACACCTGCTAATTTGGTGATACAATGGAGCTATTTTTAGGGTAAATAAACTAATCTCTGTTTTTGTAATCTTGTTTGTGTTTGGTATTTCATTCTTTAAATGTTGTTGCTACCATGGCTGCCTCTGCTGTTATTGTTTTGAAAAATAGCTTTGAATAGCTAAACCACAGAGGAGGAAATTTTGTTGGTGTCTACGTCAAGCGGTAACAGAGTAAACAGTGAAAACTTGGAATGAAAAATTGTAGGGATTCACTGGAGTTGTCATTCTTAAGCCATCTTGACTTTGTCTGATAAATCTTTAGTACTTTTGTAATTTAGCTTTGTAGGTGTAGGTAAGTCTCATTTTAGCCTATATTTGAATTTGTACTCTACCTCAAATGGCCCAGCTTCCTTTGCTCATTAACCCATTCATAATAGTGGTGATATCTATCTACACAGCAGCCCAATTCCTAGGAGAACTCCCATTTGGTTCTGTTAGTTTCATTTTGGTAGGAGAGTGATACTTCATTTGATGTCTCAGTCTCTAAACAAATGAGTAATCCCTTCCTCTCTGTTCATAGGGTGTCAGCTGAATGCTCACAGGCAATTGATGAGTAGTGTGTCCACATCTGGATATTTGGGCACAGTGTCTCCTTTACGTGGCTAGTCCTTATGAGGAAAGTTCCTTCTGCTGCTGCCACTCAGCATCCTTCTCTGTCTGCTTCTTCCTTGCTGGCTTTGTCATCATTCTGGTGTCTTCCCTTCTCTCCACCGCTCTAGTCCTAACCAGCATATATGGAAATATTCTTTCTCAGGTAGTATTAGAGCTTTTTCGAGACTTGTTTCTGTATGGGATAGGGGAGGAAAAAAATACCTTTGATATTGTTGGAGGAAGATGAGTGAGGGAAAGACATAAGCCTAAAATACACAGATTAATAATTGCAGATAAACCTCTATCATGTTTGCTCATCAAATATTTATTAAGTGCTTGTTTCTTGTCAGAGATCCTTTTAAGTAACGAGAATAGCACACTTAAAAAATAGAAAAGGTCTCTGCTCTCTTGGAAATACTATATATGGGATTTGAGGGAAATAGTGAGAAATAGAGTTGTTGCTGATTTGTTTGTTTTTCCTTTTTTGAATTGTAATGGAAAGCCATTGGATGGTTTTTAAGCAGTGGAATTATGTAATTTGTAGCATGTTTTTGGAAGATTAGTTTATGCTATGAGGAGCAGATACTGCATTCAATTAGGAGGGGGAGTAAGGGATATAGAGTCAAGGATGATTACTTGGATTTTTTATTAATTGATTCAAGCAGTAAATATTTATTAAGCATTTATTATGTATAAGACACAGTAATAGGCACCATCATAAATAAATATTTTTGTATTGATTCAATTTACCAAGAGCCTTGGTGTTCTCATCAAATTAATAATAAAGAGCACATCTTTTTTAAAATTATGATTCCAAGACGCTACAAAATAATAGATATAAAAATATTAAATGGGAGATGAGAAATTTTACTGTTATTGTTTTACTGCTTACTATTTATTTTTGATTGTTGATGAACTAATTATTTTTTCTGGAAAAAAATTTAAACAAAAAAACACAGTGGAAAAAAAAAAACAGGCCAAAGGAAACTTCTGTGTGATGCAAGGAACTCCTTTTTGTCTGGGTCTTGTGTCTGTAGACTAGGGCTATTAGGAATAATGCATCTATGAAGATTCTTGAGATGTCTCTTAGGGCATGTAATGTAGTTCTTTTGGATATATGTCTAAGAGTGAAATTCTTAGATCATAATAATGCAGGTGAGATTTTAACTTGGGTAAATACTGCCATCCAATTTTCCAAAATTGGTGTAACTATTTTAACTCATAACTCCTGTGTGTATGTTTCTAGTATACTATATCTTCATCAAAATTTGATTTTTTCCCCAAAATTTGATATTGATCGATCTTTAGTTTTCCTGATATTGATGGGTGTGGAGGTATCACATTGTTTATTTAGTATGGCTTTCTCTGATGATCAGTGTATATGAGCACCTTTTCATTTGTTTATTGACAAGTCAAATACAGTATTTAATGGAATCTCTGTTCAAATATTTTGCCCACTTTAAGAAATAAAATTGTCTTTTTATTATTGAGGGTATAACCCCATTGTTGGTTATATATGTTGCAAATATCTTCTCTCACTGTGCACTCTTTCAGAGTCTCTCTTTTATTTTTAAGATTTTATTTATTTATTTGACACAGAGAGAGAGGACAGCACAAGCAGGTGGAGCAGCAGGCAGAGGGAGAGGGAGAAGCAGGCTTCTCACTGAGTGGGGAGCCTAATGCAGGCTCAGTTCGGGATTTGATATAGGGCAGGATCCCAGGACCCTGAGATCATGACCTGAGCTGAAGGCAGATGCTTAACTGACTGAGCCACCCAGGCATCCCTGTTTTTATAGTCTCTTAATGTTATCACTTAATGAGCACACTTTTTAGTTTTGACACAGTCTAATGTATCAATCTTTTCTGGTTAGAAATTTGTGTCTTTTTTAAAAAATATATTTTAAATTGGAGTTTGATTTGCCAACATAACAGTATAACACCTAGTGCTCATCCCCTCAGTGCCCGTCACCCAGTCACCCCATCTCTCCATCCACCTCCCCTTCCACCACCCCTTGTTTGTTTCCCAGAGTTAGGTATCTCTCATGTTCTGTCTCCCTCTCTGATATCTCCCACTCATTTTCTCTCCTTTCCCCTTTATTCCCTTTCACTATTTTTTTTGTTCCAGAAAGAATGAGACCATATAATGTTTGTCCTTCTCTGATGGACTTACTTCACTCAGCATAATACCCTCCAGTTCTATCCACTTTGAAGCAAATGATTGGTATTTGTCATTTCTGATGGCTGAGTAATATTCCATTGTATACCTAGACCATATCTTCTGTATCCATTCATCTTACGATGAATGGACACCAAGGCTCCTTCCACAGTTTGGCTATTGTGGACATTGCTGCTATAAACATTGGGGTGCAGATGTCCTGCTGTTTCACTGCATCTGTATTTTGGGGTAAATTCCCAGTAGTGCAATTGCTGGGTCATAGGGTAGCTCTACTAAAGCTGTTCCTAAAGAAATTTGTATCTTATTTAAGAAACCTTTCTCTACCAGAGGCTTAGGAAGACATTTATTGTTACCATTTAAGGTTTATGGTTTGTCTTTCACATTTAGATCTACAATCCACCTGAAAATGTTTGGGATTTCATCCAATCTAGAGATTATATGGGAGTGAAATTGCAGCTTCATAGTATTTAGTTTTTCCATTGATGAACATGATTTTTTTCTCCATTAATTAGGCTTCGTCTAGTTTCTTTCAAAAATGTTTTATTTTTGCTATATTGAATGTCTTAGATTTATTTAATTTAGGTCTATATGTTATTTTTGATACTGTTGTGCATAGTATCTTTAAATATTTTTATTTGAGACATAGAAATACAGTTGATTTTTATGTTGACCTGTATCCAGCAATGTTAACACTTATTATTTCTATTATTTTTTCTGGATTATTTAAGATTTTTTACATGCAAATGTTTGCAAGCAACATTTTTCTCTATTTTCTATTCATATAATTTTTATTTCTTTTCCTTGTCATTTTACACTGGACCTATAGTCTGCTATCACTAGGAGTGATGACAACTATTATACTTCATTGTGATATAGGAGTATCAGGAGAAAGCTTTTAGCTTTATGTATGATAGATGTTTATTTTTAAATAGATATATTTCCCTTATCATAATAAAGATGTTATCTTGGATTCCTGATTTCAGGAATTTTTTTTTAAGATTATTGAATTTTATTGAAATCTTTTTCTACATCTATTAAAATGGTCATATGGGCTTTTCCTCTTTTATCCTGTTAATGGTGAATTACATTGTTAGCTTTTTGAAAGCTGAACATCATTGATTCTTGTTATAAACCCAGCTTGGTCTTATTTATTAACCTTTTTATTTTTGCTGGGTGAAATTTGCTAGTATTTTATTAAAAACGTTTAACTCATTTTCATGAGTGAATTTGGTTTCTAGTTTTCTTTTCTTTGTAATGTCCTTGTAAATCTTTGTTCTTAAGGTTATACTGGTCTCATAAAGTAAACTGGGATTTCCCCTATTTTGTTTTCTGGAAGCATCTATGGAAGTTTGGTTTCTTTTCTTTCAGCACTAGAGACTGAGTGCCAATATAATATAATATTATTAGGAGGGTGATCTTGGCTCTTCCAATCACTGTGTATATTTGGGAGAAGTACATAACTTTTGTATGCCTCAGTTTGCTCATCTGTATGTGGGAATAATAGTAGTATCTCTCTCAGGGATTTAATGAGAATTAAACAAGTTAATATTTGCAAAACTCTTAGAATACTCTCTGGCACATAGTAAGCATATATGAAGTTATTCACTTGTTTAAAATATCTATCCAATGAGAAGAAGAAAGTTGCATTTATTTGTACTTCTTCAATTATTAGTGAGGTAAAAATACATAATATTACCCATATGCCATTTGTATTTCTTCTTCTTTTTAAACTGCATGTACATGGGGGTTTTAGAATATTTTTCCGTTTATTTTGTTATTTTGGGGCTTTAATAGCTCTCTGAGAGAGACTTCCTTAGCCCGTGAGTCTAACTTCTGTCTTTCAATAGTCCACTGACATGCTAAAGAAAAATATACATATCTGTGGTGTAAACCAGGATACATTACACATGCAGCAACTTCAAGACATTTCTGGAAGACAGTACAGATGGGATGAAAAAGAGGAAGGCAGAGGTTTACCACTTATGTAGGAAAAGCTGTAACATTCTCACCATGAAGTGAGTGGGAACTACAGAGAAGGTTGAGTGACAGGGCAGGGAGTAGCTTTTATTAAACCTCTGAGAAATGCCCTAGTTTCTAGAGTCTACAGAGTGATGATTTCATAGTAGTAATTACAGCCTACATCTGGATGGTGTATTATTATTAGGGCCTACTACAATTTGGCCCTAAGATATAGTTACTCTCCACATAGGACTTTTGACTGGTATTATTGGTAGTTTATATTTTTTTATAACTTAAATTAGTAGGTACCCTACTTGTAATAAAATATTAGAATGTTATGGAAATATTAATTACAATTGTGATTATAACTACTCATGTATATAGTTAAGTGTAATAAAGTTCTGAGCATCTAATGTCAGGAAAATATAACAGATTTAGTCAAGAAAATGAGGGACAAAAAAAGAACTTGAGGGACAAACATTCATGGTGAAAATACAGAGATTATATGAACTGACTTCTTTGAGACTGTCTTGAATCATTTTATGTGATTCAAATGAGGAATTGAGCATTCAGAAACCTCTAGGCTTTGTTGATTCCACAAGCATTTAGATTGTTCCTTGAAAACACTGCCAAAATAACTTGTTGGAAAAAAATGAGTTTATTGCTTACTGCAGAAAAGGAAATATCTATCTTGATAGTGTGTTAGTAGTGTATCAAAAGAGGGAGGGCAGAGGCATGATATTTATGAAGCTTTGAGAGCCGTGGCTTAAAGAGGTTCTTTTCAATGTTTGGGCTTGATTAAGATTAGACAAGTTTCAGGATATATTTTGAGTGATAGATGCAAGGAGACAAAAATGTTGAGGCAAGAGTTTCTAAGTCTCTGACAGTCCGTGACACTAGTTGAGCTATCTATTGTGTTTAGCTGAGTACTTTCATAAAGTTCCTAAAACGCCAATGGAATATACATATATACATATACATACATATATATATATATATATATATATATATATATATATATATATACACAATTTTACTGTGGACTGAAAACTACATGAATGTAGCTGGTTTCATTTTTAAAAGCAGTACATTTACATCCTAAGTGATGTAATAAGGAGCAAATGCCATGGGCATAGACCTAGAACCAATGTTTCTCCTCTGGCAAACTAAACATGATTAATTTGAGAGGAATCATTCCATTGGACCCATTACTTCATCAAAGATATTCATATGTTTGGGTTTCTCCATTTATGAGAAGTCTGCCGTAGTTGATAAAAAAGTCTGACTAGTAAGATAAAAGGGACTAATATAGGCTACATGAATGGCTTTGACACTTTTGTTTGTATTTAAGACACCCTTACATAGAAAACACACACACACAAAACCCCAACAACAACCAAAACCAAATATCAGAGAGCCTAGTATGTGAAACAGCTGTAAATTTTCAAAAGCTATTTATTTAGGCATAATTTGAGGCTATTCCAGAATAAAGGGTAAAGTGGTCTCCAATGATGTAGTCTATAGATCTGTAGAGTATCTGCTCTTAGAAGTTTATTGAGAATTACTTTAATATCAACTTTATGTAGACAGAATTTATTTACAATAAACTGCATGCATTTAAAGTGCATAATTTGTTAAGTTGTGGCAAATATAACTTTGAAACCATCAACACAAGATGAAAAAATCTTGTCACTTCCAAAAATTCATTGTTTCCATAAGAAGTCCATCCCTCGCTCTTCTCTTGGCCACGGGAAACCGTCACTTGCTTATTTACTTATTTATTTCGGTCATTTAAGTTTCTATTTTTAAGATTAAATGGAATAAGACAATATGGATTCTGTGGCATATTTCTTTCACTCAGCTTACTGATTTTTTAAAAGATTTTATTTATTCATGAGAGAAGAGAGAGAGAGACAGGCAGAGACACAGGCAGAGAGAGAAGCAGGCTCCATGCAGGGAGCCAGATGTGGGGCTTGATCCCGGGACCCCAGGATGGCACCCTGAGTTGAAGGGAGGCGCCAAACTGCTGAACCACTCAGGGATCCCCATCAGCTTACTGATTTTGAGATCACTCATGTCTTGTACTAATCTATTTCTTATTAATACTGAATTGTTTTCCGTTATCAGGATATATTACATTTTGCTTATTTATTCATTATGTATTTGGGTTCACTCCAGTTTTGGACTATGAATAAAAGTGCTGTGATAATATTCGTACAAGTCTTCATAAATTCTTCGGACTAGAATGGCTAGATTATGGGAGGGATATTTTTAACATTTGTTGAAATCACTAAACAGTTTTCTAGTGAGGCTGTACCATCTTACATTTCCATTATTAATATATGAATTGCAATTGCCTTTGTTATCTTTGTTAACACTTGGTATTGTCAGTCTTTTTAATTTTAGCTGTTCTAATGGATATGTAGGTGCATCTGACTAAGGATTTAATTTGCACTTCCTTGGGGATACTTGATGTTGAGCATTTTTTTCATGGGCATATTCACCATTTATATGTCTTCTTTTGTACATCTGTTCAAATCTTTAGCCCAGTTTTTTAAAAAAGATTTTATTTATTTGAGAGAGAGAGAGAGAAGGCATGAATGGGGGGGAAGGGGCGGAGGGAGAGACAGAAGCAGGCTCCCCACTTAGTGAGGAGCACAGTGCAGGGCTCAATCCTGAGACCCTGAAATCTTGACCTGAGGCAAAGGCAGACACTTAATTGAGCCACCCAGACACCCATAGCCCATTTTTTAATAGAGCCGTTTATCTTCTTATTGAGTTAGAAGGATACCCTAAAGGGATAGAAATCTTTTTCCTGGGAAGATATTACAAGTCTTTTTTTATTCTGTGGCTTGCAATATATATATATGTATATATATATATATATATTGCTCTTTGCAAATATATATATGTATGCATGTATATATGTACATATATTTATGTATATATGTATATATATATTTGCAAAGAGCAGAATATTTTTATTTCAATATAGTATAATTTGTTAGGTTTTTCTGTTATGCTTCATGTTATTTGTGTTCTATCTAATCAATATTTGACTAACTCAAGGTTGAAAGGTTTCCTTCAGTGTTTTTTTCCAGTTTTAATTTTTACATTTAGATTTTCCATTCATTTTGGTTGGCTTTTGTGTATGATGTGAGATAAGAGTCAGTGTTCATTTTGTCCATGTGGATATCCAATTGTTCTGACAATATTTATTGAAAAAACTTCACTTTTCCTACTGGCATCTCTTGGCACTATTTGCTTGAAAATCAATTGAACATATATTTGTGGGTCTATTTTTGAACTCTGTAATTGGCTTCACTCATGTGTATATTTGCTCTTTCATGAATATCACACTGTCTTAATTATTGTAGTTTTATGTGTCTTGCAATCAGGTAGGATATGTCCTCCAATTTTGTTCTTCTTAAAAATTAATTAGGATATTTTAGGTCACTGATTTTTTTATGTAATTCTTAGAAAGAGAATATCAGTTTTATTTTCTATTTTTCTGGAAATGATTGTGTAGGATTTGTATCATTTCATAGTTAAATATTTCAGGGAATTGCCAGGGCACTGAACTTTCTCAGGAGTTTTCTTTGTGGGATGGTTTTGAATTACAAGTTATTTTTCTTAATAGATTATTAGGTCTATCAAGGTTTTCCATTTCTACTTCAGTGAGCTGGAGTAGTTAAAATGTTTCAATGAATTTGTCAATTTCAATGACATACTCATTTTTTTCCCTTAACGTTGTTCATGATACTAATTTAAGATTCTTGTAATATCTGTAGGAACTACAATGACTAATGTTTCTTCTCTCATTCTTGATATCAATAATTTGTGTCTTCTTTCTTTTTCTTTGTCACTGTGGTTAAAAGTTGGTCAATTTTCTTTGTCAAACAACGATCTTTGTTGTTCATTTGTTTTCTCTTTTTATATTCTCAAAATTTGTTTGCTCCTATCTTTTCTCTTGGTTTGTGATTATTTTGCTCTTTATTATCTTATTTCTTAAGATGGAGGTTTACATCATTGATTCAAAACTATTATTGTTTTGTAAATTAAGCTTAGTGTTCTAAAGTTTTCTCTAATCACTGATTTGGCTGCAATCTTTTAATTTTTGATATGTTGTATTATCATTTTCAGTTAATTCAAAATATTTTCTAATTTTTCTTATTGATTCTTTTTGATTTGTGGGTTATTTAGAAGTATATTGTTTAATTTCCAAATATTTGGAATTTTCCAAATATCTTTCTGTTATTTCTAGTCTAATTCCCTTGCATGTTTCCAGTTTTTAAAAAAATAAGCTTGTTTTGTGGTGCCTGGGTGGCTGGGTTTGTTAAGCGGCTGCCTTCAACCCTCTCCCTCTGCCTGCCACTCCCCCTGCTTGTGCTCTCTCTCTCTCTCTGTCAAATACATACGTACATACATACATACATACATACATACATAAATCTTTAAAATAAAAAATGCTTGTTTTATTACCATTCTGGGAAGTAGAGTTTATCTAAGTGAATATGACTTGTGCATTTTTCTCTTGTTGGGTAGATAATTCTGTAATTGTAAGTGGATAATGTTCAGGTGTTCAGTCATTTCTCCAATTTTTCTAAATATGTATTTCTTAGATTACTCATTGAGGATTGCTGAAATTTCTAACAATAGTTATGGATTTATTTATTCCTCCTTTTAGTTCTATTAGTTTTGCTTCATGCATTTTAAAACTTGCTATTAGAAGAACACACATTTAGCATATTAATGTGTTCTTGATCCCTTTATAATTATGTCATGTCCCTCTTAATCCTAATAATTTCCTTTCTTTTGTTGCCTACTTTGTACATAGCCTCTGTAACTTGCTTCTGACTACTGTTAGAATAGTATATTTTCCCCATCATTTTATTTCAAAATTATTTATATTTTTATGGTTAAAGTTGGTTTCTTGACCTTTCCATATACCTCAATCTTGTGTGTATATGTGTATGTTTAATCCAATCTCACAATCTCTATATTTTAATTCTGGTGTTAAGACCACTTAAGTTCATCTAATATTACTGTGGTTGGATTTAAATCTTTCATTTTTTCATGTTTTCTATTATGTTCCATTTGTTCTTGTTTTGTTTTTTTTCACATTCTGCATTTTCTTTCGGATTGAGGATTTTTTATGATTCCATCTTATATCTCCCTTATTGGCTTATTAATTATGATTCTTTTTTTTTTTTATGATTCTTTTTTTTAAAGATTTGATTTATTTGACAGACAGAGAGAGAGAGAGAGAGAGAGAGAACAAGGAGGGGGAGTGACAGGCAGAGGGAGAGGGAGAAGCAGGCTCCCTGCTGAGCAGGGAGCCCGTTGCACGCTCCATCCCAGGACCCTGGGATCACTATCTGAGCCAAAGGCAGATAGATGCCTTACTGACTGAGCCACCCAGGCACCCCAATTATGATTCTTTAAGAACTGTTTTTAGTAGTTACCTATAATTAACAATACACAAATTTAATTTATCATAATCTACCCTCAAATATTTAATACCACTTTGAATGTAGTGTTAAAACATTACAACAGTATATTTCCACTTCTCTAAAATTCTTGATACTACTTCTTTCATGTATTTTACATATGTTGTAAAATTCACAGTACATTGATTCTGTTTTAGTTTTAGATAATAAAATGTCTTTTAAAGCAATTAGTAAAAAAGTTTTAATACTTATTTTTATTTTTGCCATTTTCAGAGCTTGTAATTTCTTTATGTAGACCCAAATCCTTCCACTGGAAGAAATTGAGTTAATATTTCTTGTAGCACAGGCCTGCTGACAATGAATTGTCTCAGGGTTTGCTTGCCCCCAAACATGTTTATTTTACCTTTGTTTCTTATGTTTTGAGAGATGTTCTCTCTGATATAGAGTCTTAATAGGGCTTTTTAAAATTCTATACTTTTTGGGCACCTGAGTGGCTCAGTCAGTTAAGTGTCCAATTCTTGGTTTTGGCTCAGGTCATGATCTCAGGGTCTTGGGATTGAGACCCCCATTGGGTTCCCTGCTCAGCGGGGAATCTGCTTGAGATTTCTTTCTCCCTCTCCCTCTGCTACTCCCCTCACTTGTATGTGTGCATTCTTTCTCTCTCTCTCAAACAAATAAATAAACTTTAAAATAGAAAGGTGTAGGTAAGATATTAGGGTAAATAGTATTTATGTCTGGAAACAAGGTTGGATTCTTTGTTAAGCTTTTGGAATGGTGGATTGGGGTGAATTTTATTTTCTTTCTTCTTTTTTTTTCATTCTTTTTTTGTATGTGGTTACCTTCATTCTATCATTCACTGTAAATTCCTCTAGGATTATTTTGTACTTAGGGTGAGGGCTCGGTTGCAAGTTTTCTTCAATATTCCTGTTACACCTTTAGCTTTAGGCTTTTCCTGTGACTTTGCGCTTCAGGGAGGTTATGTTTTGGTGTTCTTGTACTTTATTCAGCAGGAGATTGCTGTTACTTGTTTCCTTGTGTTTATTAACCTGGAATTGGAAGTTACAGGGAGGTTCTCTGCTGTCCTGATGCAGCCTTTGTCTTATGCAGGCCCTTTGTCCCTGGATTTTGGGAATTGGACTTTCTCAGTGATTTTGGCCTTCCCCCAGTGGTGGGGTCTCTTGAATTGTCTGGACACAGGGAGCTTTCTGTCTGTACAAAGGAACTGAGGTTTTATTCACTGCCGTTCCATAGTTCCCAAATGCAGTGGTTCTCCACCAGTATCCTGAGGATGATGGAGTTTGCTGCCTTTCCTGGAATGCTTTAAGGTTTGGTTCCACGGTAGAGATAGGGGAGAGGGATCCAGGTAAGCTTGATACTTTTTCTTCAATAGCTGTTCCTCCCCTTTTCTTGAGCTGCTACTAGAATCGCTACTAAGGTCTTAGGGAGGTCAGTGAAGATTCCATGAATGGATGTGAACTCTCATGGAGTCTGACGCTCCTATGGGTTTTATAAGAACATTATAGCCTTCACTCACATTTTTAAAGAAATTTTAAGGTGATTTTTAGCCGGATTCTTACCAAATCGTGTAGATTCTTACTGGGATTCTTACCCACTGCCTCTTCCTCCTGTGTTCTGCCTCAGCTTGTGACTCTCTCACTTGGACACATCTGACTTTCCTTAGATTTCAGTCAAATTTTTTTGCCTTGCAACCCCAGCTCTCTGATCTGGTTTTTATTTTATTTTATTTTATTATTTTATTTTATTTTATTTATTTTAATTTCTGCTGGTTTTTAAAAAGAGAATTATACTTTTGTTGATTATTTGGTTTTCTCTGGTTCTTAGAGCATGAGAGAGACATTCTTTTTAGTTTCTACTTGCTAAGCAGAATGCAAATAAGATTTTTAAAAGTAGAAAAGGAAGGTACATGGGCAGGGAGCAAAATATTTTGTAACAAGTATATGGAGATATTTCTGAAGCAATAATTATTATGTTCAGATTTTCAGATGCTACCGTTTTGAAATACTGTCCCTTGGGTAGTGCAAATATTATAAACCTGCTTTCAAAGGCCAAAACATTGTTTATTTTCAAAATGATGGTTCTACAGAAAATAAAATAACTCTAAAGCTTATGGAATTACATTTACTGAAAATACAGATTATAGAATTGATGTTAAACCATAAAACAAAATAAAATATTCTAATATATTTCTTATAGTCATTATTTAGCTTTTGAGAGATTCCCAAGGTGTTGCTAATCAGATCTTTTGCAAGTTCAGTAATTGACTGCATTTGAATACTTCAGTAGCTGCATGTAAGAGAAAATCCAACTTACACTGCCTTAAACTGAAAAGTAAATCACTTTCTCCTAAAACCAAAAGTCCCAGGGCATTAAGAACTTTATGCACAGATTGAAAGAGGGTTCATAATGTTTAATGGGGCTACAGTGACAATTCTCTTCAATTCCTCCTCTTGGCCTTCCTTTGGGTATCAGCTTAATCCTTTGTCTAGCTGAACTACTCCATACCTTACATTTAGACTTAGTACTGTCGGGATCCCTGGGTGGCGCAGCGGGTTTAGCGCCTGCCTTTGGCCCAGGGTGCGATCCTGGAGACCCGGGATCGAATCCCACGTCGGGCTCCCGGTGCATGGAGCCTGCTTCTCCCTCTGCCTGTGTCTCTGCCTCTCTCTCTCTCTCTCTCACTGTGTGCCTATCATAAAAAAAAAAAAAAAGACTTAGTACTGTCAAAGGAAAGAAAAGCACCCAGCATTCAAAGCAAAAACTCAAAATCTACTCTGTTTTAATCAGGTTTGGTCACATGACTACTTTTGAATCAATCACTGTCCCCAAAGGGATGTGACATGATTCCTGGATTGGCCAAAATGACAAGATTCTTTCCTGGAAGTGGCAGTGAATTCAGCTACCTTAGAATAAAATAAAATACAAATGAGTATCAGGAATTACCTGGGAAGCAGAAACATCGATGTTAGTGAAACACTTCTTAGTATCCATTATACATATTTTTTGAATACCTAGTGGGTATAAAGAACCAAAACTAGACACATTGAAGATTTAAAGTGAATGGAAAACATTCACTATCTACATCAAAAAATAGACCAAATATGGCATTGTGTGGCAAAACAGCAGTAAGCATATTGTTGAGGGATATTGTAAGACAAAGGTCTTGGATATTCTTCATTGAAATATATTCCTGAGAGTCTTAGAATTTTAAAACTTGGAATTACTTGAGAGATCATTGAGTTTACCTTTCTTATTTTACAGATGAGGTAACAGAGACCAGAGATACTAAATGACTTGACAAAGGTCATGTGGGTGGCAGGTGTTGAAGCCTGGGAGAGAACACAATTTCTTTGGCTGTGAGTCTGCAGCTCTCTCCATTACCCCATGTTTATTCTGAAAAAGAAAAATTTTGTGATCACATTATGTGCACATAGTCATTTGTCACTATATAATGGCTTTTTTGAAGTGATAAATTGATTGCAAAAGTTCTATCCTCTTTTCCAAAGGCCAGGTTGTATGCATGCCTGCTTATGACTGTAACTTTCAAATTGAAAGGCATATTAGGTTTTTTTCCCGCTGTTTCAAAGACATTTTTCAAATGTTTCACCTATGACATTGCCACCTACTAATACTTATGAATATTAAGTAATGTTAGAGGTTAATGGATTGCTAATGATGGATTGTTGTAACTCAATTGGCCCCTTTTTGGCATGAAATGCCCAATAAAATGCTCTTTGCATAGCAAAACTAAGTAGTCTTAGTTATATTGTGCCTGACTGAGGACAGTGGGATGCTTTATCTATCCATATGCCATAGCTATCTGTTGGGATAATATTAAAAGAGCATTTGTGACTTTTATAAGTTATTTTATAAATTATTGATGAATTTATCAGATTTTCTGTACCCTGACATTTAATAGTCATAACTATTTTTGGTAGTGCTTGTTTTAAAATACTGTGCTTAAATAATTTAACTTTTTAATAATATTTAATCGTGATAATTTTAAATAATACCTGAAGGAAATATTTTATTGTTAAAAGTAGTAATAGTATTATGATTAAAATTACTAGGGAAGAGGGGGATCCCTGGGTGGCTCAGCAGTTTAGCGCCGCCTTCGGCCCAGGGCGTGATCTTGGAGTCCAGGGATCGAGGCCCACATCAGGCTCCCAGCATGAAGCCTGCTTCTCCCTCTGCCTGTGTCTCTGCCTCTCTCATTCTCTCTCTCTCTCCTCTGGGTCTCTCATAAATAAATAAATAAATCTTTAAAAAAAATAAAGATTTTAAAAAAATTACTAGGGAGGAGTAAATTTTGGCATTGATTTTATTAGCATTTTGTTATGAAAAGCTCTCATTAACCTTATATCTCTTTATAAAGGTAGGAGAGTAATTTTTTGAGAAATGGGTCTAAAAGCCAAGTCTCTTTGAAAGCAAATTGAAATGTTTAATGCAGTATAACAAAAAAATAATTAAGCATTTATATTGTTCTTGATATTTTGGTGCACAGAAGTATAACGAAAAAAGAATCTCTAACAAAACTGACAATCTTAGAGAATAAATATGGCATGAACATGAGTAATTATATACTGTCAAATATGATATTGATAATGAAACTGGGCTCTTCGGCTCTCTAAACAATAGAAATTGACAAGAAGCCAGGTGTGAATTCCAGGCAAGTCTTTTTTGGGACTTATGCTCTAGTACAAAAGTAAGAATCCTTAGGCTGGCTTTCTGAGGAGAGATTGAGGAGAGCTTTAAAGAGACTTAGGAAAAGGAGTGAAGTCTAAATACATAGAGGTGGGATTTTTTTCTTTTTTTTGGGTCTGTGTACTTAAAGATCATGCTTCTTCATGTGTTGCATGTCTAATTAGCCTGTTAAATCTCTACCCTTGGACATGATGTATAGTTTTATGATGAGGGAGAAAGTTCATGAAAGATCAGTGCTGGGGAACAAAAAAGAAACGAAGAATTAGAGAACACAAAAATAGACTTAGAGAACCAATGACTCCATCAAACATAATAACACTCATATTATAGGAGTCCTAGAAGAAGAAGAGAGAGAAAGGGGACAGAAATTTTATTTCATTAAAAATAGCTGAAGACTTCCCTAATCTGGTCCATTTTGGTATAGAATGATTTGGTCAGGTTCTGGCAGCTGAGCTTCTTTTTAAGGTGAATATCCTACTTTTGTATTTTCATGGGCTTACTCAGCAGGCATGTGTTTCAGCTCTTCTTTCAATGGACCTGGCCAAGGAATGCTGGATTTTGTGATTAAGTGTAAGGGGACCTGAGTCTAATCCTTGCTCTGTATTCATATGGACTATATGAATAATACATAGTGATTTGATAATACAGGAAATGAGATGGCTTCAACGAGGGAGATTTAGGGAAAACTTCATAGAGAAGAATATAGTTGAGGTAGGCTTTAAAAGGATTAGTAGAAGACAGAAAACAAGAAACAACAAGGCTTGAAGGTAAGAAGGATCCTAGAATTCTCAGGAAGTCTTGTTTGGTGGGAAAGATAGATCTTTGAAGTGAAGTAGGTGGAATGACAGACAAAAAACAGGTTGAATATAGTGGAACTGAATCTAATAGTGCTGAGAGTAGTAATAGATTAACCATAGACTTGATTCTATAGCCAGTGGTAGTCATTAAAAGTATGGTCTTAGAGTCACACGGCCAAAGTACCTAAGTATACATGAAAGAATATTTTTCTGCGGCTGTATAGGATGGATTTAAGTATATGTGTGTAAGGGGTGGGAAGACAGGGGCATGGAAAGAATCAATTGAGGTTATTTAGTATTTCAAACCAAATATGTTAAGTTCAGTCTCCAAATGGGAAGTGGAAACAAGAGATTGAATATAATTAACGTTCTAGAAATTGACTTGGTAGAGCATGGGCTAAATGAAGGTATGTCTGGATTTATTGGGGATTAAGAAATATAATTTAATAAAGAATGTCAGAAACTTTATGAAAAGTGACAAAAATGAAGTCATAATCAGCCATTGAATTTATTAATTGAAAACCCTTTTTATAAGGATCAGTTCTTTATAGAGCCTTAGAGGTGCAATCATATTGCTAAGATTTGAAGAGTAAGTGAGAGGTGAAAAAATGGGCTGGGAATACAATTTAGCCTTATTTTGTCCCAAAGAATTTTTTCTTTCCTTCTATTTAAAAATTGTATAATATTAGACTTTGAGACTATTGAAAATGTAACTTGTTCATGCAGAATGACTTTCATTAGTAACATGTAGATATTTTATAATACAGCTAGTCAATTCCTCAGATGGATATTCAGATACAGTCTTAATTTCCTATTTATGGAAATCCAGGTTGAACATATTTCTTTTTATTTTCATTTTATATGTCTCATTTTTCTATTTTATTTTTTTATGAATACAAATGTAAAGTGAATAAACCTTTAAAATGTTTTCATTTAATCACTTGGTGGTTCTAGTATACCCTTTCAAAGAATGTAATGTTTCTGTTTTATATAATTACTATTTAATTGGTGTACAATTTGTGAGTGAGGGGGATAATTTATAAGGATAAGCAAACTGATTTAAGAATGTGCAAAACAGAGCATATATTATAAAGATAGCTTCATATAAGATTATTTCCTTTTTGTCATTCTCTAATATATCCCCAAGAATGTTAATTTATCTTGAATTATTGCCTTGTGTGGAAGTTAATAACCTTCTAAGTATGGTTGACTGATGACAATGTAGTATTCACCAATATCTGACAAAGATAAGTTATTGGAAATGCATTAATTTATCAGAATATATCAGTTTCCAATATACTATTAAATTAAGAACATACATTTTTTTCAAATAACACATTTAAAGTTTGAATTGTCTGCAACTGAATTCTTAGTTTGCTTATCTTCAAAGTTCTTTTTATTTTTCCAACTTTATGGAGGAATAATTGACAAATAGAATTATACATATTTAAGGTGTACAGTATGATGATTGGATATACATATACATTATGGAATGATTACTATGTTTCAATATACTATATTGTTATTATGTATTATATTGAATTAATTCTTAGATGTAAGAATTATGGTTAGATATATTAATTTAATTTTCCAAAAGAAAAAACTAAGAGAAATTAAAATATGCAGGAGCAAAGACATAACAAGAGAAATAGGCTAGGGATTTAGATCTACTGATTTCACTTCTCACTCTAGTCAGCCTTCCATACTTGAAGAATAATTTTATTTATTCACTAGGAAAGTTCTTGCTTGTCTCACATTTTCAGTCTAGAGGAACTACATCAGATTTGGTATTTCTGGGATTAATTGATAATTGCAAATTTTAATTGGCACATATATAAAAATTTCCCCTCTCCTACTTATTGTGCAGTCCAATTTTATTTTCTGTGCTGGCTCCATTTTTTGTACCTGACTGCTAAATTCTGGTAATTTTCAGGGCTTATTGTTTCTTACTTAATTTTTCTGGGCCACCAATGACTTAGATAAGAGTCTAAAAGTCATCCTTTCATAGATTTGTAACCCCAGATGTTACCTCTTTTCTGAGTTTCAAGTCTGTCAATTCTGAAATTGAATGTCTCATGGTCACCCATATTCAACATTCTCAAGTTAACTTATCATCTCTCCACAACCTTCTAATTTCAGACTTGCTCTTCCTCCAGTATTCTCTCTCTCAATAGATGAAGGGCTTTTTATCATTAGTGTAGTTACATAAAACAGAAGCCCGAGAGTTGTCTCTATTCCTCTTCTCTCTCATTCATGTCTGCCACTTTGAATTTATCACTGTGTCTTTTTGCTGTTACCTCCTAAATATCTATGACAGGGGCTAAGTGTTATATGAATAAACATGATCTTTTCATCTCTGACTTCTAAGATAATTATGTCCTTATTTTACCTTTTTTTTTTCATGTGATTTTTTGGCAACTCTTTTGTTGTATAGAATTTGGTAAATGGTCAATTCTTTTTTTTTTTTTTAAAGATTTTTATTTATTTATTCATAGAGACAGAGAGAGAGAGGCAGAGACACAGGCAGGGGGAGAAGCAGGCTCCATGCAGGGAGCCTGACATGGGACTCGATCCAGGGTTTCCAGGATCATGCCCCGGGCTGCAGGCTGCACTAAACCACTGCGCCACCAGGGCTGCCCGGTAAATGGTCAATTCTTATAGGAAATGCATTAAATGGGGCTTCCCATTTGTGGAGAACTTGGATTGTTGTTGCGGATGTCTGGAGTGGCAATTTTCTGGCCACCTGTGAACAGCAAATGGCAGCAGGACATGGAATGCCTGGTGGTCCCTGGGAGAAAGCAAGTAAATTGCATGGTGTTGTACAGTGGTTGAGGTACTGACAGTAATGAATCGACTGGAAAAGCTCTCTAGCTGGGAAAGAGCAGCCTGTTGAGAGGAAAAGCTGATTTCCAAGAGTAGGGAATTTTTCTATTTTAAGATTTATTTATTCATTTGAGAGAGAGAGTGAAAGAGAGTGAGAACTCATGAGTGGGGTGAGGGGCAGAGGGAGAGGGTAAGAATCTCAAGCACACTCCCTGCTGAGTGGGGATCCTGATGCAGGACTGATCCCAGGATCCTGAGATCATGACCTGAGTTGAAACCAAGAGTCTGATGCTTAATCAACTGTTTCCATCAGTAGGAAATAGTAGGAAAGAGAGTGTATTAGTCATGGTTCTCTGGAGAAATAGAACCAATAGGATGGCTATGTAGAGTTAGGGATTTATTTTAAGAAATTGGCTCATGTGACTGTAGGGCTGGAAAGGTCAAAATCTGAAGCGAATACCAGAGAACCAGAGACTTGATACAATCCCAAGGCAGTCTGGAGGCAGATGTGGAACTACACCTCAGTCTTTTGCTTAGAGCTGTCAACTGATTGGATGAGGCCTAATTGCAAAAGTCTCTTGATTTAAAGATTAATCACATCTAAAACATACGTTCACAGCAACATCCAGACCACTATTTGACCAAACAACTGGGAACCATAGCCTAGCAAAAGGACACATAAAATTAACCATTACAGAAAGAGAGCATGTCTACATGGCATTTTTATTTTTATTTTAAAAAATATTTTATTTAAATCAATTTGCCAACATATAGTATTACACCCAGTGGTCATCCCATCAAGTGCCTTCCTTAGTGTATATGGCATTTTTTTTGTAGTTTTATGGTTTTATTAATACAAATATGACACATACATAAGTTGTCTATTCATTTTCTTCACTATGCAGCCTGGCATTGGGATTGGTGACTCTGATGGCCAGCTGGGCTGCTCTTTCCACAGTAGCTTTGGGGTTCTTGGAGGATACATTGTGATCAATCTCTGCATAATAAGATTCGTTGCACATCAGCAGCACTTCAAGCTCCTTGATGTTGTGGACTAGGAACTTCTGGAAGCCACTGGGTAGCATGTTCTTTGTTTTCTTGTTGCTGCTGTAACCAATGTTGAGCATCAAGATCTGGCTCTTGAATCTTCTGCGTACCCTATTGTCAATGCCTCTGGGTTTCTGCCAGTTGCACTTAATTTTGACATATTGGTCTGACTGGTTCTGGATGAGCTTCTTGGTCCTATTTTTAACGATCTTGGGCTTCACCAGAGGTCTGAGGGCAGCCATGATGCCCAGCAATTGATGGCTGCCACCTCCGCAGGCGGCGCTGAGAAAGAGTTATGTGGCATTTTTAAAGGAAATTTCTGTGAGCAGTAGTTTGCAAAGTTCTCAATATGTTCCTTTATAAAATATAGTAAAGATCTCCATGATTTTCAGAGTTTTTATTAATGTTTAATCCAATTACAGGCCATGTAGAACATCAACTTCATTTGAACGACATATTTAATACATCCACCTCGTTTTACCTCATTTGCTGCCACACTTCTATTTGGGGAGTTGCTTCCTGCCTGAAGGATCTGTATTGGTTACCCATCTGGTCTCTCAATAGTCACTATTTTCCCTTTCTTCATTTTTTCTTCATGTATCAGTTTATGAAGTTTATATGGCTTCCAAAGACACAGATTTGAGTGTTTTAAAATGAGTAGCCTGAATACTTGGTATTGATTCTAAGCTTCTTGCCTACATTTCCAATTTCATCTTGTATCACTTTCTCCTACTATCTCTGCTTTAAGTGTTCCAGGTTTATTGCATTATGGCCTATGCAGTTCCAGTAATTACCTCCCCCCCTTATTTCCCAGAGACCTCTCACTGTCTCTTTTCAGCCCTACATATTCTTTTCCTATGATTACAATAGGAAATGACTTCTATTTCCTTAGTTTTCCTTAGTTTTGAATGTCACTTTATCAGGGAAGTCTATACTAATTTTAGGGACTAGATTATTTCCTCTTTAAATGCCTCCATAATACCCTAACTAATCATTTGTATATAAAATTGATATTGCCTTGAGGCATATTGGCACACAGTAGGCGTGCAATATAACTCTTGAATTCATGGCAGGATCTACTTCAGAACACTCTTGACCAGTACAGTCTCTGCCATAACGTTCTGCTTTTCTGAGAGTGACAACCCCCTACCCTACCACTTCTCCCTTAATTGCAAGGGAAGGAGATACTTTGTCAATCATCCAGGTGCATTGATAATTGTGTTAGGAATTCAGATACGCAAAAATACTAATGGCTCAGGCTTCTCGGAGTAAGGTGGCTTTGGGATCACTTTTTAACTTTTTCTGCCTCTTTCTCATAAGGCAGCTGTTAGAAGAGGTAGAGATGCTACAGAAAAGGAAGGGCCCAAGTTTTGGAAATATTAAGCACAAACTCTCAGGTAAAACTCTTCTTAGATTGTAGAGCAAATGTTTCCTTTTCCTGTTATTTCCTTGATGTTTCTTTCTTTTTTAGGGCTTTTAAAATTTATTTATTTATTTACTGGTCCGGTTCACTTTCTTAGAATGGTTAAAAATAATTTACAAAAGAGAAGGATTGTCATATTTACCCATTTATTCATTTCATAGTCAGGTTGCTAATTTTTAAAATTTCCAAATTACCTCTTGCCCTCTGGAGCATTGGATAACCCGGTCCCATTGCTATGCCTATTAAGTCTTTGCTCTTGTGAACCTTGTGTGCATAGAGGCCGCAGGACCCCAAGATTTTAATAGAGAAGTAAAATTTTCAGAAATTTTTGCCCGATGCAGTTCTGTTAAATCTGCAAAAATAATTTATGCATTGTGAGCAAATGTCTGTAATCTTCTAAAACATCACATTCACAATAGCATACCCTCTTCACCTAAACTGCAAAAGCTTCAGATTAAATGAAGGTTAATTATGTTTCTTACTGTGTTTTGTTTTCACAAAATACAAGATGCAGAGCAAAATAACTTAGTAGCTGCACATTAGAATTACCTTTTACCCTATTTTAGGGGCTAAGGGATTGTTTAGTTTGGATTTGGATTCCTGGGAAACCTAGGGCTTTCCTAAGATAATACACTTGACAGCCTACATTGAACATACTAAATTGATTAGGAGATAAGCTTATGCTTTTTTGGCTAGCTTCCTATTTGAATATTGTCTTTTTTTCTTATTTTCCTTCACTGTAACTAGATTAGATATCTCTCTGCTATTATAACAATCAATAAATAGCTTTTATTTTTAACTTGTGATTTTGCATCATAATTACTAGATTATGTGTCTATGTCCTCTACTAAATTGCCTGTTGGCAAGGCAACAATCTTATTGTCCTTGTAACTAGGCGTATGGCAGGCACTCAGTTATTGCCTTCTGAGTGAATGACTATGTGATTGTTTTTGTGTTTGGAACATCCCTTGGGTTTTTTTTGTTTGTTTGTTTGTTTGTTTTTTGTTTGTTTGTTTGTTTTGTAGTATTGAGTGTAACCTCAGAGGATGATAAGTAACAGTTGTTAGGCAATTGGTCTTTTTTCTGTTCCTAAAATCACTCTTATACTCTGAAGCAATCAGTCCTTTCATGTATTTTTAAATATCACAGTAAGGGACTGTTTTGTGGGAAATCAAACAGGAGCTGTATTAGTCACTCAGACTGCCATAACAAGAAGATATAGACTGGGTGTCTAAATGTTCTGACAATTCTGGAGGTAGGGAAGTCCAAGATCAAGGTGCTGGCCAGTTGGGTTTCTAGTGAGAGCTCTCTTCCTGAACTGCGAAGGCCACCTCCTTGCTGTGTCATCACATGGCAGAGAGAGAACCAGTGTGCAAAAGTGAGCCCTTTGGTATTTCTTTCTGTAAGGACACTAATATTATCAGAATAGGTCCCTACCCTGTGATCTCATATAACCTTAATGACTAACTCTAAATATATTTACATTTGGAGTTAGGGCTTCAACATAGGGATTAGGGGAGGACACAGTTCAGTCCATAGCAGAGGCATCAGAGAATTTTTAATTTAAAAGTCTATTTTTAATGCAGAAAGAGCATGATTGAATATGAGGAACCTGAGAGAGAACTCAGTAAAACTACAAATTTGTGCCGGAGTACTTTCCTTCCACAAATTTCCTGCCCTTCAGATGAGAAAAGGTTAGGAAAAACAATGCATCTTTCATCCAGTGACTTAAATTAGATTCTGAGTTCCAGATCACAAGAAAGAAAATAGAGTCAGGATGGTAGAAAAGTTCATAGAGCAGGCCACAATGAGGGAGCTTTGTTTCTTCTGATTCTGTTCTTTTCTCCTCCTCTCTTATAGCCTCTAGTTTACAAAGTTGTGCATAGTAATTATAGCAGGTTAAGAGGAAATTCGAGAGAAGGCACATTTAAATGCCAAAAAGTAGGGCCTGGAGCACTGGATTAACTGGAAATTAATGCAAGAAGCAAAGGAAGTTCGAGGTACACCAGGAAGCAGACATAGCTCCCTTAATCACATGGCTTTCCTCCCATTTGACATTTTCCTTTCCAGATCATTCCCTAAGCATTAACAGTTCACTTTTGACAAGGCAAAAAAGTTTATAGGATGTGTTGAACTTTCTGGGGTAAAGGAAAGTGTTGGATTTTCTGAGTATCTCCTTATGCAGTGAACCTTTTATATGTAAAGTTCATTTTGTTTTTCCATTTCAACTCTGTTTTTGACATGTTCCTTTTTTCTTTTAATTTTGTATTTATAATGTTTAAAACTAATTTTTGAATTATTAGTTGGACTAAAATTAAGTCTGAGGAGTAAAAAATTTCTGTGATTTGCAAAAGAAGAAACTGAGGTTCACAGCTTATGCAACACAGGAGATCACATACCTTGCAATGGGTAAAGCTGTCTTTCATATCCAAGAGTGACTAACTAAAAGATGTTGTCTTTTCATATAAAACACTTCAATGTGTACCAAGAAAAACATTTATGTTTCTCTACTTGACAAGCATAAGCCCTGTCTTCATAAACCATTAGAAATAATTATAGTCTTCACAGTGGGGCAGAAGCAGTTTTCTGCTTTGATGTATGCCTTGTAGAGAAGAATAACATTTTAACTATGATTTTGACTTTGTTCTTCATTAGTTTACATCCTGTTGAGCTTTTCCTCTTACTGCTTTATTCTGAAGAATTTTAGTGCAACGCATGTCACCACAAATATGATTAGATTAACTGGCATTTGATTGTGCTTTGCTTCAAACTTCCCTCCTTGTTGCCTCAGGTGCTAGCTTTTTAGGATTTCCTGCAGTGATCAGCAACTAGGGAGATTTGCACTTTTGACATCCTAACAGGTAAATTAACTTCTTGATCCATCAAATTCCACTAGAGTCGTCATAATTCTGACTGTGTTGTGACATGCAACCATTGTAAAGTATTTTAAGAGGGTTGGAGATTGATAATACATAAACATGTATGTTTATAACATTATATGCCACTCTTTGCATACTGATGTAGAAAAAAACCATCTCATTTTGTCAAAGAAAAATTCTTAGGTATGATCAATAACTTATATTGGAAAAATGTGCAATATGCTATGATAGATTGTTATTTAAGCATTCCTATAGGAAAATTATAATAACTCATGAATATTTTGTGTAGAAAGAAAGTGGTGTGAGAATAGGTTTGAAATACTGGTTATTCCAAATACTGATTCTATAGCCATAAGCAAGCCTTAGTTTACTCACTTCTAAAAACGTTTAAATAATAATAGTAATAGGTTTTCTTTTTAACAAATATTAATTATGATTCTTCACAAACATTTGACCAAATATTTAAAATAAAATTGTGCACATAATAGAAGTGGTTTTGCTATGTATGATTTGCAGTTTTGAGTTTTAGCTGAATAAACAAATTCTACAATGAATAATAAGTATCCTGAAAAAAAAAAAAGTATCCTGGAAACAAGATAAAACTAATCTAGACTGGGGAGATAAGGTAGTTTTGAAGAAGAGACTTTTTGGAAGACAAAACTTACAACATGACTATATAATATCTATGTGGAGAGAAAGACTTAAAGACATGAAGGTCTTTGAAGGTGGTAGATAGAGACAATAATATACAGAAGATTATAAGACATATTAGAGGTTTGGATTCTACCCCAAGATCAAAGGGAAGTTGCTTAGGATTTGATTCATTGATTTATTAGTTCAACAACTACTCATTACCAGACTTGTGTTAGGCACTCTTCTGGGTTCAAACAACAAAACCAAAAATTATTACCTTCATGCTTATATTCTTGTGGGAGGAGACAATTTAAATATAATAAATTGATTATATTATTTTTTAAGTTGATTATATTCATAATGAGAAAATCAACAATATTGGGGGAAAACAAGATTTAAAATATGGGGCAAATGTAATAGTCTGCAATTTTAGGGAAAAAAATCAGAATGGCAGCCACATGCCGAGTAGATAGGAGACAAGTAGAGCAGGTCAGAGAGTGGCCAGACCATATAGGACTCTTTAGGTCATTGTAAAGGTCATTGAACAGATTTTTGGCAGAGAAGTAACATTACCTGTTTCACATTTTAAGGGGATAACTTTGATGACTTGAGAAAAATAGTGGAATGGCAGTGATAGAAGTTGCAGAATCAGTGAGGGCCATTGTAGATACCAAGATAAGAAATAGGGACCAGGGTGGATTTGATTAGCTAGAAAGGCAAGTTGTAGACATATTCTTGGATATTTTTTGAGAGGTATTGAGCATTTAATGTTTCCTAACAGTTTGAGTGTATGAGAAAATAGAATATTCAAGGAAAACCCCAGCATTTTTATCTGAGCAACTGGAAATAACCAATAACAATAACTGAATAACTGAATAACCAATAACCAATAACTGAAAAGTTCAGTTACAACATGTTAGGTAATGTAACATTAACAGTTTAAATTTTGACATAATCATATTGAGATAATTAACAGATTTTTGAGGGGAAATCATAAACAGTGAGTTAGAGATAAATGGAATTTAGGAAGAACAGCTATAAATTTGGTCATTGTTAAAGCCACTTGATAGATGATATCACTAAAGAAATGCTTGTAGACATAGAGGTTGCAAAATTGATTAATGGCATAATTTTAATGTTAGGAAGTCTGGAAGAAGATTAAGAACCAGGAAACCAACAAGAAAAGGCCAGTTAAATAGGAGGAAAACAGAGGAGTGTATTTACCTAGAGGACAAGTGTAGAAAGTGATCCCAGCCTGGAGTGTCAAATTCTGTTAAAAGTTTGGGTAAGTTGAAGACAGAATTGACCATTAGGTCTAGCAAGGTGGGGCTATTGGTAATGCAAATAAAATAAGTTTCTGTGCAGTTGGGCTATTACATGTCATACTAGAGCATCTTTGTCATGCTGGTCAATCTACAGATAACAATAATAGTACCTAAATAAACTATTGTAAGATGTTTTAAAAGAAAACAACTATTTGAAGAAACTGGAGAGTAACTCAAAACATGCAGACACTTTTGGGAATGTGATCTTTGAGGAAAGAAAATGATACCAGATGAGATTTGTGAGTTTGCAATTTTTTGTGTCATGATGGAAAGTCTCAATGTGGCCCATTGAGGATAGTAGAAGGTAAAGTTTTAAAGGCTTGTATTGTCAGAAGCCAGAGTTCTGAGTTGACAAAATAGTTGGAAAATTTAAGAGGAAAACTATAGAGTGAAGCCAGACTTTCTCTCATCTATGTGATAACTAAAATCTATGTCATAGCTATACTAAAATCTTTGTCTTCCCACTGTAGAGAATTTTCCAGTTTTTCTAGTAAAAGTAGCATCTGGAAAAAGGAAATGAGCAGACACTTAAGCTGCATATTGCAGAAAAATAGATTTTGCAGTTGAATCTAACTGCCTACTAGGCCAAAACCTCAGCACCTTTCAAAGAAAAGTAAATCCAGAGTATCTGCAATGTATAAAACATAATGCCAAGCACACAAAAAATATTAGTAGGCATAAAGTAGCAGGAAAAAGTTACTCAATGGGGCAGCCCAGGTAGCTTAGCAGTTTAGCACCACCTTCAGCCCGGGGTGTGACCCTGGAGACCTGGGATCGAGTCCCACGTCAGGTTCCTTGCATGGAGCCTGCTTCTCCCTCTGCCTATGTCTCTGCCTCTCTCTCTCTCTCTCTCTCTCTCTCTCTCTCTGTGTGTGTGTCTCTCATGAATAAATAAATAAAATCTTTTTTAAAAAAGTTAGTGAGAATACCAGTCAATACAAACTCTATGATCCAGATGTTAGAAATAATAGACAATGACTTTCAAGCAGTCATTATTAATATGTTCAAGAAATAGAAGTAAAACAGAATAATAATGAATTTAACAGATGGGGAATCTCACCAGATAAAGTATGAAAAAGAACCAAAGGAAAATTTTAGGATTAAAAATGAGTAGTATTACTAGGGAAAAAAATACTTCATTCATATACAAGGATCAATATCACATTAAGATACAATTATAAATGTAAATGCAGGTTATTATACAACTTGAAAATACCTGAAGAAAAAAACTGACAAAATGGGGAAATAAAGAAAACCATAATCATAATCATAATCATAATCATAATTGTAGCTTTACACACATCTCAGGAAATTACAGAACTTGATAAAATGTCAATAACAATACTGATTATATGAATGGTGATAGCATTTACTGATTTAAAATGCTTGAGAAAGAATAAAGCTGGAAATAGATGAGGTTAGCTTTGGAAATGGCTAGGTAGATAGATTTATGGTTCTGCTGAGAGGTCTGAGTTGAAGGTAGAAATTTGGCAAACATCAGCTTGTAGACTTAATTGCAGCTAACTATAGGGTTGTTGAGATCTCTAAGGTGTGGAGGGTGAGAATGAAAGGACATGGAAAAGATAAGAGAATCATGAGTCCAAAAAACCTTGATTTATTGAGTAATTCTTGTGGGTTATGCACTATTTACATGTTTTAACACATTTAATCTTCACAGTGGTGCCATGAGATATGCATGTTTATTTCATTTTACAAATGAGGAACTGAGCCAAAGGAATATGATCTGGAGGATTTATACAGAGTGGCTCTGAAAGTGAAATGGATAACAAAAAAGTATGTTACCCTGAAGTCAGTAAGAGTTTAAGAAAGAGATGATGTCATCTGCTGGGAGTGAGAGGGAGTTGCTGTGATAATAGAGTTGGGGGAAATCAAGAAGATTTTTTTTAAATTTTTATTTATTTATGATAGTCACAGAGAGAGAGAGAGAGGCAGAGACATAGGTAGAGGGAGAAGCAGGCTCCATGCACCGGGAGCCCGACGTGGGACTCGATCCCAGGTCTCCCAGATCGCGCCCTGGGCCAAAGGCAGGCGCCAAACCGCTGCGCCACCCAGGGATCCCCAAGAAGATTTTTCTTTTTTTTTTTTTTTTTTTTCCAAGAAGATTTTTCAATATACTTTAATTGCTATGGGTACTAGAAGATGAGAAAGATTGCTGGAACATATTATGGATCTAGTTGATTATGAAGATCATGATGGTTTGCTTGATCCATGGTTGACATTCTCCCAAACATGTAACAAAATGAAAAAGATACAAGGGAGATATGGACTTTAGCAAAGAATTGAACAAGGTAATAAACAATGTTGAGGAATAAAAACAGAATAGAGCTAATAAGTATATAAAAGTGTTGTCAAGGACTGGAGGTCTCAGCAAGATCATAGGCAAGTTTATTGGCTGTTAGGGAATAAAAGAACCAAAATATTTGGAGGTTAGTGTCTGAGCCAGAGTGTTTGAGTTTAATATTTCAGAACTCAAACACTTCTTGATGATGGCAAGTTTCAAGAATGGCTATGGGATATGGGAATTAGTGGGGATTAAGGCAACTGGAAACGGGGAGGTCAAAGATATGAACAAATAGGCTATTGGATGATTTCTTCCGTAGATGGTCAAATTCAGAGATTAAGGCGGAGGCATAATGAACTGGTTGGTGAGGCTAATGAGATGAAATAAAAAGATCTATGTCCGGTTTTCAAGGAAAAGGTACTTGTACAGGAAAGTGGAAGAATGACAGTATAGAGAAATATTAGTGTGACTGAGAAAAACATCAAGCCTACCTTATAAAGTGGACATCTGGTACATCATAAGAATTCAAGAAAAAATAACTGCTCTTTCTAGTCTAATAGGTTCTTTGTATATATCTACATGCTTATTTATTTATATTACTGATATAAATGTTACTATTGGGCATAACATGAGCCATAATTTCTTCCCTAAAGAAAATGTAAAAAAACCAATACTATGGGCTTGATTTATGAAATATAAATTGTTACAGAATGTATGCTCTACTAAAATGTTCTGTCATTTTATATCACAAAAAATTTGAAGGATTAATGAATAATTTTTATTCCATTTTATGGAATTTTATATACTTTTTTTTGTCCTTTGAGGTGCAACAGTGAATTAAGATGTTAAACATCAAAACAATTTTCATTGTTTGTCTCAGAAACAATAGTTTTAACATACTTTTTGAAAAAGTCACATTAGACATCAACTGTTAAAATTTTTCATTTAGCAAAGTTTTAGCAATTATTTTTGTTTTAGTTCCCACAAAAATTGCTTGGTAAATATTAATGAAATTGAATATATATGGGATTAGTAGTTTATTTAAATCATGACAAGATTATTGTTTTTAAATTTAAAGGCAAATGCACAAAGTTTTGGCCAAATCAAACTTTTAAGACATTTATTAGCTTAGAATAACATTATTGTCTTCAAAAATAATGAAAATAATTGAAAAACTTCTTTTTAAGAATTTAGCACACATTTTTGGATAATAGATGAATATTCCAAGTATTCTTGTTAAATTTCTCTTAAAATTAGGGACGGCTGGGTGGCTCAGTGGTTTAGTGCTGCCTTCAGCCCAGGGCATGATCCTGGAGTCCCGGGATCAAGTCCCACATCCAGCTCCCTGCATGGACCCTGCTTCTCCCTCTACCTATGTCTCTGCCTCTCTCTCTGTGTGTGTGTGTCTCTCATGAATAAATAAATAAAATCTTTAAAAAATTTTCTCTTAAAATTAATACATTAGTTAAAGAATTATGAATTCAGGCTTGCATTTTACTGAGTTTAAAATACAGAACACATAAACCTATTTGGATATACTCTATGATATTAGGAGCCAGAGATATCATAGGCATGCCATTACCTCATATTTTTGTCAAAACTTTGCTTATTGTACTTCTTTCCATATCCTGGGTGACAAATACTTTCACCAGGAGTTTTTACATCTTGTTCATTCCTTGAAAGGACATGGGCTTATTTCAATCTAGAGAGTCATGGCTACCAACTCAACAAGTATGGCTGCTGTGCCTTCATCCTATAGATCATAGACCTTCAGCATGCATGTAGGCTGAGCCCCATTTTGGATCAGATTGGACATTGCAGAAAAAATTTCTGGGCAAATATTTTGGGTGCCAGCTCTAACTCTAAAGAAGCTGAAGCTCAGTTTGCTTCCCTTTCTTTCCTGACCCTCAGATGAAGTGTCAGGATCATCACAGCAGAAGAGTCATTGTCAGTGAATATGCTATTTTGTTATTTGGGGAATTTCTTTACTTTATCATATAGTTACATAATTTGATATATGTAATTTGGACTAGAGGCAGAATATATCTTTGACAGAGCAATGACTTGACAACCCCTCACCAAAAAAAAAAAAAAAAAAAAAAAAAAATCAGTTACAGTGACAGCAATTCGTAGCAATTCTTCCTCTGATCTTCCTTTATCACATTCTACATTAGAATTGAATGTGGCTGTCACTGTTACCATTTGAGACAAAATATTTCTGTAAAATATATATACTTAAAAAAAATATATATATATATACTTGGTGGATATAAAATAAATATTTGATGAATGACTGTTTCTTAAGAATTTAATTTGTTGGGGCACTGCCTTTTAGTTGTCTTTCAACACCATGGTGTTGGCATTACTGGAGTATGTTACCAATGGAACTAGTCTAGATTTGGAGTAGATCTGGGAAGACCCAAACTTCTCTTGCTTAGGAACAGATTCCAACCTGTACCCTGCAACAACATTTGCACAGGACCTCACCAATTTGAGTGCTCTTAGTATCCCTGTTATCAATTCATTTTTTGTCTACACATATATCTTTTCAACTAGTGTACTTGCTTATCCCTCTATTTGTTTGTGTTATTTTGAAATCATAATATTTATATAACTATATAAAAATAATAAATAGATTTTTAATTGACAGAGGAATGCTCTTCTCTCCATGATGACATAATAATCTTGAGTATAGGTAGTTCCCCACAACTGTGTACCAACTGTGGGTAAATTAACATTAAAATCATACTTTCCCACAAAAGTTATATTTGTGGTTGTTAAGCTCCCTGACTGGTCAGCTAGTTCTTAAGCATATTGGATATGCATAAAGTAAAATCTTAATGCTCTGATTTCAAACAAGATATTAGTTAAAGTGTTTTTCATTCTGTAGAAAATAAGGTTTTGAGATAAAATTGGGGAATGAAACACTACATTGTTCAAGCAGTCATTAATTCTCAGGTGGAGGTATGTAAGAGAATTACTCATGAGTTTTATTTTCCCCCAGCTTTCTTGAGGTATAATTGACAAAAATTGTTATATATATATAAAGTATACAGTGTGATGATTTGATATGCATATACATTGTGAAAGGATTCTTGTGGGGCTTTTAAATTATACAAATGACTAGGTCCAACCTGGGAGATTATAAATTAGTGAGTCTTGATTATGGCTGTTGGTGTTTGTGCATTGTTTAAAAGCTTTACAGGTGATTCTGATATACATCTCTCAAGAACCAACACTCTAGGTAACTTACTACCTACATTTTTAAAATCCAGTTAATGGAGTTTTGGGGAATGTAGGGGAGGAAAAGGTTGAGTTTTTATGACATGCATACTAAGGTAGTCCTAATTTGGTGTCTGAGATCATTTCTTAACTCACTTTATATATTGGAATTTTGGTAGTCTCTCCTTACAAAAATACTTGCCTTTTCTTTATCCTTAATCAATCCTATATTTGTGATAGTAATGGCTTTTCTTTTCTTGTTTTTATGAGGATGTTATATAGCTTATCTTGGCTTACGATGAAATACTTCTTGGATTGTATTTCTTTTAAACCCTCGGTCTGTATTATAGCCAAACTACTCTCTCTCTTTAAAAAAAAAAAAAAATATATATATATATATATATATATATATATATATATTTATTTATTTATTTACTGAGAGAGAGAGAGAGAGAGAGCGTGCGCACATGTGCAGGGTAAAGAAGGGCAGAGGAGAGAGAGAGAGAGAGAGAGAGAGAGAGAGAATCTCCAGCAGACTCCCTAGTTAGCATGGAGCTCAACCCATGCCCAATCCCATAACCCTAAGATCATGGGATCTGAGCCAGAATTAAGAGTTGGACACTCAACAGACTGAGCCACCCAGGAGCACCCCCAAACTTATCTCTATGGCCTCTATGACAACAAATTGTAGGCTTTCATAAGTAAACAAACAAACAAACAAACAAAAAAAGCATTTGATAAAAGTTCTTTATACAACTGGCAAAGTTATTTTAATTTATCTTCCACTTTATTATGCTTATATTTTATTATTTTCAACTAAGAAAGTTAATGTATTCAGCATATCCAAGTACAAAATTAAAACTAGATTTAAGTATAGTAAAATTTGGAATATGTGAAGATGGCAAAGGGGTTAAGGTGAAATTTATGACAATTCACCTCCTGTAAATAATTTGATTTTGTTTCTTGTTGTGGGGAAAATAAACAAACACTGAGATTAAATACTCAGTGTATCTAGCAATAATAGGGAGTGGTACTTTCACTCCTTGGACTATTTCTCAGGAACCCTGAAATGTAATTCAAATTGAGAATGCAGTAATAGCCCCTTTTGTTGATCTTGATATCAGCATCTATGCAGAGATTTAGAGATAATTTTTTTGCATAGAGAAATACTAACATTTTGACTATATATTCAGGGACTGGGAAAATGACCACCAAGTGAGTCTAGTGACCTAGTGAAAAACTGTGAGATAAACCTTTGCCAGGACTCTACTTAATACCTGATCCTATAATATCACTATTAGCTCAAATCCTGTATCCAACAACCCAGGCAAAACATAGGTATTCTCCTTCCCCCAGGGGATGCTTACCTGATTATATGGTTTCTTTGATGATGGACTGGGGGAGGTCACCAAGTTTGGGACTGACAGATTGCCAGATTATCTCTCAAACAGATCTATCCTCTTTTTCAGTCAGTGCAGCCTTTGAGAATTGCTTCAGATTTCAGAACTAGCCAAGGGACTGATTATGTACTGGGAAGCTGATCTGCCTTCTGTTCATCCATTCTTGATCTCTTTTGATTATATATTAGACTATTTATCTCTCCTTCTTTTAGGATATATTCTGTGAGCCATCCTCATAGATCCCTGTGAGTCACGTTTCCCCTCGGCTGTCATTAATACTTTTTTTTTTTTTTTTTTGCCTATTACAGTAATTAATCTCACCTTGCCTCTGCCAATTAAGTACTTTCATGTATCCTCTGATATTCTGGAACCATTATTCCCATGAATATCTAGTAGCCTAGTTCTCTAACTTTATACTATAGAATTTTCAAAAATGTGGGTGCCTTATTTACTGAAACATTTGTTATTGCTTTGGTAAACAGATGTGTCCTGGATACTCCTGTAGAACACTGTTAGGTGGAGGGTCTTTCAGTTTCAAATAATGAATACACTGTAATATGCTTACTTCTCTAAGCCTTTTGATTCCTTCTTCCATAGTTCTGAAATCTCATCTGTATTTAATATTGGCCATTGCCTTTTCTGAGCTTCTATTGGAACAGCATGTTAGGATGTTCTCTAAGAGCTATTGCTAGGGAATTAAATTCTGAGTCATGGGGCAATGCCCTGTTTTTGATAGGATTTCCCCTATCCAGTTTTCATTCCATTCAGCACTCTCGGGATCTATTCCCAGGTTATGCACCTGCTTCCTAGTGCAAAACTAGTTAGATCCTAACTCCTTTGTCATAAAATCATTTTCTTCCATAGCTGTCTTAACAATGCATCCCTTGTTAGACTATTTTTGACTTTTAGGAGATTTGACCGTCATTGCTGATCTGATAGAAGGATAGGTGGGAAATGCTAATGGCAAATATTGTTCTGTAAGGCATTTGGTTAGAGGCCTCTTTATAATCCTTAAGGAAAGAGATGCTGTTCTTTGAGGGAAGTAGGAGTATTTCTGCTAGCTCAAAAGATTCAGAGGAACCCAGGTGCAAGTTTTTCACTATATCTAAACATAGATCCACATTTCAAATTTCAAGGTCCCCATCTTTTCCTGACTTTGACCTGTGAGCATTGCCTAGACTGAGAATTTAGCTTCTCTGATGTTCTGTTATTTTTACAATTAAGTCATAGGGCTGGTTTTCAGCTTAATTAACTTTCCAACTGTAGTAGATGACAGTTTCTTTAAACTCTGCCAAGGAGGCCCTCTGACTTCCAGACTTTGCTTTAAATTGTTGCTTAACTGATTGGATCCTGTCATATCTCTCCAATGCACTGGTAGCTTTCAGCAATACCCAATCAGTTGTGCACTAATTTTAGAGTTACTTCTTCCCTGTAACTCTCAAAGCCAAAGACACTAAATGGGCTAGTGCATCTGTAATTATATATATATATACTTTTTTTTCCCCCCTAGATCACCACAGGTGAAAATCTCTGCAATTATCCTGCTTCACCTTGTTAGGACACTATCAAATGCCATCTATGACCAGTGACTAGGTCCTCATTGCCATTTGGGCAACAAGAAATCCAATTTTAAAACCCTATCTATAGAGTCTATTCTCTAGACACTCCTGGCACCAACTGTCTTAAGTCAGATTTCCTTGCAGCAAAGCTTGAGAAAGGGATTCCTGTGTATGTGAGGCTTCTTCAGAAAAGCCTATAAAGGAAGGAAGGAAGAAGGCCAGGATGAAGAAAGAAACTAGGCAATAATTTGGTTTCAAGTACAGGTCAGCCTGATTCCACAGGGAGTTCTAAAGCATAATTTGTGCTAATGAGACTGTTCTGTCCAAGAGCAGAGGGGATGGGCATAGGACAATGTGGCTTATGCATGCCAAGAGCAATTCTTCAGTGAAGAGTGCCAGTGTGAGCTATAAGCAGCAAATAGGCATGGTTGTAGCAGCCTGATATGGGGGTTTAGTGGAAACACCTACAGCATCTACCAATATTGAGAAATAATGTATGTTAACAGCTTGGCCTTTTGAATTTTACAGACCTGCATTCATTTGGGCAAGATAATTAACCTTTCTGATTCTGTCTCCTCTACTGTAAAAGAGGGATAATAACTCACCTTAAACATGTAAGGACTAAGTGAAGATGAATTTGTAAGATAGCCAGTGCAATACTTGGCTATAATAGATGCTAAATTAATGTTGTGTTGGCCCAAGAAGTAGTATTTGGCTATTTTATGAAGAAAAAACATGTATGTTTAATTTTATTTAACATAGAAAGTTAATCTATATCTCTTAATCACCTCAAAAAGAAAATGTGGCACTATGTCTCTTAATTCAGTGCAAAATAAATGAAAAAAGAAAACCCAGAAAAATGGAACATTGACATCACATGTAATGTAATTTAGTAATTTCAGATACTTAAATTTCAGATAGGGTCGCTGGTAAAAAGGTGTGTGTGCAGTAAAATTCCTCATACACAAATACATCTTTATACAGTTCAAGATGTTACTTTGTTTCATTAGTTGCTCTTTGAACACTTTAGTTTGAATGTTTTGGTTTAGGATAAGGTTTTCAGAGCAGCCCGGGTGGCTCAGCAGTTTAGCGCCACCTTCACTCCATGCCTTGGCTGTTATGAATAATGATGCTGTGAATATGGGTGTGCAGACATACTTTTGAGTTAGTGTTTTTGTTTCCTTTAGAAATTCCCAGAAGTTGAATTGCTGGATTACATGGTAGTTTTATTTTTAATTTTTTGAGGTTCCTCCATACTATTTTCCATAGTGTCTGTAGTAGTTTACAATCCCATGAACGGTGCACTGGGTCTTCCTTTTCTCTACATCCTTACCAGTATTTATCTCTTATCTTTTTGATGATGACCATTCTAACAAGTGAGGTGATATCTCATTGTGGATTTAATTTTCATTTCCCTAATGACTAGTGACATTGAGCACCTTTTCATATACCTGTTTAATGACCATTTGTATATCTTCTTTGGACAAATGTCTGTTCATTTTATTTACTCACTTTTCAATGTTTTTGGTTGTGTTTTTTTTTTTTTTTTTGGCTATTGAGTTGTAGAAATTCTTTATATATTTCAAATATTAACTCCTTATCAGATATATGGTTTGCAAATAATTTTCCTATTCTTATAGGTTCTAGTTGTAGTTGTTGATGGTTTCTTTTGTTCTGCTGAAGCTATATGTAAGTGATGCATTAACTTGCAAAGCAGTGGATATATACAATGATTATTTCTTACTTTTCATTTCACCTTTTTCCTGACTTTGGTTTCATTTCATGTCTCAAAGACTGCCTTTTGTTTACTAATTCTTATTTATCTAGTTCCTTTTGGTAGAAGGACCTTTGCAAGTACTCACTCTACTTGAATTTTTAAATCTGATTATAAGAGTGCTTGCAAACAGTGAATGACACCAATTTACCCAAGAGCTTTTGGATATAGTAACATTAATATAATATAGTATAATATGATACAATTGAACAAAACAATCATAAAGTTAACCTGCGACATTATATTATTTTTGGAAGGCATTGTCCTTAATCTAATAGCTTAATCTACTTAATCTGTTCAACCAGAGGTGAGATGTGATGAGAATATAATGAACCCATCAGCAAATGTGGTTACGAACTGTATATGTAGACATTTGCTTTTTAAAAACACATCCGTTTCAGGCATACAACCTTTTATTTCAATTAAAAAATACTTTAAATAATAGCAATAATAAAAACTATGACATATATGTAGTACCTATCACAGCATTATTAATGCACCATTATTTATATCAGTTTCTAAAAGCATTTAGGAATTGTAATGTGCATTTTCATATATATTATACATATATAGTATATATATATATATATATATATATATATATATGTATGTATGTCTAAACTTGTTTCTGCTTTGTAGATTGCGGTACTCACTATATTTAATGTTAATATCAACCACTTTGAAATTATTTCCACTATGTTGTTTTTTTTTTAATTTTTATTTATTTATGATAGTCACAGAGAGAGAGAGAGAGAGAGAGGCAGAGACACAGGCAGATGGAGAAGCAGGCTCCATGCACCGGGAGCCTGACGTGGGATTCGATCCCGGGTCTCCAGGATCGCGCCCTGGGCCAAAGGCAGGCGCCAAACTGCTGCGCCACCCAGGGATCCCTTATTTCCACTATGTTGATGACAATAAATATGAAATCAAATGTACACATTTTAAAGTTATTCATTAGTTACTGAGGTTTTATCACCTAGCATCATGTGTGACACACAGAAGGCACTAAATACACAATTTTCAATAAATGACAGAATGAACTATCTTAATTCTACTTGGACATGATTTATGAGAACCGTTTGAAGATTGAGAACACATCAAATGTTGATAATGTTCCTAGGATAGCTGGATCTACTGTGAGACACTTTTTAGAATATTGATCATGAAAGGGTAGCCAATGGAAATTGGGAGCTACGTCAGCCTAGGAACACCTTATTTCCAACAGGTAAACATGACTGTTCAGTTTCCTTTTTAATTTTTAAAAAATGTTATACATAGCAGTATATAGATAGTGTTAGTCTTTTATCACATACTTCACTGAGTATAGAGAGGAATAATTTCTTACTGGTAAAGTTAGTTGAGAAAATTTGCAAAGATCCCAACTATTAACTTAGTCCTTGGACTAGTATTTGGGAACATATGCCCCGGTAAATTGTAGACAAAAGATATTCCAGATGTTTGGCTAAAGTTTTTAAAATACATTTAGATTATCAGCAAATAATTCAATTTGTAAAGTACATTTTCTTTATTTAAAAATATATTGAGCACCTAACCTTGTAGAAGGATCTAAATATACATCAGTCAACAAGATGGGACTCTCTGCCCTAGTAGTATTTATATTCTGTGACTGAAGACAAGCAGTAAACAATAATCATAATATGTAAATAAAAATTGTAAACGATGTTAAAATGTATAACAAGTGCCATAGAAAAAGAAAAATCAGACTAGTACAAGGGATGTGGAGATGCCACTGATTTTGAAGAGGTGTGGTGCATGTTTTTATTACGATGGTCTGGGTGAACCTCACTGAGAAAATACCATCTGGGAATAGCTGTGAAGGAGGGAACTGTGACAGATCTGATTAACCCACCAAGCAGAAGGCAGAGTCTGTGTGCAGAAGGTGCAGTAGTCCTGAGGCAAGACCAGGCTTAGCATTTCTAGGAAGGACAAGGAGGCCAGTTGTTGCCAGAATAGAGTAAGTGAGGCATGAGATTGTAGGTATAAGGTTTAAGTACTTTGGCGTCTATTCTGAATAAAATGTAGAGGTATTACATGATTTTTGTATTTATTTTTTAAAGATTTTTCTTATTTATTAGAGACACACAGAGAGAAAGAGAGAGACAGTCAGAGGGAGAAGCAAGATCCATTCCATGCAGGGAGCCTGACATGGGACTTGATCCCGGGTCTCCAGGATCATGCAGTGGGCTAAAGGCAGTGCTAAACTGCTGAGCCACCAGGGCTGCCCTGATTTTTGTATTTAATGAGCATCCACTGTATGTCTACTCTCAGTGGTTCTGCTGCCCAGTATTGAGCTTCCTAACTTTAGAAGTATGCCTTATCACTTTTGTCTTCACTTTCACAACATTGTAATTTAACACACTTGACACAGGCATAATTGTATGCCTAAAAAATTTCCTGACTATAACTTCTGTCTGGCCAAAGGCCTTGAATTTGTTTCTTCATACTTTCCCTTTTTCACAGAAACACCTTTGAAAATTTGTTCAGAGAGATAAGTAAAGTTTCAGGTACAGGTTTCTAATTTCATTGTACCTACACCCTACGGTTGTCCATAGGTTGTGTCATTTATGCACTTTTCATTCAATAAACATGTATTCAGTGTCTTCAGTATAACAAATACTGTTAAAGTGTCTGTTTGGGGATGCAGAACACCTTCAAAACATACATCTCTCTGCTCTTGGTTCTAATGAGCCCAAAGGCTGACAATGGTATTTTACACAATAGGAAACATCCTAAAATGTAGTTTCTGGCGTTCTCTTAGAAGTAAACTACCCAGCTTATAGAATTTCTGTTAATTTCCATCATACCAATTTAAGATAATGGAAAGTCAGAAACAATTTGAAAAAAACAAAAAACAAAAACAAAAACAAAACAACCCAAAACCAGTGCTTATGTATTTGTGTTGCCAGTGGGGTTGGTGGACCAACCTCTCCCTTGCTCCCTCCGCCTGCCTGGTCCTGGGCCCTGAGGCCTCCACCTGGTCTGTCCTCAGGATGTTGCCAGTAGTCTCATTACAAGAAGAGAATCCAAGGACAAACCAGACCATGGTTGAGCAGTACAGGCGAAGGATTTATTAAATGAGAGTGCACTTTGGAGATGTGAGAATGGACAAGCTTAGGGGAGAGCCTCGCTTTGGGGTTTGGGTCTGGATCCTTTATTGACAATTGTTAACTCTGGGGTGGAATATTTATTATCTGGGGAGGGGATTTTTGGGGGGAGCAGGGTTTGAAGTCTTTTCTGCCTTATTTGGTCAGGTCTCTGTCCTTTGTCTTTGGCCTGTCTGGTTCCATCCAGTTTCTGGTGGCTTTATTTTTGGAATATTGCCAGGACAGATATCTGACTTTTCCTGATAGCTGACCTTGACTCTCCCTCCAGGCATCCTGTTAAAACCTAGTGAGCTGCTTACTCTAACATTTATATATGTAATCTCTCTATCTCTATATATAAATATAAAATCTGTGTGTATACATGTATATGCGTAGATATATATATATATGTGTATATATATATAAATTTTTTATATATGCTTATAGTCTTTCAAAGTTCTTTTTCAAAGGAAACAAAACTCCTTGTTTTGGAGTCTGTATTTAAACCACACATGGCTCTGATTTGTTCTGCTGCTTGCAAGTTAGGAGATTTTTCTAATGCTGTCAAAATATTTCCCACATCACACAGACACAGTAATGGAGAAACTCCAATGACTTTTGATGGCTATATAATGGTTTCTAATGTTAATATGGATTATATTAGAGGTTTAAACCATTGTTTAAATCAATAGCATTAATCTGATTTCTCTAATTTAGTTCCATTTTTCATTGATTTTTGCCATTTCACTACCTTTTCATTTTCCCCATATTTTTGTTGCTGTAAATATTTCTCTTATCTTCTCTGTTTCTAAATTTCTTTTGGGTTGATTGATTTTTAGAAATAGTTTAAAGTTAACCTATGTAATGGCTTTTTAATTCTACTTTTTTTGCAATGGTTTCTCTAAGAGATACAATTTACATTTTTGACTTTTCACTCTCAGAGTTAAATATATCTTTTCATTCAAAATGATAAAACCTTAAAATCAGTACAGGCTCATTTTCTCCCACTCCATTTTGGTTACAGTTGTCATGTATGCTACATCCAAACTTGTTATAACTGTATATGTTGGGCTTATACTCCTTTACTTTTCTTAGTAAGCATTAAAAACTGTTAAGTGTTAAAAACAATTTTTAAAAAAACCTATAAGTGTTGCCCTAGCAACTTTCCTAATTTATTCCTTTCTATAGTTCATTTTATTTTATTTATTTATTTTTTAAAGATTTTTGTTCATGAGAGGGAGACAGAGAGAGAGAGAGAGAGAGGCAGAGACACAGGCAGAAGGAGAAGTAGGCTCCATGCAGGGAGCCCGAGTGGGACTTGATCCCAGGTTTCCAGGATCCGGCGCTGGGCGGAAGGCGGCGCTAAACTGCTGAGCCACCCAGGCTGCCCTATAATTAATTTTAAATAATTTTAAATTTCTCTCTTGAGTTGTTTTTAATCCATAGACTAATTTTTTAAAGTATTGGAACACAAATATACACACATTATAAACAGACACATTTTAAACTCCACAGTACAATGTTATATTTTGCTTTAATCAGTCATAAGTATTATTATTGAGAAAAGTATTTGTATTGAACCAGTTACACTCCTTTTTGATACCCTTGATTTTCTTTCGAGGAATCCGACTTTTCATTTGGTATCTTTTTTTTCCCTTCATTTAGAGCTTCCTTTATCATTTCTTGTAGTGTTGGTCTGTTGAGGATGAACACTTTTAAGTTTTTACACATTTACTCATTACTTTTTCTTCATTTCTACAGGATATTTTCACTGGCTTAGAATTCTGGGTTCAGTTTTTCTTTCAGCACCTTAAACATTTTTTCCAGTTTCTTCTGGCCTCTATATTTTTATGATGAGAAATGGTCGTTTGTATTGTTTTTATCTGTAGATACTAGTGTGTTTTTTTGGGAAATTACTTTTAATATTTTCTTCTCACTTTGAAGTTTCAGCTGTTTGAGAGAGTTAGCAATAATATTCTTTATATTTATCCAGTTTGGAACTTGCTGAGCTTCTTGAAACTATAAATTTACGTCTCCCACAATATCTTGGAAGATGTTTGCCACTATTTAAATATTTTCTTCCTTATTTCCTCTTTTCTTTATTTTTGGCACGCCAGTACATGAATGTTATGACTTTGATAATGTATAAACTGCTGAGGTTCTGTTCAATTGTTCTCAGTCTTTTTTCCCTGCTTTCTTCAAATTGGATAATTTTTGTTGATCTGTCATCAATCCACAGATTGTATTTTACTCTCAAATCCAATTGGCTGTTAGTCTCTAATGATATACATATATATTTTTTAATTTAGATTTTTTTTAGATCTGTAATATTCATTTATTTTTGTATTTACTATTTCTCTGCTTTCTTTTTTTGTTCATTCAATATCAGTTTTGAAATGCTTCATTACAATGGTTATTTTTTACTTCTTTAAATTATTTTTGCTAATTCCAACACTTTTGATAGGTTACTGTCAATCTATATTGATTATTTTTTCTTTGCATACTAGTAATTTTATCTGTTCTTCATGTATAGCTAAGTTAGATTACAATGACTTAAGAATTTTATAAATAATGATAAAATACCATAGATAAAATACTAATATGCACTGAGATATGATATAGCATATCTTTGGAATTATAAATAATTTAATTTGGCAAGATTGTAGTTGCTGTTAACATAATTTATTTATTTATTTCGGTTAACATAATTTAATGTGGAAGATGCTGCTAATCTCTTACATGAATTTGAGTGCTTATAAACTATAATCTATTATAGAATATGTGAAAAAGAAGCACACAATTTTATTACTGATATTTTCACTTTATTTTATGGAAAGAATGGAAAAAGCATATGAATGGGAAGAATTTGCAAGAACAATTATGTATAATGATGGGATAGAGAAGAATCTCTGCTTTAGAAGGAGAATCTTAAATAATAGAAAGAACATTATTTTGGATGCTTAGTGTTTATTTCTTCCATTAGATAGTAGAATGAACAACTTTCCAAATTTTGCTATAATTATCATTGTGTGATAAATGAACTGATTCTTCTTTTTTGTTCTTGAAGCCCCTGGAAAAAAAGACAAGAAATATAATCTCTGTTATGTTTTAAATTTTCCCTATTTTAAAAAACAACAAAGATAGCTAAGATTATTTCTTAGAAAGCCCCCCCCCCCTTCTTTTTCTCTACTGTCACCAGAGTGGTTAGTTGATACAGGGTGGGGAGAGGCATACCATGTCCCATTATGTTTTTCCTTACCTCACCACTTTAAGAACACAGAGGGAGAACTTTTACTTAGAGCCTGAGTTCTGACTATTATTCTGACATTTAATGAAGGGAATTACAATCTGATTGCAATAAAATTTACATGGAAGAGCTAGAGAACAACTTTGAGGCACAAGAACTCAAACGTGTCATCAGTCCAGAGGTTAAAAAAACACGTCCCCAAATGTGACTTATCTAATGGGAAATTTTGAGCACTCTACTTCCCTGCTGGATTCCTATCAAAGATTTCTCATTGACTACCAAATTCATTAACTAGTGACTGCCTAGGTTGCAAGCATTATTTCTTATCATCTTTGTGGTACAACTGACCTTCTATATATAGTACTTCATCTGCTCTTGCTGTTTTGTGGAAATCACATTTCCCCAATATTTGTCTGGTTAACAACTGTTAATCCTTTAATATTTAGCTAGATTGCACTTCCTGTAGGAAATCTCTGACTCCCTAGTAGATGCTCTCTCTAGCATCTGCATGGGAATGCAAATGTAACATCATATTATAACTACCTCTTTTGTGGATTGTCCTCTCCACTGGACTATGAAATGTATGAAATCAGGGACCATGTCTTCATTTTTGGATTTTTATCATCCAGGAGACTTCCTGGTTTATAATAGATTCTCAATAAAATCCTGGGGAATGAAAAAATGAATGAATGTCAGTAAATTATTTACTTAGAGATATATAAGGCAAATTAATTATGAATTTTAGGAGGCTTTATTGAGTATGAGAGATTGAGATTTTTTACATGAAAGAAATCATTTTGAAAAATAATTTTTAAATTAGCAGGCTAGAAAAAAATTAGCAGGCTAGATAAGATAATCTAACATCTGTGGGTTGAGGGTAGTATCCTCTTTTTTTATTATTTTTTCATTATGAATCCCTATTCTTGGCATGAAGGAATGACAGAGTAAATGTATAAAGCCTTTGCTTTTATAATCCCTGTAATTCCTGTTTACTTCATCCTTTCAGTTTAATTAGACCTTAGTTTTCCCTGTCACATGGAAGGGTGGTCACAGCATCTATATAAACTAGAACAGAAAAAGTTAGAGATTTTATTATAATTATTGCTACCAATTTATTGTTAATATTATTATTACAAAAACAAAAGATAAAAATCTCTCGTAGGTCTTGTTGAAGGGAACAGAATAAGGTCAGGGTTGCAAATGAACTATGTTTCAAGAAGATACCTGCCCCTGTCCCATCACACAAACAAATCCCAACTTGTGTAGGAATTTGTAGGCAGGAGGGGAAACTCAGGAAACCAGCACATTCCTTGAGTTTTAAATTCCCCAGAACCACGTGAGCAATGTTTGCCAGCATGCCAATACAGTTACCAATTGGCATATATCTGCATAAGGTACCTAAATACAACTGCCAAGATTCCTGCAGCCAGGAGTATAGGAGAAAAACTGCAGTTTCCAATGATCTGAGAAGTTAGCTGAGTTGGCAGGCTTGAAGGTCTGTCATTGTTGGAATGGAAGAGGCAGCCACGGATGGCAACACAACCAAGCCTGGGGACCAGAACAGATGGACAGAAAAGCTGATGCCAGCAAAGACTAGCGGTCAAGGGCTTCCTCCACAATTTGATGATGCTGTAAGAATCTCAGCACCCCCCTCTCTAGATAGCAAACATACAGACCTCTCCTGAGAAAAGGTCAGGGAACTGTTTGGCTTTTGTTTATACCTCAAATGACTGTGGTTAGTCAGAAAGACTTTAAGTTATCTACCTTTAGCTAGAATAGGGGCTTGAATTAGAGAATAATTTTCAGAGGAATCAAAAGTTACAGCTAAGTTCTTGGTGTATAAGTATTTCACTTGCTATATTACTTTTACCAAGATCAAACTCTTTAAAAAAGAAAGGAAAATAAATTTGTCATTACTCCAAATCAGTGCCCCAATACACACACAACAGGACATTTATGCTGACAAACATATTTTCCCTATTTATTGCTGGGTACATGATAACTACTCCTTATGTCAGCATGTCATAAACTTGGATTCCAACTCTCTTTTTCTAGCTCTCTTAAACACAAACACATACACACAAACATGCTTGTTCTCTCTCTGCACAATATAGATATTTCTATTAAATTGATGAAGAAACTGAAAATGTTATATAAGTTGATCAAAACCACATGCTACAGAAATGATAGAAATAGGATGCAAATTCAGGACTATCTCCCTTCAGAGATTTTGCTCTTCTCATTTACTGTTGTGGGCTGAAAGAGTTGATACTTCTTTTTATATTTTTCCTCAATAACTACAGGCAAATAATTATAAGACTATCCTATAAAATATCAAATGTAAATAAGCCTTAATGGTTTAGATAATCTGTTAATATTAAACAGAATGGTTTGCTGAAATATTGGTATTTACTCAAGTCATGATATGGAATGAGAAATTATAACAGAAATATTAATCTAGAGAAACAAGGTATTTCTTTGTAAACTTTTTAAATTCAGTTTTTAAAGTTGGAGTAATATATCAAGATTCATGTTAGAGAAGTATTAAAAATTCAAAGATTCAGCCATTTCAGTTGTCAAGATACCATAGTATGTAGAATCAGAAACTTTTTTAAAAAAATATTTTATTTATTTATTCATAAGAGACACACAGAGAGAGGCAGAGATATAGGCAGAGGGAGAAGCAGGCTCCCTGCAGGGAACCTGATGCAGGACTCAATCCCATGACCCCAGGATCATGCCCCAAGCAGAAGGCAGACGCTCAACCACTGAGCCACCCAGGTGTCCCAAATCAGAAACTTTAATAAAAAAAAAAAATCACAGGATGAAATGAGAAGTCCCAGAGAAGGTGTGACTTATGAGCATGTATGTGGTGGCTCTTCTCACATTTCATCCATGGGATACAACTCATTCCTGAACCTTGTCTTCCTTTCATAAATCATTAGAAGTTACTTTTTGGGTCTCCTAAATCTTTTGCTATTTTTAGCAAGTATTAACTTTTTAAAAGACTATAAAAGGAACATCTAATGTCTTTACTTTCTAAACATTTAAAAATGTTAACATTGTTAATTATTTTTATTTTTAAGCAACTACAGCTTTTACAGTTCATACATGGTATTCATTATTGGGTTTTTCATAATCAATATGCTGAGTGGAAATGGCCTTAGTTTTTTAACAAGCTGTCCAATTTCCATTTAAGCATGTAACTACCACATAGAAATTTATTCTTCTATTATAAAGTTTCCCTGTGGCTTATTTCAACATTACTTCTATATTTCTGGTAATATAAAAGATGTAGAAATCAATGTTGTAGTATCTAACTTAATTTTAAGTTCAGGAGTTGTATTTGGTGTTTTTTCTTTGTTCCTTAAAGGGAAAGGAACTGTATAAACACATATGTGTTCATATTCTTTTCTTTCTGGTTAATCATATTATAAAAGTTTAGTCAATAACTGTGTGGACCCATCTTCTAAACTGTCAGAGAATCAGAGCACAGCCAATTCTCCTAATTATAGTCAAGTTAATGTCTAGCCCAGTTCCAACGATTTTTAATATCCTCTAGGTTTAGACAGTTCCTAAGTAATCATAAGTATAGCCTATTTCAGTAATTTATTTTTTATTGCTCTTTGTGTATAATATTTTAAAATTATAATAATTCTAAAAGGTGAAAATATTAAATATTCATAATGACATTAGATAAATGAACAACAGATGTACTATTAACCAAATGTATAAAACGAAGGACGAGGTCAATTAGTAAAGGTCCTATAGGAACACTCATAAAAATTTTAATCTGACCTTTGGTCCAGTTATTTTTTATATTCTGAAAAAATGGAAACAATATCTTTTAAAATTTTGTAGTACTCAGGGCCCATCCTAAATTTTTCATATGTTTTTAATACCAGTCATGTGCCTAAATTACATTTATAATGTAATTATTTCTTTAAAATTGGTTAGATTCCTCTGGTGACAAAAGCTTTCTTTTAAAGACTTCTTTAGGGATGCCTGGGTGGCTCAGCGGTTAGGTGCCTGCCTTCAGCTCAGATCATGATCCCAGGATTCGGGATAGAGTCCTGCATCGTGTTCCCTGCAGGGAGCCTGCTTCTCCCTCTGCCTGTATCTCTCCTCTCTCTCTCAGTCTCTGTCTCTTATGAATAAATAAATAAAACTTTAAACAAAAATAAATAAAAGACTTCTTTACCTATGAAACATTTAATTGCAAACATTTAATTGCAAATGAATGGGAACATTCATTCTGCAATCACACCAGTTGTCTTTACTTTCACCTGAATGGTTGTGTTTGTTAATATATTTCTCAAATAGTTATCAAAATCCAACTATTTGACAAGAGAAAGCAAAAAGAAGAAAAAGGGTAGCAAAGAATAAAAAGTAAGGCCAGTGGATGACTTAGAAAATGGTATGGTTGCTATTGGAAGAGTTGTCAAAATTTGAAAGAGCCATTATGGAAAATTAAGAAAGAATGCTGTTAAGGGATGAGTAAAGGTTTTGTGAAAAACAATGAGGTTGGGATTAATGGATAATGAAGTCTTTCAGCACAATAATATGATTTTTCCCCTGGAGGTGGAAGCAAGAACAGATAAAATAAGCCGCAGGCTTTTGCCAGGGTTGGTAATTGTCAAGCAGAATTAAGATAACCAGTCAAGAGTAGGACTGGTCACAGTTTAGTTATAATGTTTAATTATGAGCTTCAGGATGCATATTGAATCTTATGAAGCCAGAATTATTTAAACATTAGCAATATTTAACTTAATTGTAGTAGAATTACCTTAAATACATATCACTCTCTCTGCAATGTTATAAAAAGTTCAGATATTAAATGTAAAACAAAGTCATACTTTGGTACTAAAACATACATAATACAATGTGGCATTTATTAACATTTCCAGACTTGTGCATTTTGTCTCTTCTTCAGATTAATTACACAGAGTTACACAGGTAGTGATAACATTTTTTTTGAGGGGGCTTCTAATCAATCAATAATTTTAAAGAAATTAAGATTAAAAATAAATAAGATTCATAGACAGACTGAAATATGAGAATCTGGTGAGGCATTTTCACTCTCCTGGCTGTTCAATCTTTCTTTTCAAAAACCTGGAATATTTTGTTGTGTTTGTTATATGATTTTAGTGTGCTCTGTTTTCATTTATTAACAAATATTTATTGTGTTCCTGCTAGGTACCAGCCATAGCTCTAGACACTAGGATATAGTACTGAACAAAACAGAAGTGGTGTCTCTTCTCAAACTTAGGTTTTTGAGTCTATTTTAGGAACTCTATAATTAATCAGCCACAGCCTAAGATATTCACAATTCAAGCCATTTTGTTACCATAGTATCCTCATTGTTATAGTTAGTAGCTGTTACTTGGCCTTTCCACCAGTTATTCAAGCCCCATTAGGATGAGGCAACCCATTTCAGTTGCAACATTTTCCAACTGCTTTTATAGCCATAATATATAGCCAATTTTTAATTCTTAACTTCAAGTCTTCATTATTTCTTTCTCCATAATATGAAAAGGGGTGTCTTGATCTCACTTCCTTTGAGTATTGGCTCTAGGTTTGTGCTAAATAACACAGCAAACCATTATGAATCTAGTGAGTTGTTTAAGCCTGCAGATTTGTCTATTAAAGGCAACCATATCAACACATTTAACTCAATAAAGCACCGTCAAAATCAATATTCACAAATATGCTCTCGTGTTTATAATTAAATAGGCACATTTCTATCAGTCCAGTCAGAATAATTTACTTCTACATGTGGTTTTAAAAACATTAAGACAACAATCTAGTTCTACCTTTGGAAGTGTTACAGAATAAATCTTCCTGATAAAATAACTGTAAAGGGCCCCACTGATAAAATTACATTATATTCTGGATAAATTATAACAAATATAAATCTTAATTCACTTCAAGAATTGTTAAAATAGGGTCACCGGGGTGGCTCAGCGGTTGAGCGTCTACCTTTGGCTCAGATCATGATATCAGGGTCCAGGGATTAAGTCTGGGGATTGAATCCCACACCAGGCTCCCCATAGGAAGTCTGCTTCCCCTTTGCTTGTATCTCTGCCTCTCTTTCTGTGTCTCATGAATAAATAAAATCTTTTAAAAAAAGAATTTCTAAAATAAATTAATTCTTAAAATAAAATTGAATTAAATTTAAAAAGGCAACATCTGAGGAAGGAAATAGGATTTAGCTACAATAAAAAATGTGAAAAAGAAGAATGGTAATATTTGAAAACATAATAAACTTTGGTTGTATTTATGATGAAGTAAAATGATCCCAGAGCCCGGGTTTGATATGCAAGAAGAAATCATAGGCAAATAATCTGGATAAAATTCATGTGGTAAACTAATTATTGTCTGTAAAAAATTATGATGATCGTGATGGAAATAACCTTCAATCACTTATACCAGGATAGAAATAAACTAACAGAAAACAATATGTGAGGGATCCCTGGGTGGCGCAGCGGTTTGGCGCCTGCCTTTGACCCAGGGCGCGATCCTGGAGACCCAGGATCGAATCCCACGTCAGGCTCCCGGTGCATGGAGCCTGTTTCTCCCTCTGCCTGTGTCTCTGCCTCTCTCTCTCTCTCTCTCTCTGTGACTGTCATAAATAAATAAAAATTAAAAAAAAAATTAAAAAAAAAAAAAAGAAAACAATATGTGAAATGGAAGTTGAATAGATTTAAAATGTTTAGAAATCCTTCCTATTATTTGTGAAAGGGTTTAAGGTATTGATTAACTTTAAACTTAATGAATCAAGAGACAAACAAGAAAGGCTTGGGATTCTGGGTTTTCAAATTTTGTGAATATTTCCTTTTATTCCCATGTTCATGGGGTACCAGATTCTCTCAAAAAGTCGCAACTTTATAAAAATGATAAGACTATGTGTTCAGAATAAGTTAGCAGTCTGTGGGACCATACTTTGCTGTCTACTTTTGGCTACCATAGCTACTTTATCACATATATAGAAAATTCTTGGTTTGTAGTTAATGCCTTGAGCTAAAAATTTAAAGATGTTATTTTCTACTCCCCTTTTGCTTCTATATTAGAAGATGGAGTTCTGTCCCCAAATATTTTGGAGTTTTGGTTAAATATAAATGCTATTTAGATTCTGTGTTGCTGAAATCTAATAGTGTCCAGTGTCCATTCTGATTTTATAAGTATTATAATAAAACTTTTTTCATAAGTGAGATTCACTTTCTGTTGCTGAAGCTCACTCTAATATATTTTATAATATATTTTCACATAAATAATTTTTATATATTGTCATTACATTATTTTTAAAATGTTAATCAAATTCTCTGCACTAGAACTGGTACTTAGTTATATATTTATTCCTATGTTTTTACTTTCTTAATTTCCTAATGTATGATTATGTAACCTGCCTTAACAGAGTATCATGAAATAGATATTTGTAAGGCATTTCTCCAGTGCCTTTAGTATTAGGTTTTCAAATGGTGCTTTCAACTTCACTTACATTGTTTATTGACTTCTTTGAGTCCCCTGTCTTTGAATATTATCTCTTTATTGCCATTAAATGACCAAAAGCAAATTCCACTCTCCTACTAGTCTCATTTGCCTGCTCATCCTCTCCATTTTGGTAATCAGCATTGTGCCATCCTCCTACTGACTCCAGCTAAAGCATGGGATTTATCTATGATTTATGATTTTCCCTCACTTTTGCCTCCATTGGTAAGTCGTATGAAAGTATATTTTCAAATAATGGTCTGAGTCTTTTCATTTCTTTCCATCTCCATGATGATACTATCATACAAGTCACTCTCATTTCTCCCTGATAGCCTACTACTCCTTACTCTGCTTTCTTTTGTCACCGTGATAGCCTACTACTCCTTACTCTGTTTTCTTAATACATTTTTAACAGACACCTAGGGTTTGGCTTTTTTTTAAGTACACTTAAAAAATACAAATCATATTATATTTATACTCTGCTTTAAATCTAGTGGCTTACATTGACAGTTAATATACAATTCAAATTCTTTGTATGTCTACAAAATCCTCTCTTCCATACCATCTCCTCAGTTACCACCATGCCTTTAGAGCTTGCTGCTTCTTCCTGAAATTCACTACCTCTCTGTCTTTAGAAGACTGACCTTTGTGTCTTATTCATGTCTCAGACTGACATTATTTCTTTGAGGCCTGTTGGATTATGAGAGTCACTCAGTCACTCTTTATTAGATCATTCTGTTCTATCTCTATATAACATGTCGAATTACCAGATTTTTAAAAAATATTTCATTTATTTGTGAGAAACACAGAGAGACACAGAGACAGAGACAGAGACAGAGACATAGGCAGAGGGAGAAGCAGGCTCCCTGTGGGGAGCCCAATGTGAGCCAGGATCCAGAAACCGTGAGATCATGACATGAGCCAAAGGCAGATGCTCAGTCACTGAGCCAACCAGGTGCCCCACATATTTTTTCTCTGTCATCTATCTAATATTCTTTACCTCCTATTCTCTTAATATAACATTCTTGAGAGCAGCAAGGTCTTATTTATTTTTCATCACTGTATCATTCATTCCTAGAATAGCATCTGGCCCTGTGCTTTTGCTCATTAAATATCTATTGCAATATCTATTGCATTATGAAGGAAACACTTTTCTGCCATTTTTAATTAATATATTTTTACTTATGTGGTATTAGTATGATAACCTGTTAATAACAGCTAATAGTCTTATCATCTAAGAATTTACATGTACATTTCTGACTACATTTGTTAATGTCTTATTAAACTTTTGAGTTAACCTAAAACTTCTTGAAAAACTGCTCAGAGTAATTTCTACTAAATTGGTTTAACTTTGAGAAATTCCAAAAACTGCACATGAATAGTAATTTATTTCTATCTAGTCAAATAGGATTTGAATATGATACAATCTGGCCTACTTTTTAGTACATAGAACTGTGAACAACTTCCAGAATGATAAATTTTAATTTTGAGCAGCCTGGACAAAAAAATGAAAGTGTCAGGGCAGATTCATTTATTAGTGAATTCCTATGCATGGAAGGATTGATTGAACTGTTTTGTTAAGCTATATTACCCTCTGAGTTTTTTCACTGTTTTACTTTCTGATTCTTTGTGGAGTGATTCTTCTTTGTGTTTTCATATTTTTAGCATAAGTTTTCTTTCTCTATTTCATGCAGAATACTTTTCTGGAAAGGGTGTCTGAAATTTTTAGAATACTGTTCTTTTCCTTTAGAACACCCAATTAGTATTTTCTTTGAAATTTTTACACTCTATGAAGGAAATACATCATCAGATAGGAAAATTTTGTATATGTTCATATAGCCATAAGATCAACTTTTGTGTAAATACTATAGGAAAATATTTTATTATTCTGAATAATGTTTTAATAAATTAACTTCATGTGAATTAGTCACATTTCTTACTTTCAACTTTGTCAAGATTTAATCTTTTTCCCCCTTTCACTCTGGTTTTATGCTAGGTTTTAGTCTTTTATAAAAACATTCACATTTAAAAAAAATTTTTCTTGCCTTAGAGGTGGTTTGATTTGTCATTAAGTCATTTGGAATTACTATATGTTGGACTTATGAATAAACATGTATACATTATTATGCATTCAAATTTTGTCATTTCCTATGGGAGCGCTATAAAATACTTATCGCTACTGTTGTTTGTTTTACGGAACAGATTCAGAGAGGTTAATGACTTTTCTGAGGCTTAACGAGGAAGAGACAGAATTAGATTTGAACCCAGAATGTTCTGTGGCAGCCAAGGAGGAATATTAATCTAGAAGTGTGAATAAACTAACATGCTGAGATCTATAATTTATAGACCACAGAGTCCCTGTGAAAAATGTTGACAGGCAGGCCACCAAGCTTTTGTGAGTTGTGTATTGCCAAAATTCCCCAACCCTGCTGAAGAGGGAGCTGGATCTGATTCAAAATAATATGGTAGGTAGCCTCAGTCACTCAGACCTGAGTATAAAAGATAAAAACAAACAAATTTGAGCCTATATTTTCAGAAATTTCTGCAAACTAGATGATACCACCCTAAAGTGGACTGCTATGATTTTACAGTTGCTAATCAAAGCATAATCTCCCTTACGTGTGAAATCTAAAAATGTTAAACTCATAGTACCAGAGAGGAGAATGGTGGTTATATGGGCAGGGGTAGGGGTGGGGGTGTGTGGGTGAGGATGAAGGTGTAGTGGTGAAATGGGAGATGGTGGTCAGAGAGTATAAGCTTTGTTATAAGGGGGATCCCTGGGTGGCTCAGTGGTTTGGCGCCTGCCTTGGGCCCAGGGCGCGATCCTGGAGTCCCGGGATCGAGTCCCACTTCGGGCTCCTGGCATGGAGCCTGCTTCTCCCTCCTCCTGTGTCTCTGCCTCTTTCTCTCTCTCTCTGTGTCTATCATAAATAAAAATAAATAAATCTTTAAAATAAACAAGTTCTGGAAATCTAATATACAGCATGGTGACTATATTTAATAATAACATTGTATATTTGAAATTTACCAACGGAGTAGATCTGAAGTCTTCTCATCCCCCACACTAAAAATGGTAACTGTAAGAGGTAATGGCTATGTTAAATAGCTTGATTGTGGAAATCATTTCACAATATGTGGGTATATACAAATATCACATTGTATCCCTTAAATATATGCAATTTTTATTTGTTGATCAAACTTCAGTTAAACTGTGAGGGAGAAGTATAGTATATAGATGGTAGTCTTACTCTGTTTGGGCTGCCATAATAAAATACTACATATTGTGTTGTATAGCTTATAAACAACAAACATTTTAATTCTTACTGCTTTGTTATAGGAAGTCTATGCTCTGAGCTCTGGGTGCCAGCATGGTCATGTGAGGCTTTTTTCTGTGTCACAGACTTCTCATTTTATTCTTACAGGATGGAAAGGGCAAGGGAACACTGCGAGGTCTCTTTTATAAAACACTAACCCCATTCATGAGGGCCCCATCTTCATTGTATAAGCACCTCCCAATGGCCTCATCTTCTAACACCATCATATTGGGAGTTAGAATTCTCACATGTAAGTTTTGGGAGGGACACAAACATTGAGACCATAACAATGATGTTGTTTCATGAAGAAAATTAAAACAAGGAAGGGGAATAAGCTATACCTACCACCATCATGCAAGCCCAATGTATGGCTCCCCAGCCACTCTAGATTTACCCCTGTATATTCTCTGAGTATTTACCAAGGACGAGGGAACTATTATGAGATGGGGAGATTAGTGTTAGTCATTCATTTTTCCTACATATTTCTGTACCATATACTCTCATTCTTTGAATTATCATAAGTGTGTTTCGGCCTCAATTAAATTAAAAACCTTTGTTAATCTAGACTATGTAAGTGCATATGAAAAAAATGTGGATGGAACTGGAGGGTATTATGCTGAGTGAAATAAGTCAATCGGAGAAGGACAAACATTATATGTTCTTATTCATTTGGGGAATATAAATAGTGAAAGGGAATAGAAGGGAAGGGAGAAGAAATGGGTAGGAAATATCAGAAAGGGAGACAGAACATAAAGACTCCTAACTCTGGGAAATGAACTAGGGGTGGCAGAAGGGGAGGAGGGCAGGGGGTGGGGGTGAATGGGTGACGGGCACTGAGGGGGGCACTTGACGGGATGAGCACTGGGTGTTATTCTGTATGTTGGCAAATTGAACACCAATAAAAAATAAATTTATTGTTAAAAAAAGAAAAAAAATGTTTCAGGAAGCCATATTACAACAAATTAATAGTGGTTAACTATGGTTGAGAGATTATGGGTCATATTTTGGTCAGTTTTCATATCCAAAAGTTTATATTTTTTATTTTAACAATCGTAAAATTTATAAAAACTTTAAATTTTATGTTTTTATGTAGCATTATCATCATAATAATAATTATTACAACAATAATTGTTTTGGCATTAAATGAGTTCATTTTCTTTGTCTTATTTAAACCCTCAATAATAAGATTAGAGAAGTCAAAGTTAGAATAACAAACACCTAGTATGTTCCTCAAAGATCTTACAATAGAAAGAGGATATAAATGTGTTTAATGTGAAGACTGACACCATTATATTTATTTTGATAAAAGGAAACCTGTAAGTCATATGCAAGGTGGATCAATGTGGGAAGAATCTGGAGTTAGCCATAGCATGGAGGACTGAGACAAGAGTGTAATTATAGAAGAAAATAACTATTAGGGCTTAGCTAAAGAGGAAGGCTAAGGAGATATTTTTGAACATTGTGATAGCCCAAATTTCACTTAATTCGAAATTTTTTGTAGAAATAATCTTATGTTCCTTTTCAAGGAGGTTCCAGGTTGATAACTCCCAACCAGCTCTGTGTATTAAACATAAAAATTCCAAATGCTTATATATAATCCTACCCTCACATTGACTTTCTGGGATTTCTATGATGGGTTTTCAGATTTTTTTTTATTTTGCAGATTGTCTCTAATAAACATATTTAGTTATTTTTTTAAAAAAAGAAAATTTTACGATCTCAGAGTTAAATGAAACAATATATTTTTGCTTTGGGGGAAACTTTGTAGTTTCAGGAAATTGTGTCCTATTCCGCCTCCTGTATGTTTTTTTTTTTTCCTTTATGGTTTTTAATCTAGTCATGTTCCTCATTTAAAATAAAAATGAAAACAATTTCCAAAAAATAAACACAAGATGGAAGAAAAATAATTATATTAATAGAATAGAATTAATAGAGTTATATTAATAGAATTTCAACATTTGTTGAGAAGGATGTTCTAAAATATCCCTGTATCTGGTCAATTTTGAAATCAACAGTGGTTTGGGGTTGTATGCTCACATATGTTTTTTACTTGACTGTTTAGCTATTTACTCTACAGCTTGTTGATGGTTTTTCTAATTGGAAGAAAAAGATGTAGTTACCACAATAAAATATTTTCAATAAAATATTGAAAAGTGACACAAGGAAAGCACTTTACTAGTCTCTTGGGAAAGGAAATTGCTTATCTGTAATTGTTTTTGTTCTCTGAAGAAATATATCAGACTGCCATTTCCACATGAATTTTCTGGATATAGTGTGACCCTCTGTTTTAATGTCAATGGAAACAAGCCCTTGTAGAGTTTCTCAGCCTCTTGTATGCTCTAGTTAACCTGAGGGACCTGTAGGCTATAATTTGTTGAGAGAGACAACAGTATGGCATGGAGGAGGTAGGGATTGATTTGTAAGTCATGTCCTACCATATAGGTGACAAATTATGGACAGAAGCACTGGGAATAGGAAAAAGAAAAGTAAAAGTAAAATATTCACCCATAACCTATGTAAAAGCAGAGTAGTGGGACATTGATTAAATGAATATCGTAAAATTCCAAACAGACTCATATGTGGAGTTTGGTAAGAAGCATAACTTATTGTTCATTTCATGACAACTAGTAGTAGCTCATCTACAAGGTGTCAGGCACTTGTTCATCAATGAAGACACATTAGTGAACAGGGCAGACATGGTGCTGAATTTACATAGAATATACAACTGAATAAGCAATTGAAATAACATAAGTTGGAGAGAGGTAAGCTATACTTTGAGAGCTTTCATCTCATTTTGGGAGGTCCTAGAAGAACTGAAATGTATGAAAAATAAATAAGGCATATAGTAGGCAGAAGGTTTAAAAACTCCAGAAAGAGGGAATATATGGGAATGCCCTGAAAGAGGCAAAACAGGGCTGAAGTGATTGATGTTCAGGATGACTGAAATACGGCATGGGGCAGGTGATTGTTGAGACTAGAATGGGGCAGACAGCAAGAGCATCATGTTGTTTGAACTGACATCCAAAGAAGTTCAAATGCATTCTTTTTTATACCATTATCAAATGCCTAACATTTTTAAGCTATTTAAGATAAAAGATAAAAGATTTTCTAACCTTTTATTATTCCTATTTGATAAAATGGACAAAGGAAAATCAACAATAATACACAGTGAAAGTGATATGATTGCAAGAACTTAAAAGATCTAAAGAAACACAGTAGGGGCATCTGGGTGGCCCAGTCAGTTATGTGTCTACCTTTGGTTCAAATCATGATCTTGAGGTTCCTGGGGTCAATCCCCACATCAGACTTCCTGCTCAGTGGGGAATCTCTTTCACCCTCCTCCTCTGCTCCTCTCCCTGCTCATGCTCTCTTTCTCTCTCAAACAAACAAACAAACAAACAAACAAACAAACTTAAAAAAAAAGAAACAGCAGTGGGAGAGTGTGAAGCAAGTCTAGGGACTGAGAAAGATGCAAGAGGTAAACTTAAGTCTTAAAGGGTCATGGGAAATTGGTGAAAAAGAGGAGGGAAGTACATTTGAGCAACAGGGACAGCACATTCAGTGTGAGAATAAGATCTGTTCAGAACTGCCAGTGAAATGCTTTTACTATAGCATTTTCCAAAGTGTACCTCAGGAAACATTCTGCAAGATGATTTGGAAACAAGTGCATGGTCTATCCCCTTCTTGGAAAGTCATAATGTCCATTAGTATAATAAAGGATCTGAAGATACCATATAGTTGAGGAAAGCTGTTTTCTCTATTAGGTCCAAAATTTTTCAAGATTGTTTGATCATAGAATTTCCTCTATTAACATCTCTTTTTGATTTAAAATTAAAGGGGATCCCTGGGTGGCTCAGCGGTTTGGCGCCTGCCTTTGGCCCAGGTTGTGATCCTGGAGTCCCAGGATTGAGTCCTGCGTCGGGCTCCTGGCGTGGAGCCTGCTTCTCCCTCTGCCTGTGTCTCTGCCTCTCTCTCTTTTTGTGTGTCTTTCATAAATAAATAAATAAATAAATAAATAAATAAATAAATAAATAAAACCTTTAAAATCTATTAACATTCTATGAAACACAATTTGAAATTGATAGCAATACCCAGACAGGGTGACAAGGGGTGTCAGAGGATGGGGCTCCAGGAGAAGCTCTAGAGGTCAGATCATACAGGCCTTGTTTGACCAGGCTGGCCATTAAGGGAGAACACACCTGATATTTTTTTTCCAGTAGAAAGGTACTCTATTGGTGTGATACACCCAGCTTTACTTCATTCTAAGGGGGTTGTGTGGAACCACCTCTCATGAGGTAAGCTTCTTTTTTAAACTAAACCTATTTTTTTTTCATTTTTGTAAAAACATTTAACATGAGATATTTTAACAAAATATTAAGTGCACAACACAGTGTTGGTAACTACAGGGAAAATGTACAGTATATCCTTAGAAGCTAATTATCTTGCATAACTGAAATTTTATACTTGTTGAGCAGCAACTTCCCATTTCTCCCTTCCCTCAGCACAAAGGCAACTACCATTCTATTCTTTGGTTCTATGCGTTTGAGCATTTCAGATACCTCATGTAAATGGTATCATGCAATATTTGTTGTCCTGTATCTGGCTTATTTCACTTAGCATAATGTCCTCAGGATTCATCATATTGTCTAATATAGCAGGGTTTTTTTTTTAAAAGGTTTAAATAGGATGGTACTTCACTGAATACATAACACACTACATTTTCTTTTTCCCTTCATATGTTAATGGATAATAGGTTGTTTTGACATATTGGGTAATGTTGCAAAGAACATGACAATGCTGATGTCTCTTACGGATAGTATGTTCATTTCTTTTGGATAAAAACAAGAAGTGGAATACCTGGATCATATGATATTCTTATTTTTAATTTTTTGATGAACTTCCATGCTATTTTCCATGGTCCCTATATTTTTTTACATTCTCACCAACAGTGTACAATAGTTCTAATCACTGTACATCCTCATCATAATTTTTAATTCTTGTTTTTATAATAGCCATTCTAACAAGTGTGAGGTGATACCTCATTGAGGTTTTATTTGCATTTCCTTGATGATTAGTGATGTTGAGCACCTTTTCATATACCTGTTGGACATTTGTATGTCTTCTTTGAGAAATGTCTATTCAAATCCTTCCACTTAAAAAAATTGTTTTTTGTGTTATTGAATTGAAGGAGTGTCTTATATATTACCTTTTATCAGACATGTCGTTTTCAAATATTTTCACCCATTCCATAGGTTGTCTTTTTATTTTGTTTATATTCTTTTGCTGAGTAAAAGCTTTTTAGTTTGATACAGTCTCATTTGCCAATTTTTGCTTTTGTTGTCATGTACAAGAAATCATTGCCAAGACTAATATCTGGCATAAAGATGGACATACAGACTAGTAGAACAGAATAGAGAGTCTCAAAATAAAATCACACATATACAGTCAACTGATCTAAGACAAAGGAGCCACAAGTGTGGAGAAAGGATGATCTCTTCAACAAATGGTGCTGGGAAAACTGGATATCGACATGCAAAAGAATGAACTTGTACACTTATCTTAAAACACACACAAAAATCAACTCAAAATGGATTAAGGACTTAAGGATAAGACATGAAACTGTAAAACTCCTAGAAGAAACCATTCCTTCTCTCCAGGTGTGCTGCCAGCTGGGAGCACCTTCTCCAGATGGGAAGAATTGCTTTGGTTCAGCACTGCCTGGGGCTGGGAGGGTAATTTTCCTGATTCTGGTATTCAGTATTGAGGCATACTTGGTTTGTAAATATAAACCATATTTCCACCACAGCTTCCTCAGTAATAAAGGAGAAGTTTTAGTTATCCATCCCTCGTCCTTCTGTTTTATTTCTCCGTATCTTCATAATTTGCCAGGTAAGGAGGTGATACATATTTTCCTCTAAGAGATCCAGACCTTAAGGAATTTCATCTTTATCCGATAGATAATAGAAGCTACTAAAGTGGCTTAACAAGGAGTACCATAGTCAGATTTGATTTCGGCTGCTTTCGTGACAGCATAGAAGAAGGGGCATAAACAGAAGCTGAGAAACCAATTTAAAAAGACAGCAGGGATCCAGGCAAGAAATGGTCAGATCTTGAACGATACCAGGGACAGTGTTAATATCAGTAAGGGAATATGGACATATTTAGGAGGTTGAATCAGCAAAACTATGAGACTGAGTAGATGTGTGATGCAAGAGAGAAAAAGTGGAGGACAACGCCCAGATTTTTGAATGAGGGTAAATTACATCTGGCTTGGTGAAAACGTAAAACTATTTCCAGCACACTGGGCTGGCATGCTTTAGGAGCATTCAAGTAGACTTGTCTAGTTGCTTACTGCATATATCTGTCTGAAGTTTGGAGACATCTGTAGTCTAGAACTACGCACACAGCAACTGTTCAGTTATTAGTGATACTTGAAGTCGTAGTGTCAGTCACTCTTAGGAAGACTGTGTGGATAATAATCCTACCCAGTGTCAAGACTTAGCACTTATTAAGTGCCCAATGTGTACCAGCCCTATGTTAAACACTTTGCACAATGGTCTTGTTTAGTCGTCAAGACAACTCTTTAAGGTAAAGACAGTTACTCTCATTTTCCAAATGAAATCAAAGTTTTCACTCGATTTGACAACTAAGGATTAATTTGTTTTGTTCACAAGTATTTCCATGTTTTAAATGTATCTGGTAAAATGCACTTGTAATCAGACATATACATAGATATGTCTTTGTGGTTTGCTATTTCAATTATTTTTTGCAGGGTTTATATTTCAAAGTGCTGGTGCTGTGTAATGCCCTTCAACAAATTTAAAGATTTATTTATTTATTTTAGAGAAAGAGAGTGTGTGTGAGTGGTGGGGAGGGGGAAAGGAGAGGGAAAGAGAGAATCCTTAAGCTGATTCCCCACTACCTTTGAAGACTGACAGGGGGTTCATATCATAGGTTTTTACACAAACTGTAATGAATTATTATATACAAAGTACTCAGAAGGTACTCAATAAAGAAAATTTGCCTACAGTATTACTAATTTGGCCTTAAAATTGACCTTTCTTAAGTTTGTTGGTACTTAGCCACTTAACCGACTGAGCCACCCAGGTGCCTCTTCTGACAAATTTAATTTTAATCAAGTCTGGAGTTTCAATCTACTATAGAAATAAATAATAGAGAATCATGGTGTTCTCTTTGTCTTTTTTGTTTCTCCCATAAAAGGTTATATTCAAAAGTGTAGTGTACTCCAGCAATTATTAGTCAGAAACTCAGTTCCTTGCTGGAATTTTAGCAGAAAGTAAGTAGGAGAAAGAAAAGTACACTTATTTTCTATATGTATTTGGGGAAAGGAAGCTGTCCAAGATCTAGAATTTTATGAAAGTCACCTTTTTGGGAGTAAGGTACAGAGCTAAACGAGCCTGTGACTCCTTGCATAGGCAGTGTTATTAGAATAGTAAAGCTTGGTGCAATTGTCTGCATGCATAAGCTTTAATGGCAGATGTACCAGCAGATGAACATTATCTTAATAAACAGTCCTCTCTAAAAAGCAAGCTAATGTTGCAGATTTATCAGCAATTGTTTATACACCATTTTATATCTGAGGTTTAAAGCTGATTAGCAACACTATTTCATTTTTAATCAGCTCTTTAATCATTGGTCTATGAGGATGGTTTTGAATAATTTATGCAGTAAGGTGTGTGCGTGTGTCTCTCTATTGTTCTGATAAATCTGAAAATAATTAGAAAACAATATTATAATAATAAACATGGAATGTACACAATGCAAAACAACATGATGAGAAATCTTGACACCAGTGGCTAACTTGATGTCTCTTGGATTTGCAGAATGTAGGCCAAAAGTGACCATCTTGCTCAAAGTTGGGTTGGTACTCCCACATTATGATTGTCCGTGTTACTTGGGAATCATTGACAACTGATTATACAGAGACACGTTTGATTTTCTTTTGCATTCAGCAGAATGCAGCAGGCAGACTGTGTTTTGGCTGACAAAAAAAAAAGAAAATAAATAACATTCTTCTCTTGCCCGGCCCTATCTTCTTTTTAAAGTGCCTATACACAGAGGGTTTTGCCTGGTGGCTTGAATGGGCACTCAGGGCTAGTTTTCTGTTAAACAAGCTCATGCAGGGCAGAGGGATCTCATAATCATGAAGGCTTGGTTTTGAGTTTGGAGTGTGAATAATTGATACACTTTCATTCCTAGCATATTTTATTTTTCCTTTTACTGTGCAAAGCAACCTACTAATTTTTGAAGTACAAAAAAAAATGCTTGGCATGAGTAAATAGATTTCTTATTTGATATGTGTTATAATGTTGGAGTAAACCAAAAGGAGGCCATATATTCTTGTCAATAGCATAGGCTTTGGAGTCAGACAAAAAAATTTAAGATTAATTAATTATTGCTTCATATGACTAAACTTACGATACTTTGGTGTTTTGTTTTTTAATCTATAAAACTGGGTTAATGATGCTTATATCATAGGTTTTTATACAAACTGTAAGAATTATTATATACAAAGTACTTTAGTGTCTGATCCTCAGAAGGTACTCAATAAAGAAGATTTGCCTACAGTATTAGTAATTTGGCCTTAGAATTGATCTTTCTTAAGTCAAACTGCCTGGCATAAAAATCTTGACTCCACACTTTAGTACCTTTGATCTTGGATAAGTTGTGTAACATCTCTGTGCCTCCATTTCTTCTTTTGCTTAGGGCCCTCTCTTTAGATACCTGATAAGATTAAATGAGTTAATAGAGAAAGCCATTAGAATGGCTCTAGACCCATAGTGAACCTTTAATGTTTTTGGTGAAATGGATTATATGTACATCAAAATTACCATCAGTGCATGGTGCTGTCAAGATATCATAGGAAACTGTAATGAAAGCTTGATAATTTATGCTGAATAGTAAGTTACATTCATTCTTAACATAAATTGGAGAGTTGGGGTTCTTTACAGACACAGCTGTCTGTGATCATATAGCAAAGTAATGGATACTCTGGTGTATTTAAATACTTTTTATTCTTGGTCTGTCACTTCCCAGTATTACATAAAGATTGTGAGCATAATATCAATCCAAGAGTTTACATTAAATACACGTTTCTGGAGTAAAAGAAAGTGAGCAAGAACTAAAGCAGAACCATTCCTTAGCAAGCACTTTTCATTGTTATGCAAGTGACATTATGCAGAAAATAACATATCTCATTTTCCAAGCAATTTAATAGTCTGCCAGTTATCATTTGGCAGGATCAAGCTATAAATCTGTTTTTACATAATTTGAGGAGGGCTTATGGCATTCATTACTTATTTCAATCTTTTTTTAGTTTCTAGTAATCTCTTTTTTTCTTTTGTACTTAACGAGCTGCCAAACCCTTAGTTTTATAGTAGAATCTGAGTGTATCATTTCACTTGTTGCATTTCAATGGATGTTTATTTGCATTAGATTATGAATGGTTAGTGTTGAATTTCAAGTAAGTATAGAATCAGGTTCTATTAGTACCTGCTATAATCCTTGCCAGTGCATAATCCTTCAAGCTATATTTTATAAATGCCAGTTGCTTTTGTTGATTTAAATGAGACAGAAGAATATTCTTTTATTTTAGTCACAAAACTGCACATAAAAATCAGTTCGCATAATTTTTAGGAATTTTCATGAGATATAAAAGAAATGGGGTTGATTCAGAAATTATTCTTCTACTTTCTGTAGGAAGTAGAATTAAAACATTGAAGACATAATTGATGAAATAAAACATGGTGCAGTGTGGGGCAGCGCTCTTAGCTGTGGCTTTTCTGTTTTTGCACTTTGTACAGGGCAGGGAAGGAATGAGAGGTAAAGAACTCTCACTTCCATGGCTGCTTTCTTCCTGGGGACATGATAAATCTTTGTCCTGCCTTTTGCAGGCATGATGTTGTGTGACTAGCTTTTCAATCTGCCATAGTGTGGAAGTTGCTTTTCTGGACACAGTTTCTGATATCATCTGAACAGGACCTTCTATAATCAACCCAAGGCTCTTGGTCCATCCTTCTGAAAACATGATTGCTGTGCCTGGGCTGCCAGGTCTTAGCCTTGTATTTCTGCTTCCTAAATTTCTTATGCACTTATTTCTGGCTGTTGAGGGTCTCCTCTGATCAAGGCACTGGACTGGGATACACTTATTCCAACTAATGACATAATAGCATTTATAATTAAAAATAAATGCTTATATTTTAACATTTAAAAAACAACCATACATGATTGCCAACACAAACAACAAAAGAACTCTTGTCCTTGCATGGGAATTAAGAAAGTAGCATGCTAAGTGAAATAAGTCAGACAGAGAAAGGACAAAACTGCATAATCTCTCTCATATGTAGATTTAAAAACAAAACAAAAACAAAAATATGAGCTCATAGATACAGAGAACAGATTGGTGGTTGCCAAAGATAGGAGGTAGGATGTGGGAAAAGTGGGTCAAAAGGTTAAAAAAAGAAAAAGCAGCACTAATTCACAAGTAAACTCACAAATAAATAAAAAATGCATGGACTATTAATACATTATAAAAAGGCTAACCTAGTAGCAATTTTAAAAAGCTTATTAAAAAATGAGCTAAAAGAAAAAGAAACCATGGAGCTAAAAAAAACAGGGGAACAATATTTTTTAGGTGCTGAAAGAGAACTATCAATTCAAAATAACCTGTCAGGAATGAAGCAGAAATCAAGACATTCTCAGATGAAGGAACACTAAGTGAATTTGTCACCAGCAGACCTATCCTAGAAAAAAAAAAAAAAATGACTAAAGAAAGTTCTCTAAACATAGGCAATGTCCAAAGAAGGAATTTTGGACCATCCAGAAAGAGGGAAGTCACAGAAACAGCAAAACTGTGGGTAGACTTTCCTTCTCCTCCTGAGTATTCTAATTATGTTTCATGGTTGAAACAAAAATTATAACACTCTCTAATATGAATCTAAATGCATACACAGGGAACATTTAAGACAATTATAAATGGAGAAGGGTAGAATACATAAAGAGGGGTAAAGTTTCTATATTTCACTTAAACTTGTAAAACATTGACCACATAGATTTTGACAAATTGTGTACCTGTAACATAATACCTAGAGCAACCACTAAAAAAAGCCATACAAAGAGATACACTCAAAAACACTGTACATAATCATTTCAACAAGTGGAGCTGGGACAACTGGATAGACCTATATAAAAGAATGAAATGAAGCCGTTATTCACACCATATACAAAAATAAATAACTCAATGGAACAAATACTTAAACGTAAGAAGTAACACTTAGAGAAGAAAAGACAGGAATCAATCATAATAACTGAATTAGGTGATGGATTATTTTTTATTTTTTTATTTATTTATGATAGTCACAGAGAGAGAGAGAGAGAGAGAGAGAGAGAGAGGCAGAGACACAGGCAGAGGGAGAAGCAGGCTCCACGCACCGGGAGCCCGACATGGGATTCGATCCCAGGTCTCCAGGATCGCGCCCTAGGCCAAAGGCAGGCGCCAAACCGCTGCACCACCCAGGGATCCCAGGTGATGGATTCTTAAATGTGACACCAAAGCAAAAGTAACGGGATAAAAGAGATAAATTGTACTTAAGCAAAATTTAAAACTTTTGTTTAGAACTTTTGCTTTGTAGAAAACTACCAAGAAAAGGAAGACAACCCATAGAATGTTAAAAAAAAAAGAAAAAGAAAAAGAAAAATATATACCAGGCAAACCTGAAACCATAAAACTCCTAGAAGAGAACATATGCAATAATTTCTTTGACATTGGCCATAGTAACATTTTTCTATATATGTCCCCTCAGTAAAAGAAAATAGAAGCAAAAATAAACTATTGGGACTACTTCAAAATAAAAAGCTTTTGCATAATAAAGGAAACCATTAAAAAAACCAAAAAGATAACCTACTGAATGGGAGAAGATATTTTCAAATGATATATTCAACAAAGGGTTAATATCTAAATTGTTTAAAGAATTTATACAACTCAACACTAAGAGTGGAAAAAGTAATCCGATTTAAAAATAGTCAGAGGACCTGAATAGACATTTTTTTCAAAGAATACACATGGCTAACAGACATATAAAAAGATGCTTGACATCACTCATCATTAGGCAAATGCAAATCAAAACCACAAGGAGATATCACTTTATACCTGTTAGAATCACTAAAATTAAAAAAGACAAGAAATAACAAGTGCTGAGGGAATATGGAGAAAAAGGATCCATATGCACTATTGGTGAGAATGTAAATTGGTGTAGCCACTGGGGAAAACAGTGTGGAAGTCCTCTCAAAATTAAAAATAGAAGTATCATATGGTGCAATAATTCTGGGTATTTACCAAAGAAAACAAAAAAACAGTAATTTGAACAGATATATGCACCCCTATATTTATCCAAGTGTCCATTGACAGATGAATAAAGTAGATATGGTGTATTTGTCTATATATGTAATGTGGCATATATATGTATATAATGTGGCATATATATTATGAGATATTATGCCCCCATAAAAAAGAAGAATACCATTTCTAACAACATCTTGGACCTAGAAGGTATTAGTCTAAGGAAATAAGTCAGACTGAGAAAGACAAATGCCATATGATTTCCCTTATATGTGGAATCTAAAAAACAAAACAAATGAGTAAATAAGCAAAACCCAGAATCAGACCTATAAATACAGAGAATAAACTGTTGGTTGCCAGAGGAGAGTGGGTGAAGAGATGAATAAAATGTGTGAAGGGGAGTGGGAAATACAGGCTTCCAGATGAATAAATTATGGAAGTAAAAGGTACAGGGTGGGGAATATAGTTAATGGTGTTATTAGAGTACTGCATGGTGATGGATGGTAGCTACAGGTGATGAACATAGCATAACATACAGAGTTGTTGAATCACTATGTTGTCCACCTGAAACTAATGTGGCATTGTGTATCAACTATACTCAAATTTTTAAAAAAGAGTAAATAAATAGATAAATTTAAAAACCAAACTCATAGAAACACAGAGGTGATTGATGGTTACCAGGTACAAAGTAATGGGTGATGCTGATCCAATTATAAGATGAGTAAGTTCTGGGGGTGTAGCATACAGCATGGTAACTATAATTAAGAATGCTGTATTGTACATTTGAAAGCTGTTAAAAGAGTAGGACTTTAAAGTTCTCACTTCAAAAAAAAAACTATGTGAGGCAATGGGTATATATATATATATATATATAAGATTTATTTGAGAGACAGAAAGCACGTGGTAGGAAGGGGCAGAGGGAGAGAAAGCCTTAAGCAGACTCTGCACTGGGTGCAGAACCTGAAGTGAGGCTCAATCTCATGACTCTGAGCCAAAACCAAGAGCCAGGTGCCCTGAGGCAATGCATATATTAACTAACCTTATTGTTGTAATCATTTTGTAATACATACATATACCAAGTCATTATGTTGTACCCATTAAAATTATGCAGTTATATGTCAAATAGATCTGAAAGCTGGAGAAATGTTTAAAAATTGAATAAAATTCATTCTGTAATATTAAAAAATCTGGCCACTACAAAGTCACAGTCCATCATCTCCTAAAACACAGTTTAAAGTACAGTGTGTGATCCTATTTTCTTGTGTCTTTTTTGGCCTAGAATTTAATTAAAATCTTTAGGGGGAAAACTATAATGTGAAACAACTAGTATGTCCCCAAATATATGTTTTAAACGTTCGTAACTGTACAGTCCACAAGCTAGTTTTCATTTTTGAAAAGCCCCAACGAGAACAAACAAAATGGAGGGCATAATAAATGGTATCTTCATTATAAGTGAACCAGACAAACTGCTGTGGCCACGTTTCCTTCTGGGACCTTGGAAGAGACGGTCTGTCTGTCACTCATTTGGCAATAAGTGATTTAATCAGCCCTGGGTCACCTTCCCATCCGAGTACATAGCTGTATCAATTATCCCCAATTTTAATGAAGTATACTTCAACCCTAACCCATCTGTCCAATTATGAGGCCAATATCCCTCAGAATGATAGTATCTACACCCTCCCATCTTAAAAATTAGAAATTCAGGTGCTTCCTCTAAGTGGCAGTGGCTTTAGTGAAGTTGAAATGCCACGCAGAATCAGGAACCCTTGCAGTAGTATGAGGTTCCTTCACTTGAGAAATGTCAGTAGCTAACTTTAATTTGAGAAATAGAGAAAGCATTTGAAACAATAGTTTTACTAAGAACATATCAATTTGAGCTTACTTTGTTCCTCAGGATTTCCAAACCAGTGAAATGCAGTAGACTTACTTTGGTCGTTCTTTTCTTTGTGATTGTGAGAGCTCCTTATGGCATGAAAATACCTACAATTACAGTTGTTTTACCATTTGTGCTTTGTTTTAAGTGAATTTATTTTTAAACAAATTAGCATTTTGTTAAAAAAAAAGCAAGATATATCAGGCAAATACTAACTGAAGGAAAGCTGGTGTAATTATATTGGTTTTAGACAAAATAGACTGTAAGGCAACAACTATTATAAGGACCTATTGGTTTGAGACAAAATAGACTGTAAGGCAACAACTATTATAAGGACCTTATGTAATGATAAAAGATTTAATTCATCAAGAAGATATTACAGTTCTAAAGTTTTAGATACCTACTGAAATAGCATCCAAATACATAAAGATTCAGGGAACTACAGAGAAAAATTTAAAAAAAAGGAAAGAGTAGTGTGTTATGGTTTTCCATTAGGATGAGACTACACATCCGGTGTTTTAAGCCTAGAAAATATGTCATCTCTAAACACGTACATATGCATATTTTCTTGTGTTAAATTATCTAGTAAATTACATTTAAAAATATCTAAGATGATTAATTTTTATCCTTTTGAAGTGTTTCTGAACTCCAAGTTATTTTTGTGTAAATAATATTGCAAGAAATCTATTTCCAAATGTTACCTATAAGAACAAACTTTTAAGTATTTCAATTTTACTCTAAATTAAATTTATATTTTTCTGAAATATATTATTAAGATTGTAAATATATTATTACATTTTTCATAGGTACAAATAACAAAAGGATGGAAAAAATAAGAGGAGCTTTTTATAATACATTTTTCTTCAGTTCTAGCTTATAATACCAACTTTATCATAAAACGGTGTTCATCAACACCATCTAAAATCAAATACTGTAAAGAGAAGTATATAAATACCCTCTATGATTTATTTGTAGAAGAGTGACATTAGACATGACGGTCAAAATTGACCTTGAATCATCAATATATTCTTCTAGAACAATGCTGTCAACACTTTAAAACAATAGTTAGGATATATTTAAATTATTAAGAATTTCATATTCTGACCAACAGATGGTCTTTAAAGAAACCACTTCAAGTCAAAATATAACTCTGTAAAGGAATCTGTGCCTAGTAGAAAAGGCACTGAGTCTTGAACAAGTAAGGGATAGGAAGGTTTCTGAACTAGATGAAACTTCATTTAAACTTATTTTTTAAACAGGATTTTGTAACCAGACACAATGACCTATGACAATTACAAAATCCAGGATATATTAGAACAGAGAGCACTATTCAATGATTGGACTATCATAGGGTGTATTTCCCATGACTCAAACATCTTGCTTTAAGGAACTGGCTTAGCCGCCACTCTAACAGATCCTAAAATACAGTGACTTAAATATCTAGAGCTTTATTTCTCACTTGTATGACAGACGAGAGAAGTTTGGGCTGGTGGGAGTCTCTGTGTTAGCAATATATTCAAGGACTAAATTTGCTTTCATCATGTTACTCTGCCATCCCCTGGGATATTGTCTTTGTTTAAGTGGAGAAAGATAGGTCACCTCCACGTACATCTAGCTTACAAAGGGAAAAATAAGAGTGGAAATGGAGGGAAAACAATTTTCCCTTTATGCGTGTGAAATGGAAGTTACCCACATCACATTCATTCACAGTGTATTAACAAGAAGTCAAGCCCGCAGACACAACCAGCTGCAAGGGAGGGAGCCATTACGCAGCTAAAACTTGCAGGGGGTTCTATTTCTAAAGTTATGAAGGGGAGGCTGATAGTGAAAGGCAATATCAATTTCTTCTGTACTTCTTACTGACAATACAAAGTTGAAGAGTATCAAAAAGGACTAGCAAAGTGATAAAATATGTAGGATCTGGGTATTTAAGATAAAAAGAAAATACGGAGAGCAAAATTGTTAGGTGAAATAGCAATTGGATTCACATTAAAAACAATCTAGAATTTCAAATGAAAATTAAATTTGATAAGCTATCTTTTAGGTTGGATTAACTCCCTGGAAGCTCTAAATCAATATAACTTTTTCAGAGAATGTATTTTATCAGAAATGTGTTATGAGTAACTCATAAATTTAAGTATATATCTACTTCTAAATATAGAAGAAAATAAGGTGCATCATATTGTTAAAACAGTACAAATTTTCTTATTCAGGACATTGTAAAGCTCTAGTACATAAGATATAAAGGCATAAAATGTAATAATAGCACCATTTCATAACATGACAAAACAATTTCAAACTTAGGTCTTGGTGTGAGAAAAATTGCTCTGATCAGGACTTCTTCATGGAGTTGGTCCAGAGATGCTGAAAGAATTCAAACACATTGTAAGGCCTTTGAAAAACAGTCCTTAACTCTTATTTTTTATCTGCATCTGCATGAATTAGAAATGTAAAATCAGAAAAAATGAAAAAATGTAGAAAAGTTTTTCTAAAACCCGACCAATAATTAATTCTGAGAGGTTTTTTTAGTAGAAAATGCAAAGAAAGGATGATATATTGCTTTCATATTTTATTTTGGAAATTTAATTCTTTGTCCACTTAACACTGGAGAAAAGCTCACTAGCATAAAAATTGTTTTTAAAAATAATGCTGATGATTATTTTTATTTAAATTTTTTTCCTGTTGATTATAAACTAATAAAAACCAGAGATTTCAGATTTAATAAGAGGTATGTGTTTTCTTAATTAGAAATATTTAAAGGTAGATTCAGCTAATAAATATGAAACTATTATTAATAATCTTTAATTTTTAAGATGACACTCTTAAAAGCAAATCATGCCATAAAAAATAAAATTTTGCTCTACTAAACCATCTAAGAGATGTACCTTCAGAAAGAATCAAGAAACAAGCATTTTCTGATTATATTTTTTAAGTTTCCTCATTTTTAGAACTAAGAAAATTAGATTGTTATCTACTATTTACTTATATGTCTTCATTATGGTAATTAATAGATATATTATACTACCATTCAAGAATATTTTCAGAACTAATGACTCAGTTTTTCTAGTTGTACCGAGCATTTTCCAATTGTTTGAATATAGTATTGTGCATTTTCCTGTCATACTGCATAGCCTGGCAATAAAGGGACAAGGATTTATTGACTGATTTCATCAGGACTAAGAATTTTCTGTTCTGAGCATAAGCTGAAATGGTTATTCCATAAAAGGAACAAACAAAAACATACATACCATGGCAATATTAAGCAAAATCTTTAAACATTGACCTATATTGCAAAAACTCAAAAATATTCTCAACTAATTTTTTTCATACTTAATATTGCTGAGTATGTGAAAGTTGCAAGGAAATTTAGAAATTAATTAGAAATTAAAGCGTTCTATTTTTTTAAATTTCAACATCATTCTAAAATTTTTAACCTTGACTCCTAGCAGTTCTATACAACTTCAAATCTCATTGGACAATTTTCACTATGACTTCAATATTAACATTTGAAAATACCCCTCCATTTTCCATTCAAGTTTCTCAATAACTATCCCATGTAAGTTACCACTTACCCAGACAATTCAGGTTCCATATCATTCATTCATTCGTTTGAAATTTTTGTTTTTGTTTTTTAAAGTTTATTTTAACTTCAGTATAGTTAGCATACAGTGTTATATTAGTTTCAGATGTATAATATAGTGATTCAGCTATTCTGTACATCACCCAGTGCTCACCATAAGTGGACACCTTAATCCCTATTGCTTATTTTACCCATCTCCTTACTCCCCTGCCCTCTGGTAACCATCAATTTGTTCTCTATCATTAAGAGTCTGTTCCTTGGTTTGTCTCTTCCTCTCTCTTTTCTTTCTTTTCTCATTTTATTCCTTAAATTTTACGTATGAGTAAGATTATGCAGTATTTGTCCTTCTCTAACTTATTTGCTTAATATTATATTCTCTGGCTCCATCCATGTCATTGCAAATGGCCTGATTTCACTCTTTATTTATGGCTGAATAATATTCCATCATATATATGTATATGTACCACTTCTTTTTTATCATTTATCTCTCAGTGGACACTTGGGCTGCTTTCATAATATAGCTGTTGTAGGTAATGCTGCTATCCACACAGGGTACATGTATCCCTTTGAATTAGTGTTTTTGCATTTTTGGGGTAAATATCTAATAGTGTGATTACTGGATCATAGAATAGCTCTATTTTTAACTTTTTGAGGAACCTCCATATTGTTGCCCACCGTGACTGAGCCAGTTTGCATTCCTACCAACAGAATAAAAGGGTTCCTTTTTTCTCTTCAAAACCTGTCGTTCCCTGTGTTGTTCATTTTAACCGTTCTGACAGACGTGAGGTGATATCTCATGTAGTTTTGATTTGCATTTCCCTGATTATGAATAATGTTGAGCACCTTTTCACATGCCTGTTGCCATCTGGGTGTCTTCCTTGGATAAATGTCTGTTCATCTTCTACCCATTTTTAAATTGAATTATTTGGTTTTTGGGTGATGAGTTGTATAAGTTCTTTATATATTTTGGATACTAACCCTTTATCAGATATGTCATTTGCAAATATCCTCTTCTATTCCATAGGCTGTCTTTTAGTTTTATTGATTGTTTCATTGACTGTGTAGAAGGTTTTTATTTTGATGTAGTCCCAATATGTTTATTTTGGTTTTTATTTGCCTTGTCTCAGGAAACATATCTAGAAAAATGTTGCTATAGGTAATGTAGTTACTGCTTGTGTTCTCTCCTAGGACTTTTATGGTTTTAGGTCTCATGTTTAAATTTTTAATCCATTTTAAGTTTATTTTTGTATATGGTATAAGAAAGTGGTCCATTCTTTGCATGTTGCTGTCCAGTTTTCTTCACACCTTTTGTTGAAGAAACTATTGTTTTCCTGTCGGACATCCTTTCCTCCTTTGTCAAAAATTAATTGACCACGTAATTATGGGTTTATTTCTAGGTTTTTTATTCTATTGACCTATGTGTCTATTTTTGTGCCAGTACCATACTGTCTTAATCTAGACTACAGCTGTGTAGAATAATTTAAAGTCTGGAATTGTAATGCCTCTAGCTTTTCTTTTCTTTTTTTTCTTTCTTTCTTTTTTTAAGATTTTATTTATTTATTCATGAGAGACACAGAGAGAGGCAGAGATATGAGCAGAGGGAGAAGCAGGCTCCCTGCGGGGAGCTCAATGGAGGACTCCATCCCAGGATCCTGGGATCATGACCTGAGCCAAAGGCAGATGCTTAAGGAACTGAGCCGCCCAGGTGCCCCCAGCGTTGCGTTTCTTTCTCAAAATTGCTTTGGCTCTTCGGGGTCTTTTCTGAAACAAATTTTAGTATTGTTTGTTCTGTGAAAAACTGAAAAATGCTGTTAGTATTTTGATAGGAATTGCATTAAATCTATAGATTGCTCTGGGTAGTATAGACATTTGAACAATATTTGTCCTTCCAATCCATGAGCATGGAATGTCTATTTCTTTATGTTATCTTCAATTTCTTTCATTAATGTTTAGTAGTTTTCAGAATTTAGGACTTTCACCTCTTTGGTTATGTTTATTCCTAGGTATCTTATTATTTTTGGTGTAATTGTAAATTAGATTGTTTCTAAATTTCTTTTTCCACTGCTTCATTATTAGTGTATTGAATGCAAAAGATTTCTACACATTGGTTTTGTATCCTGTGATTTTACTGAATTCATTTATCAGTTCTAGCAGTTTTTGGTGGAGTCTTTAGGGTTTCTTATACATATTATGTCATCTGCAAATAGTGAAAGTGGTATTTCTTTCTTACCAATTTGGAGACCTTTTATTTCTTTTTGTCGTCCACTTGCTGTGGCTAGAACTTCCAATACTATATTAAATAAAAGTGGTGAGAGTAGACATCCTTGTCTTTTTCCTGATCATAGGAGATAAGCTCTCAATTTTTCCCCATTGAGTATGATGTTTGCTGTGGGTTTTTCATATATGGCCTTTACTATGTTGAGGTAGTTTTCTTCTAATCTTATTTTGTTGAGGGCTTTTATCATGAATGGATGTTGTATTTTGTCAAATGCTTTTTCTGCATTTATTAAGATGGACTTATTATGGCTTTTATCCTTTCTATTATTGATGTGATGTATCATGTTTATTGATTTGCAAATATTGAACTACCTTTGCATCCCAGGAATAAGTCTCACTTGATGGTAGTGAATGATTTTTTAAATGTATTGTTAAATTCAGTTTGCTAGTATTTTGTTGAGGATTTTTGCATTTATATTCATCAGAGATATTGGCTTGGAGTTCTTTTTATGGTGTCTTTATCTGGTTCTGGTATTAAGGTGATACCCCATAGAACAAATTTGGGTTTTCCTTCTATATTTTGGAATAGTTTTAATAAAAAAGATATTAACTCTTCTTTTTTAAAAGTTTGGTAGAATTTTCTGTGAAACTATCTGATCCTGGACTTTGATTTGTTGAGAGTTCTTTGCTGCTAATCAGTTTGTTCATATTTTCTATTTCTTCTTGCTTCAGTTTTGGTAGGCTATATGTTTTTAGGAATTTATCCATTTCTTCTAGGTTGTCTAATTTGTTGGCATATAGTTTTTCATAATATTCTCTTATAATTGTATTTCTATGGTGTTGGTTGTTATTTTTCCTCTTTCACTGGTGATTTTATTTGAGTCCTTCTCTCTCTCTCTCTCTCTCTCAATGAGTCTGGCCAGAGGTTTATCAATTTTTTTTATCTTTTCAAAGAACCATTTTCTGGTTTCATTGATTTGTTCTATTGGGGTTTTTTTAGTTTTTATATGATTTATTTCTAATCTACTATTTTCTCCCTTCTGCTGGTTTGGAGTTTTCTTTGTTGTTATTTTTCTAGAGCCTTTTTAGGTGTAATGTTAGGTTGTTTATTTGAGATTTTTCTTGCTTCTTGAGGTAGGCCAGTATTGCTATAAACTTCCCTCTTAGAATTGCTTTTGCTTCATTCCAAAGGTTTTGGACCATTGTATTTTAATTTTTGTTTGTTTCCATGTAATTTTTGATTTCCTCTTTGATTTCTTGGTTGATCCATTCATTGTTTAGTAGCATATTATTTCACCTTCATGTATTCATAGTCTTTCCAAGTTTTTTCTTGTGGTTGATTTATAATTTCATAGTGTTAACTACCCACTTACAATGATGGGCAGATCATTTGAACAGAAAACAGTGGCTTTGAATGACACACTGGGCCAGATGAATTTAACAAATATATTCACACCATTCCATCCTAAAACAGACTACACATTCCTTTCACATGCACACAGAGCATTCTCTAGAAACGATCACATATTAGTCCACAAAACAAGCCTCAACAAATTAAAAATCATACATCTTTTTCTTTTTTAAAAGATTTTATTTATTTATTCATGAGAGACACAGAGAGAGAGGCAAAGACACAGGCAGAGGGAGAAGCAGGCCCCATGCAGGGAGCTGGACGTGGGACTTGATCCTGGGACTTGATCCTGGGACTCAATCCTGGGACTCCAGGATCACACCCTGGGCTGAAGGCAGTCGCTAAACCACTGAGCCACCCAGGCATCCCCATGCATCTTTTCTAATTCTCATTCTTAACTCCTTTCTCCTAGCATTCACAGCTAATAAGTCATTAAATTTTGTCTGGCCTTTCTCTGTAATGTTGCTCATTTCTTATTTATATATATTTCCCTACAGCTTCTTTGCCATAATATATGATAACATTATTGTAAATGAATTTTGTCCATGTTTTTAATTTCCTAAATATAACTTCCTGCAAGTGAAATTTCTAAGTAAAAGGTTATGGACTGTGAAACAAAATATAGTTCCTAGCCGTTGTGAGATTACAAAAACAAATAAGCCATGACTTTTTTTTTTTTTCCTGAACTCTACATCATATATGGAACTGTCTCCTTGAAGGCCTTATAGGCATCTCCTACTTATCATAATCAAAATAGAATTCTTGGTTTCTACTGCTCTCTTGCCCTACTCTCAATGATTCTAAAGCTGTTTCTTTTCCATTTCTCTCTTTCTCTCTCTCTCTGTAAAGAAGGCCAGGATCCATTGAGTGACAAACCTGGGCATCATACTTGATGTTGTGCCCAAGATTGCGAATCGGAGAAACCACCAAGGAGCCAACACCGATGCAAGCGCACGAGGGTTTATTAGCAAGCTCGAGCTTGGGTCCAAGTATACCCGACACAGCGGAGCAGGGACTTGGACCTTGAAGTGGGTTACAGCTGGGTTTTTTATAGGCTGGTCTAGGGGATTTTCAGAAGGGGTGGAAGAATTTCTCCAAGTTTTGTTTACATTCTGATGTGGGGCTTTCAAGGGCATTGAGCTCTGTTCTCATTCTAATATGAGACTTTCCACCATGGGCGTGAGCTCTGTTGTCTTTCTGATATGGGATTCTCTGCTGAGGGCAATTCTGAGCTCTGTTGTCTTTCTGATATGGGATTACCTGCCAAGGACATTGAGGACATTCTGCAGTTTTTCTCATAAAGTTCAGCTCTTATTCACAGGGGCCTAAGATGGCTGTACTTGTGCCTAATGCTAAACTTTAGGTGGGATGGCCTTAATTTTTCTCGGCCTCCACACTTGATACTTACTATCTCTTTTATACCCCAATATCAGTAATTCTTTTCAGGCTGATCTCTAAAATACAGGATTTGTTTTCTTCATTCCATTCACAGTGAAATCATCTCACCTGGACACTGTAAATAGCTTCCTTTGCAGGTTCTTTGTGTCCACTACTTTAGCCTTCTAGTTTGATAATCACATAATTGCTGGAATGCTCTTTTCAAAACACAAACTAAATTTCATTGCTTCTCCAGTTACGTCATTTTGTTGATTTACCATTTCTCTTCTAATAAAATCCTGAACTCTTTAACAAATCCGCAAATGGCCTAAAGAATCTTGCCCTACTGCATTCTTCCCAAAGTCCAGCCCTTCTCATTGTCTTCTGGCTACCCCAGTCTCTTGTCAGCTTCTCTTTTTTTCCTCAGGATTTCTTTTTTTTTTTTTTCCCTCAGGATTTCTAATCTTTGCCTATGCACTTGCTTCTATTTGGACAGTTATTTCCTAAATATTCTTGTCACAGTTTTTAAAGGCTGGCTGGCTGGCAACTCAGCGTTCTACTTACCCTTTCATGTTTCTTTCTGAAGGAAGCCTTCCAGAACAATTGGTGTCAGGAACTTGCATCTCCACTACAGGCACACACACACACACACACATGCAAAACACACACACACACATTTTTTCCTTTTTTGACACAGTGTATAATTATGTATTTAATATTTCTTTTTTATTGCTAAAATAATTACAGGCTGTACTCAGTTTGTAATTTTGAACAAAGTCTTCAAGGTCATTTTTGAAGCTCAACTGTTGAAGCTGCTATGTGATCATATAAAGTACTTTTAATTTTTGATCATAGAAAAATACATGTTCATTATAAAAATACCCCACATTACATGGAAATATAAAGAATAAAGTAACATTTATCTTAAATCCCACAACTTTGATGTTATTACTGTTAACACTTTTGTGATCCTTCTTTCAAGTATCTCTTTAATACTATACTCAAAAACATTCATGCTTACGAATGAGATCATAACATGTATTCTTTGTTTGTAAGGACATTTATTTTTAATTGCCATTTAGAAAATTGGCTTATTTCCACCAATTAAATGTCAACACAGTGCTGTGTAGATAAATGTACATAATGTATCATCAGAAGGATTTATTATTGCTAATTTTATAGCATTGGGATAATATTGATATATTTTAGATTGTTTTTCTCAATTACCAGTTATATCATAGAAATATCTCAGGTGATGGTTATAGAGTTAATAAATTTTTAATGTATCTTTAGTGTTTCTAACAGTAATCTCCCAATTGAGAAACTTTATAAACATTCTTGTGATGATGCCTATTTTTCAATTCCTAAGAGTTGGAACTCTGGGTCAGGGTATATTTCTTATTTGCTTTAACATGTATATTTCCATTTTATATTCCTAAACATTTCCAAAAACTCACAGTAATGTAAGATAGCATCCTAACCTTACATCCCACTAAGCCTTATAATTAATGTTAATGATTCTTTTAATTTTTGATAATATGTGTGAAGTTAAAGTCATTGTTATTTAATTAAAGTTTTCTAATTGTTAGTGATGTTGCCCCTTTTTTCATATTTTTATTAGCCACTTGGTCACATTTATCTATGAATTGGTTTTTACATCCCTTAATTTTTTTTAATTGAGTATAATCAACGCATAATTTTACATTAATTTCAGGTATACAACATATTGATTCAACTTCTCTATTCATTATGTTACATTCTGCCCTGGCTCTCTCACCTCAGTTTCCTTTCTTGGTTTTAACAATGGTCTTTTCAACTTCTCTGTCATTTGTAGATAAATTAAATTTCTTCTGTTGAAGATATTGATACTGTTTAGATTTTACATTTTAGCCTTTAATTTCTGTGGCATACATTTTTTATATTGCATGGGCTATAGGGTCCCACTTTATTTTATACCCTTATCAGTGTGTCAGACTATTTTTCCAATTTAATTGAAATATCTATTATCTTTGTGTTCCTCTACGTATTGTGATCTCTGTCTAGGGTTTCTCTTTTTTTCCACGTCCTTTATTTGGTCTTAATTTCTACTTGTGATTATATTCTCATTATTCTATATTTATTTTCTCATTATTTTTCTTAAAGTGCATTTTTTAATGCCACCTGAAAATATTTGTGAAATTAGGTAGAATAAATAAATACTAAGAAAGTATATATATGCACACACATATATATTACATATGGTATATGTGTAATAAAACTAAACCCTGAAGCTATAAATAACAGGTAACACATAATTATAGAACAATTTAAATTCTAAAGGCTAGTTGTACCTCAGTATTTAACATTTAAAGAGAACAACATATATGATTTTTAAAATAAACTATTACTTTAAATGGTGGAGAAAAAAAAAACCATGAATTAAAATATTGGCTTTTTACTAACAAAAAGTATATATGATTATATACTACCTATTATTCATATAATTATGTAATGTGTGTATAACAGTATTTGACAACTATCAAATTTATTTAATTAAAATCCTCTCTGGACATTAAGAAAGAGATAGGATGAGCTTTAAATGATTTAAATTCTCATGAATCTTTTCCATCTTTCTAATTTAGATTACATTTTACTCTAGAACCCCTTCTCTCCACAAAGTTCTGAGACAGTTTTAGTGGAGCTACACAGCTAAATATATTTTATTGCTTTAAACATTAGCTAATTGATTCAATAGTACATGACAAAGCTGGAGCTTTCAAAGTCTTATATACATCAGAACCACCTGCAAAGTTTGTGAAATGTATTGCTGGACCCTAATCCCAGACATTCTGAGTCACTTGGTCTGGATTGTGCATTTCTAAGAAGTCTCCAGCTGATGTTGATGCTAAGCATTTGAACTGAAAAAAAAAAAAAAAAGTCCTAAAATCAATATTGAAAGAAAGAGTTTTGTCTATGAGAGATAATGTTGAAATTGAGGAAAAGCTCAAAGTGAAGAAAATAGAGTGCTATTAATGTAGAAAAGCATTTTTTAATCTGAGGAAGTTGGGGTGAAGCAGATGGGCAGAAAAATATAACTATCACAAATATGGTACAGAATCCACTTATCTGACCTAAATTACTCTTATCCCCAATTAAGAACACCTGTGCTTACTTGCACTTGCGGGGTTCACTATATAGCTGAGCTTTCCATGCCTTTGAACCTATTTAGTACATTTGTTCAATTCTTTGGATTTTGAAATAACTCTTTCAACTGGATTGTCTTGTTAGATTCTATCCTTGCCTGCAGTGGTGGCAGTCGGATACCTACCTCTTTCTATTTTACTGGTCTTCAATCTTGATCTTCATTGAATAGCCTTCATTTTTATCAGCCAGATAACACTTTTTACTCATTAAGAACCACGTGACTCCACCCAATCTGTCTTCTTCCTGAGCTCATTACCACCTGTTTTCCTGTGTGATTCCCACATAACTGAAGCTCAGATAAAATTGTTTAACAAAGAGAATGTCTATCGTTATAGTTCCCCTCTCTCATTTCATGTAATGTTGACCTAATAATGTAGAGAGATCATTTACTATTTAGGAAGCAGCCACATAAAAAAAAAATTAAGGAATTAAAAAAAAATCATTCTTTTTTTTTTTTTCTCTCAAAGTACTTGTGAAGATTTTGTGGTAGGAACTAATAAGACACAATATTTATTTGTTTAAGAAGATCATCGCAGTTTTGTAGGCAATGTATATAATTACCATTTGTATCTAGTGAGAACTTAGGTCAAAAGGGATAAATTTACCCCCCCCCCCCGCCAAAGCTGGATAGAATATAAAAAAAGTATAAATGGGGTATAGATAGATGGATGAAAAGATCAAGCATCAAGGTGGAGTAATAGAATGCTGAGGCTTGTATACGTGTGCTGTTTAGAAGAATCAATTCACAGCCAGGAACATATTAACAAGCTAAAGTATGAAAGATAACTTTCACTGTGGATGGGAACATATACATTAAAGACATAAGAAAATAAGGCCAGAAGGGAAAAAATTTTCAAATGCTGTCTGTGAGTAAGCACTGTTGGATCTTTATGATGCGGAGCCTTTTTTGGTGACATGCTGTGAGGAACTAAGGAGTGACTAAAAACTTAAGTAGGGCTGATAATAATACACACCATGAAATAACCATTATTTTGCAATGTAAGAAATATTAAAAGACGTATACACTTTTTTTGTTTTATTATCTCCTAACTTTTCAATCTGTGTGCTCATGTATTCATAACGTTAAACTTATATGAGTCATTCACGAAAATTCATTTATGATTTCCTTACATCTACCATGGGCTAAGAAAGAAAGTAATCCCAAGCTTCTTCAGATTTTTAAACATCCATTTGGCAGTGTGTGGAAATGGTGATACATTATAAATCCTTGAAACTATTTTTTTTTCAGAAATGTGTTTTTTTAAAATGCTATTTTTTTTTTCAGAAAGTTAGAGGATATGGTTAGCATCCATTACTCAAACATTCTTAGTGTGTCTCTAGAATAAACTGGCAATAGGGTGATATATATTTTTCTTATTTTAAAATTGCATAGTGCTTAGGAGTGCCTATGATGCAGTTGGTTAAGCATATGACTCTTGATCTCAGCTCAGGTCTTGATATCAGGGTCATGAGTTCAAGTCCTGTATTGAAGATTGTTATTATTATTATTAATATAATAGTTATAATAATAATAATAATTCATAGGACTTGATATGCATATGGTAATAGTCATCATCTTTAGGAGCCTACTCTGTGCTACGTACTCTTCAATTTGATTTTTAATGTGTTAATATATCAAATAATTTTCTGACAGAGATTTTCTTTATTAGCTTTATTTTACAGAAAATGAAGCTGAGGCATAGAGAGGTCTAATAAAGTTACCTTATTCACAACTGGTGAGGTTGAGATTTAGGAAGTCTGACTCTAGAACTCATTAGCTCAATATGCTATGGTGTAACAGAACATACTATTTTTGTTATTGAGGTAAGTTATTTCAATCTGTAGTTACAGCATATCAGTTATCTTTCTTCAGTGATACTTAAAAATGTACCTGGAGAAGGTCTAGGATTAAGATGAGGTGCTAAATTTAAGGGGAAGAGATTCCCCAGACTCTCAAGTAATCAAGGTAAAATATTTGGTGCAATATATTTTTAAAAGATTTTATTTATTCATAAGAGACACACAGAGAGAGGCAGAGACACAGGCAGAGGGAGAAGCAGGCTCCCTTTGGGAAGCCTGATGCAAAACTCAATCCCAGGACCCCAGGATCATGACTTGAGCCAAAGGTAGGTCAACCACTGAGCCACCCAGATGCCCCTGGTGCAATATTTTGAAAAATCTAAATTAATATAAAATACCATGGTGAACAAATTACAAAAATTTTAAAAAGACAGATCATTGTTTTTGTTTGTTTTATAGCTCTGTTTTTTTGTTCAATGATGAGTACTGTCATTTCCCATATGTCTATGATTTCTAAATAACCATGTGGTTGTTGGGTCCTTGCTAGGTGGATTTATATAGGTCAATAACAGTGTGTGAACTGACAGAGCAATGCAGGCTTTGTATCTATTCTTTTTTTGTTGCTGTTGTAGAGCATTTTATTAATATTTTCCACTTAGCTCAAACTATGGGAAGGTATTTTAGCATGAACATATAGAGGGCATATATATTTTTTTCTCAGTTTCCGATATAGTTCCAAATGGCATTGCTAGATGACTATATTGTGATTTAGAGATCCAGAAAACATGATTGTGTATCTTTATTACATTCCTTTAGTTTTCAGTTATTCAAATCTTAAGTCCAGTAGTAGCCTTAATTAAATCACACTTGCATTGAATGCAGTCTGGCAAGGGTTATATCAATTTGTTAACCTAGATTAAAACTGTTTTTTCATAATTCTTACCAGGAGTATTTCCTGACTTTTAGTTTTAAGACAAAATTTATAATACAAGATACTTATGACCAATATTTTTGTTTATCGTTTGTTCTTCTGGCTTCATACATTATGAAAAATCAAGATAACTATAAATAATAGTAATTTAGATAAAATTATTATAAAAATGCTATTTCTTTATACTACCTTAGGAATAATGACAGAAGGAAGAAAATGATATCTAGAATTAGGCTTATGCTGTGTCTGACATTATCAGTATTATTTGAGGTCTGAGTTCCTCATGTTTTTTAACTAGATAATGGAAAAATAACTACATAAATTCACAGTATTGTTAAGGTTAAATGAGGTAATATAAGCAAAAGTGCTTTGAAAATCTTAAAATGCTATTCAAATGTTAATTATTTTTATTTTTATATGTATTCATTTTTTCCTGGAAGGGAGTAGAGAAAATTAAAGTGATATTAAGGGGAACTAAAATGTAAAAGGGAACATTTAAGAGGTAATCATCAGGATCTAAATTGTAATAGTATGTCTTAATTTGCTACTTCCTAAAAATAGACTTTTCCTAGGAAACTTCACAATGTTGAAAATTATTTTATAAAATGATTATTCCAATGAAAGGAAAAGATCAGAAAATGAATTTTATCTTCAAAATAAGGAAGTTATTTTCGTGTAGGAATTACAATACTGAAAAAGTTTAATAATACAATTGTAGAGTTCTAAATTCTACATGTCGCTGAACCAATCTAGCACTAATAATGAATGTCAGCATCTGAAGAATAATGGCTTTTCTTTTCCTAAAACCACTGACACAGAGATTAACACAGTGCTTCTTATCATCTTTATCACACATTTTTATGATAAGTAAAACGCCAAGCACTTGAAGTTTTATTTCTGTTCAGAAGCCCCACATTTCTATTTTAATCACATTGCAAGCAGTAACTTTGGGATAAATGCAATTCATATTCCTTCATTAATTGATCATGGTAAGTAAATAAAATTATAAAATTTTATACTGTACTAAAAGTTTATTATTATAAAAATCATCAGTTTTCTAATGAACTAGGAGGAAGACAGCTATGAGGATAATTAGAACAAATAGAAGATTTGGCATGATTTTGTGTAGTTGAAGAGAGTATGTAGAGAAGATACAAAACGTAATGTAATAATGATAAACATTAAAGCAAAATTCACTTGCTTTAAGTAAATTGGTAGTCTTGCAGCTTGAAAGCAATTTGGGAAATTTATTATTAAGTAGCAGTGGATTAAGGAGAAAGTAAAATATCTCATTTTTGCAACAAATATTTATTGAGCATCTTTTAAATATCAACCCCTATTCATAGTACAGAACCTAATACAGACCCTGCCTTCAGTTTGCTTGTATACTAGTAGGAGACAACAGCAATAACAAAAAAGAAAATCCATGATGTTTCAGAAAGTGATTACTATTCTGGAGAAAGATTAGAGAATGATGGGTATTAGTAGGAGTAGAGGTAAATAATTAAGTTGTATCTAGAAGTCCTCAGAAAAAGTCTCACGGAGAAGCTGACATTTGAGTAGAAATGTGAAGCAAGGGAGCAAACCGTGCAGGTATCTTGGGAAATAGCATTTGAAAAAGAGGAAATAAGAAATGCAGTAACCCTAAGGTGGGAGTTTGCTTGGTGTTTTTGAAAGGTAGCAAAGAGACCAAGGTGACTAAATGGGAATGGATAAGTGGAAGAACTTTAGAAGACAGACAGTTTGGTCCATTGTAAAAACTTGGACTTTTACTTGGAGCCCTGAGAAATCCAGGGACAAAACCTGGATTAAATTTTTATTTTTTTTTATTTGATTGATTTATTTTTGAAGGAGAAGGAGGGGTGGAGGGAGAGAGTCTTTAAGTAGACTCCCTGCTAGTGGGGATCCCAGCATGGGGCTTGATCTCTCAACCCATGAGATCATGACCTGAGCTGAAACCAAAAGTTGGCACTCAACCTGTTGAGCCACCCAAGTTCCCCCTGACTTATATTTTTAAAATGATCCCTTTGGCTGCATTATTAAACAAGGGAGAACGTTTAATAAATCATTACATTAATACAGATGAAAATGAGGATTGGATCAGTCTGGTAAGAGTAGAAGGATAAGAAGTGGTCATATTTTCTTGACCCTTCAAAATATATCCAGAACACAAAACAATTTCACAAACTTAAGGGCAGAGATTCGCTTTGATGGCAGTTGATAACTGGAAGTAAGGTCTTGGGCATTTCTAGAGAAACTAATTGAATCTCTGAATAGTTTCCATAAAGCAAAAAAATTTAAAGATTTTAATAAAATAATGGAGTTAAAATGTAGGAAACAATGAAGAAATAATTTTTATCACATATGGCGTTAGTTGAAGGAATAGGTCATTAATAAGACTGAATATAATTTAATTTGCTTTGGAAGTTGCATTTTAAAACATGTATTAGTATGAAGGCTATTAAAATGTAATTACCGTTTTGAAGAGAAAGGATTATTTTGAAGATATTATTTAAAAAATGACTAAATTTAGTTTTTTTCTTTTAAATAGGGATTAAATGTAGCTTTACTACCAATACGAATAAAAGGAAAATATGATTAAACACTCCTCAAAAAAGCAGTTAAATGTTAATGTAAAGGATTTATTTTTTGTGTGATGAGTTTGTAAGACATCTAAGCAGAGTATTCTATAAAAGAATTCGAAAAAAGAAGAGATGGAAACCTACATCACAGAGTCATTTGCCTTTAAGTAGAGGTCAAGGCATGCATGAGACTGCCCTGGAAACGTAGAAAACAACAAAACACAACAAAACAAAAACACGGGTTACTATATTTCCCAAATATATTAGAAAATATAGGGTGAAAAAACAATTTATTCACTGCATTTAAAAAATATATTTAGGGCAGTCGGGTGGCTCAGTGGTTTAGCACCGCCTTCCATCCAGGGCATGATCCTAGAGATGCAGGATGGAGTCCCAAGTCAGACTCCCTTGCATGCGGCCTGCTTCTCCCTCTGCCTGTGTCTCTGCCTCTCTCTATGAATAAATAAAATCTTTAATAAAATATAAAAATATAGTTAATTTTTTAAATTTTATTTTCTTCAAATTCAATTAATTAACTTATAGTGTATCAATAATTTCAGAGGTAGAGGTGAGTGACCTATCAGTTGGATATAACACGCAGTGTTCATTAAATCACGGGCCTTCCTTAGTGCCCATCACCCAGTTACCCCATCCCCCCATATACCTACCCTCCAGTAACTCTCAAGTTTGTTTCCTATGATAAAGAGTCTCTTATGGTTTGTCTCCCTCTCTGATTTTGTCTTACTTTATTTTTCCCTCCCTTCTCCTATGATCATCTGTTTTGTTTCTTAAATTCCACATCTGAGTGGAATCATATGATAATTATCTTTCTCTGATTGACTTATTTCACTTAGCATAATACCTTCTAGTTCCATCTGTGTCATTGCGAATAGTAAGATTTCATCTTTCTGATGGCTGAGAAACATTCCATTATATGTATATATACCACATATTTTTATCCAATCATCTGTTGGTGGGACATATCTGGGGTCTTCCTATAGTTTCACAATCGTGGACACTGCTGCTATAAACATCAGGGTGCAGGTACCCCTTTAGATTACTACATTTGTATCCTTTGGGTAAATACTGAGCAGTTTATTTGCTGCATTTTAAACATGAGTTGGTTGTTTTCAGAAATGATGATGAGTTTATTCTACAAATACTTTATTTTGGAAAATATATAGTTTGGTTATCTTTCACTCAGTTACCACTTTACATTAGTTTTGAAAATATTTCTCAAAATTTACACCAAAACATAACACGTTATGTTTTATATATATATATAATATATTAATTATTTATATGTTACATATATAATGTGTTATGTTGTGTTGTTGCTTAAGTATGTTTTCCTTACTTATTATATACATACTCTTATTTTCATTCTAGGTTAAGCAGTAATTTTGCAGAATTGTGACTTTGAACTAACACTTCTGATTGCATCTCCACTTCTATTTTTTCCTCCATTTTATTTGCTATAGACAACTCCAGGGTCTTTTTGAATTCTGCAAAGCACATGAACAATGTACTCTGCTGCAACTGCCTCTCATAAGAATACTCTGGATTTCATCTGTCTATACTCTTCTATACATTTTCTTCCCTTGAAATGTGAGGCATCCTCTTATCAACTGATGAAATCTTCCCTTATCTCTTTGATGTTTTGTTATTGTTTTTATATTCCTATTTTTAAAAGTTACTTTGGAGGAAGGTGATTAGCACAATAATGTCTGGATTTTAAATTAAAAAATCTATTATTTTTTAAGTTATTTTATTGAGTTACAATTAACATGATAAACTACACATGTTAAAAATGTACAATTTGATACATTTGGCAAAGGTCTACACGTACATCTCTGAAACCATTACCATAATAAAGACAATATATAGTAGATGGATAAAATCTTTCAAGGTTTCCTTGTTCACTTTTGTAATTTCAAATTTAATTTTTAAAAATCAGATATATGACCATGTAAATTATCTCTTTCTTCTTGGGTGACAGTAAGTAGTTTTCCTATTTTAAGGAATCTATTCATTTCATCCAGTTGTTGAGTCTATTAACATAAAATTGTTCACGATATTCACTTCTTACTCTTTAAATACCCAAATAATCTACAAAGATGCCATATCTGTCATTCTTGATGTTGGTTATTTGTATCTTCACTATTTTATTCTTGCTCAATATGGCTAGAGGTTTATCAGATTTACTGATTTCAAAGAACCAGATTTTGATTTCATTATTTCATTGATTTTCTACCCTGCTTGGATTCTACTCTGATCCTTAATATTCCTTTTTTTACTGTTTGTTTTGGATTTAACTTCTTTTTTTTAGTTTTTTGAGGTGGAAGCTGAGGTCATTGGTTCTAACCATTTCTTCTTTCTAATATAGGCATTTAATGGTATGTTTCTTTATAACTACTACTATATCCCACAAATTTTAATATGTCGAATTTTTATTTTCATTTAGTTCAAAAAACTTTCTAATTCTCCTTTTGGTTTCTCTTGATGTGTGAGTTATTTAGAAATATGTTATTTAGTTTGCAAATATATTTGAAAATTTTTTCAGAGAGCTTTCTGTTACTGATTTTTAATTTAATTCTATTGTGCTTTGGAGCTATACATTTCTTAATTTTTTTTTTTATTTATTTATGATAGTCATACAGAGAGAGAGAGAGATGCAGAGACACAGGCAGAGGGAGAAGCAGGCTCCATATACCGGGAGCCCGACGTGGGATTCGATCCCGGGTCTCCAGGATCGCGCCCTGGGCCAAAGGCAGGCGCCAAACCGCTGCGCCACCCAGGGATCCCTGGAGCTATACATTTCTTGATATGGTTCCTTATAAATATACTGAAACTTGTTTCATGATACATAATATCTATCTTGGTAAATGTTTCAGGTACAATTGAAAATAATGTATATTTTGCTCTCATTGGGGGGGTAGTATTCTATAAATATCAGGTCAAGTTGTTCAAGATTTCTATAGCTTTATTTGCTATATTTTTATATCAATTTTTTAAAAAAGGATATTGAAATCTGTGGCTATAATTGTATATTTGTTATTTATCCTTAAAGATCTAATAGTATTTGATTTGCAGGCCTGTAATATTTGATTAGATACCTGTCTTTGTGATTATTTTACTTCATTGCTGAATATTTTTATATTATTATAAATAATTTTGAGCTTTGTTTCAGGATTAAATTTATTGAAAACCATAATCCTTTTAAATTTTGACTTTAGGATTTTTTAGGCAGGATCAGTATAGCATTTAGTCTAGGGTTATTTTTCCTTAATACTACAGCCAAACCTTCATGAGTCCTTTATCCTATGTCTATTACAAGGTTTCCAGTCTGCCTTTTGGAAAGCTCCCAGACATGATTGAGCTCCACATATTGTTCCCTCTGACATTTTCAGGTGGGTCAATTTCCAGCCTATGATAATTTATTCACATACAAGCAATGATAATACTAAAGACTCAGCAAGTACTCTTCACAAAATGTTGGAGCTCTCTTTCTTCTCTCTGCATTTCTCTCTTCTACAATAATTTTCTCTGTGTACTCTGGCCACCTTAACTCCTGACTCTTGGATATGACTTTTCAACTCTGGAAGACTGGGTTTCCTTTTCTCATCCTGCAGCATAGAAATTTTCTTCTGTTACACTAGGGAAATCATGCATCTTACCTTTGTTTCTATCTTGTTTCTAGGGATCATGGTTTTTTTTCTGCCTGATATTCAACGTCTGTAAACCATTATTTTATATATGTTATCTCATTTTTTTTAGTTGTTTCAGGCAAGAGAGTAAATCAAGTCGCTGTTCATCTATCTTTCCCAGAAGCAGATGCCTATAAGCATTTATTCTAGTTAAAAAATTGTTTTTCCCCTGTAGTGATTTGGATCAGTTATCTACTTGATGTGATCACTTGGCATATCTCACTTTCTAAATCTAAAACTGGACTCTTGTTCATTCTACTAAACTTGCTTAGAAGCTAATTATTTTATTATTATCTTAAGAAGAATAAGCCTTTTCCATCTCATTAAATTCCACCCCACAATCATAATTTCATAAGTCAGGAACCTGATGGTCTTCCAAGATTTTTTTCTCTTTCTTCAACTACCCGATCTAATTAAGAAATAAAAATACTTCCTTACTAGCTCCATTCCATGCCCTAGTTCTAGCTATCCATCCCTCTTGCCATATCCACTTCAAGTTCTTCCAAAGTTAAAAAACAAAAAACCAAAAAAACCAACAATGACAAAAGAGATTCTTTTTAAGAAGTGTATAAAACTGTTGGGAAAAACCCCAAAAATCTGTTCTTTGAGTCTCATAGTATTCAGTGAACCACAATACAAGTTCCTATTTTAAATTTATTATAAATTTAATTGCTATTTTAAATTTATTCTTGAATTCCTACTCTTATTTTAAATTTATTTAAATAAATCAATTCCTATTTTAAATGTAATATAATATACCTTAGCTAACATAGTTGATGTGTCTTGGCACTAAATTTAGCTCAAACATTTTTATGCATCCCAGAAGGAAATAGAAATACATTAATTATCATCGTTTAAAAAAATCAATTTGAGTGTCAGATTTTTCCTGCTGAGAAGCAAATATTGAAGTACATAATTGACAACATTATCCAACATTTTAGTTTTTCTTTTACTCAGTGTCTAGTGGTTTTTCTCTATATTGTCATTTTCTCATCATTCTACAAAAAAGCAACATTTTCATATTTAAAAATGAAAATATATAGCTACCTTCTAATATGTATATACAGATATATATATATCACCAGATATGTATCTATATATATATAATAGATATATATAAATTTAGGTTAGTATAATATAGATTTCAATATCAATTTCAATGTCTATCTACAAATATATATTTTCAGATATGTAGAATATGATGTTCAAAATATCTATAGATAGATACTGAAATCCAGATACATGTTTTAATTACATATATATGTCTGCAACTCTGTCTATCCATCCATCCATCCATCCATGCATCCATACATACATTTATACATCTGTTACATGTGACTATTCGTGTCTTTGCTAAACTTATATTTCCCCTCAAATTATGAAAAAGTTAGAACTAACCTAATAAAATTCAAGTTTGTAGATTTTCATGGTCCTAACATTAGATAAGAATAGAATATATTTTGAAAGGTATGCTAAAGAAGGGAATAACAGAATATTTCTTATATTTCATTTTTCCTGGTTAGCATTTTGACAGTAACTGAAATGTAGTCAGAAATTCAAGACACTAAACATAACAGATTGTTTTGGATGGGAAATTTTCAAACTGGCATTACCAGTCAGCCATCCTGACAAAGGAAATCTCTTCAGTCACGGTATTGATAATATTGGTGAGAACAGTGTTACTCTTGTGAAGGGATGGTTTACCTGCCTGATAGTTTTTTGTACTGTATTTTGCGTGATTCATTAAGTTAACATATTCCAAACTAATTTTAAAAACTTGACCTACTAGATAGAATTTTTCATCTATATTCTGCTATAATATCCTCCTACCTGATTTCAGTGCTTTTGTCTTAAAATACTCTAATCCATTCTCTGTAGCCAGAATGAACTTTCAAAAATGCAGATCTGTTGTTATTCCTTTTAATAAAGCCCTTGATATCTTTACCTTTCTTTATGACAAAGTCTAAAATTCGTGACAAGGTTTACATACCTTGTGAGTTTTCCTCTTGCCTGTCACATTAACCTCACTCTATGTCCAATTTCCTCATTGTCCTCTCTGCTCCAACCACTCTGGGCTTTCTTCCCTAAGTGTCTCTTGAATACATAACCCTGGACCTTTAAACAAGCAATTACTTGTGCATGCAACACTGTTATCTTCCCTTTCCCCATTGCCCAACCTACCCCTATAATTTCTGGAAATATTTTCTGACCACCCTAGACTAGGTATGTCTCACTGTTTCCTTGGAACACAGTGCTGTACACTTCCACAGACATAAATTGTGTTTAATGTAGGACTTTCTTACTGAATTTTAAATTGTGTGAGGCAAGGAACATATTTGTCTTTATTATATGCCAAATCATATAGTATTTATTTAGAATAATACCTGAAATTAACCATTGCACAAAACTATTTGCTGAATAAGCAAATGAATGAATGAGTGGTTAAACAGTAGAGGCTCTTTTTTAGCTGACACCAAAATCCAAAATGTGGGTAGAAGCTGTTGCTTGCCTTCTGAATCTGACACGTAGTTATTGCATTCCTTTGAGCACAGAAAAGATAAATACGGTGATTATGTTAAGAATAATTAAGAACCCAACAAAATTGCCTGTCAATTTCTTTTACAGAAAAATCCGTCTCATCAGTTTTGTGTCTTGGAAGCAGCCATTTCAAGTGTCTAAGCATAAAAAATGTAGAAAACCTAAAATAAAAGTTCTAAACATCTGTGTGTTTTAGTAGTCCATGGATATTTTGTTTACTGCTGCTAAGTGTGTTTAGGATTGAAATTACAGGCAACTTTTGAAGAACTGACTTTTGAACAATGTAGGGATTAGGAGCACCAACTCCTCCTCCCACCACCATCACCACCATGTAGTTGAAAATCCATGTGTAACTTTTGACTCCCAAAAAACTTAAACTACTTAATAGCCTACTGTTTGCCAGAAACCTTACTGATAGTGTTAGCAGTCTATTAACATGTATTTCATATGGTACATGTATTATATACTGTATTTTATGATATAGTAAACTAGAGAAATAATGTTATTAAAAAATATCATAAAGAAGAGAAAATTCATTTATATTTTTATGGTGCTGGACTGTAAAAAATCTGCGTTTAAGTGGACCACACAGTTCATACGCATGTTGTTCAAGGGCCAACTGTATTTTGAGAACTTATACTTTTTTGTGTGTGGCTATTGCTAACCACTCAGGTCTTATGGAATGAATTTGTGAAAGATGCTATGGAAGTGCTTTTTGATGAAGTTTCTTTCCTGAGGATTCTCAAAATCCAGAATTTTGGTGTTGGAGTCAAGAATACATAGATTAAGCCATTTGAATCTTGTTTTATGATGTCCCCACTCTTTTTACAAAATTTCCAGTTAGCAGCCTAGTTTATTATTTTCTTCAGTCCTCCCCTTATGAAGTGAAGGGAAATCTTCAATTCTATTCTGGTGATACAACATGTCTTTTAAGGAAAAAAGATCATCTTCCCCAATATCAAGGAGAAAGAGACATTTTTAAAAATAAGCTATTTTATAATCATAAAAGCATTTTTTTAAGCTTGAAAGGAACAGTTAAAGTTGCTGTTGCTGATCTTTCAATTTTCAACTGTGTATTGGAATAGCAAAGAGAACCCAGATCATGCTGTGATTCTGATGTCTGCACTCCATATGTATGACCAAACTCAATTTCTGGAAAAACTGATAATAATCAACATTTGTCATATGAATTTGGATGATCAAATAAAATCAATTGTTATTCTGTTCATTCATCCTTGACTGATTAGGCAATTCAAATGAAAAGTCAGACAGAAAGTGATGTGCATATTAATGATTAATGATTCACGAAAAATTTCAAGTGCACACAAAATTCCAGAAAAATAGTTTTATAGTGAATTACTTGAAAAATACAGGAAAATGGATAAATAAATGACATAGGGAGGGTCGCTTTCTCAAACTTCTCTTATTTCTTTTTTTAAAGATTTTATTTATTCATGAAAGACAGAGAGAGAGAGAGAGAGAGAGAGAGGCAGAGACACAGGCAGAGGGAGAAGCAGGCTCCATGCAGGGAATCTGATGTGGGATTTGATCCCAAGTCTCCAGGACCAGGCCCTGGGCTGAAGGCAGCATTAAACTGCTGAGCCACCTGGGCTGCCCTCAAACTTCTCTTATAAGTGAAATAAATTCTGCTTTGAAAACTATTGAAGAGGCCCAAAGGTATGCATGTGTGTATTCTTTAATTAAAGTGATCTTTTTAGCTAGATTTTTCTATTCCACTAATCTCTGGCTCACAAAACACTTGATAAAATGCTGTGTACCTTCTAAAGCCCAGAGATTTTAGTTGTTCAGTTTCTGAAAATGTTCATGTGCGAGGATACACATAAGGGCATTGAATTAAGCAAGTCTTTGGGGATCCCTGGGTGGCTCAACGGTTTGGCGCCTGCGTTTGGCCCAGGGTATGATCCTGTAGTCCCAGGATCAAGTCCCACATTGGGTTCCCTTGGAGAGCCTGCTTCTCCCTCTGCCTGTGTCTTTGCCTCTCTCTGTGTGTCTCTCATAAATAAATAAATTAAATCCTAAAAAAAAATAAAGTAAGTCTTTGAGGAACTCATGTGGCTGGGCATACAGGCATGTGTTCTGGGGATAGATGTGTCCAAATGTAACAGATTCCTAGGTATTGTGCTCTCAGCTAATGATTTACCATGCCATTTCTACCATTTCTTTTTCTCTAATTGTTCATTTGAAGCAATTTCTCCATGGCCTCTGATTCAGGCTCATGGCTTTACTTTGCTCTGTGTTTCTTCCTACTCTGTCTCCCTTTTTTTAAACCTATTTTTGACTCCAGACTCAAAGCCTTCTGTTTTTAATCAACCTTGATTACTGATCCCATTTTCTTCTTATTCTTTCTTTTGCTTAACTCAGAGGTAGATTTACCTTGGAGGTAATGAAGCTTAAACTTTAGGTCTGTCATTTGATTTGCATGGGTCTCATCCAAGACCCTGGGAGAAGCTGTAGAAATGTATTCACATGCTCATAGCTTCTGTAACATTTGCAAAAGTGAGATAATTTGACTGTGATAACTGTGTTTCCCCCTTTGCCTGCCAATTTCCTTTACTTACTTTTCACTTTCATGTCATCTGGCATTGGAGTGGCTTTCAGCGTCTTGGGAATTTGGTTTATAGAAAACTGCATTAGAGATCTCACTTTGGTCAAGTGAGATATAATTTTTGATTCTTAGTCACTGCTACATATGCAAGTTATTGCTCATTATGCTTGTGTATGAATGGCTATCAGGAATAACTCTACCACACAGAGTGGATTGAATAGCATCTTGACATGAAGAAAGAACTATAGCCTTATCACCATATATAATATGGCATCCTGGTACTAGGCACGTGTGGGCTGCGGCCTGGCACATACTTTAGAATATATATGGAAATAATTAACTATGGAAAAGCTTTCCAAATCTCATAGCTCATAGATGAAATAAATGTGGATATGGATTTTCCCAAATTTGACAAGAATACTGAAAATTTGTTATGCTACTAAATCAGTTGTAAAACTGAAAGAAATATTTCTAAATTATTAGGAATAATTTTAAAAAATTACTAAGTTCAAGAGAAGACTATATTCTGTCAATAAAAAATATAAAATTACTGTCATGCAAAGAAGTAGAAATATATAGGAAGTGCAGTACAAATTTTATCAAAATAAATATTATAGATGTACTTAGGCTACTAATTAATAAAAGTACTGTAGCATTTTTTTCCTGGATTTTGTGATGTTTCAAAACCATCCAGCTTTTAAATATTATAATTTGTAGTGCTTTCTTCTTTTTCTAAATAGCTACAGTTGACTTGAACACACAGGTGTAAACTGTGCAGGTCCACTTATACACAGATTTTTTTCATTAGTAAAATACAGCATTGTAGTATTTTTTTATTATGATTTTCATAATAATGTCTTAGTTTCTCTAGTTTATTATAAGAATACAGCATATAATACGTATAACATACAAAATATGTAAAAATCAACTGTGTTTAATCAGTAAAGTTTCTCATCAACAGTTGGCTATTTAGTACATAAGGTTTGGGGGAGTTAAACGTTATATGTGGATTTTTAAAAAGATTTTATTTATTTATTCATGAGAGACACACAGAGAGAAAGAGAGAGAGACTCAGGCAGAGGGAGAAGTGGGCTCCCTGCAAAGAGTCCGATGCAGGACTCAATCCTGGACCCCAGGATCATGCTCTGGGCCGAAGGCAGATACTCAACCACTGAGCCACCCAGGGTCCCTATATGTGGATTTTTGACTCTGTAGAAGATCAGTGCCTCTAACTCCTGCATTATTCAAGGGCTAAGTGTATTCCCACTTGTACCGATTTTTTAATTTGTAAATTTGTGTTCTTTTTTTATTTATGTGGCAGACTCAACAAAACCTGGAACAGCCCCTGCCCTAATTCAATTAGCCTAGTAACTGAAAATAAATAAAAATCACTAGATGATTTGACTTGGTATAGTGGATAAAGAGATGAGGATCTGGACTCCAGAGTGAGACTGCCTGGGATAAAATCCTGGCTGTGCTATTTATAATTAGAGTGAGTTTGGACAAGCTACTTAACATATCTAAGACTCAACTCTCTCATTTAAAAAAAAATATTTTATTTATTTATTTGACAGAGAGGGAGAGAGAGAGAGAGCACAAGCAGGGGTAGTGGCAGAAGAAGAGGGAGAAGCAGGCTACCTACTGAGCAAAGTAAGAACTGCCTGGCCCCTCTCCTCCCCCCCGCCCCCCGTCATGTGGGGTTCTATCCCGGGACCCTGGGATCATGACCTAAGCCAAAGGCAGATGCTTAACTGACTGAGCCACCCAGGTGCCCCTTGACTTTCTCATTTTGAAAGGAAGAAATTGTACTAGAACACGTAATTCCTTATAATTGTACGACAGGATAAATAAAATATAGTGGGAAATCAACTAATTAAAATAATAGAATATCCATGCTGAAAGAAGCTTGGATTTCCCATAATTCCCCATCAGCCCTGTGGATTCCTCACAGCTCCTTCCTGTGTGCATGTTGGAACATGTGGAAACTATACCTTGTGTGGAAACTGACCTGTTCTCTGTTCTTTAAACTAGTTTAGTTATGCTTTTTCTTCTTTTTTTTTAGTTATGCTTTTATTGGCTTTATTTATGCACACTCTATGTAAGGTTTAGTTTGAACAAACTGCTCTGTGACTGTTAGTGTATGTGTTTTTGAATACTACCTCTCTTGTACAATCCTTGTGTAAAGAATTACATAATAGTATTAGTGAAAATATGAAAAACTGAAACAAGTGGGAATCTCTTCTCTATTTGACCTGACTCTCATACATAGGCATGATGTTATTTAAAAGAAAACAAATAAAATTGATCACAGCAGATTCTGCCTTCTAGACCAGAAATTAAGCATTCAGTGAAAATAGGAAAACCACAAGAAACTACTGGGAGAAACATAAGCGTCCCCAAATTCTCAGGGATATTAGAGGATTATCCAGTTTCCAACAGCACATGAGACTGAGTCTCCTGTTGATTTCTGTTTAGTTGGTTATTTTTGACCATTATAAAAAGAAAGTGGGAACCCAAACAGCAGGAGGATTTTGATAGGGAACTAACACTTGAATTTTGTGTGTGTGTGTGTGTGTGTGTGTGTGTGTGTATAAATCCCCAAGGATCTGTTTTATTGTTTTTTAATATTTTAAATTAACCTTTTAATTAGAAAAAAATTGATCTCCTTATAACCTCTGTATTCATAATCGCCAGAATAATCTTAATCCCTCTTTACTTTGACAGCTCTTCAAATTTATGAATCCGTTCTATCTTCAAATATCTTTACTTTCAATTAAAATTTGTTTTATTACAGGACCTAAAGATATTTTCTTTGATGTTTATAAGTCATTGAGAAGTAAAAAAAAAATAGCATCTCTGATGTTCGCTTTCATTTTAGAGACCTTCATGGGCCTTTTGGCAACCCTTCCTGAGTGAGGTCTTGCAGTCAGAATTACTCCTGTTTTTTTTTTGTTGTTGTTGTTGTTGTTGTTGTTTGTTTGTTTTTCTTTTTCTGTTAGACCACAGAAAAATAGGAAGCTGTTTTGTTTTTTTTGTTTTTGTTTGTTTGTTTGTTTTTTTGGAAATGAGAGAGAGAGAGAGAGAGAGAGAGAGAGAGAGAATGTGTGAGGTAGCCAAGCAGGGCTGGAGGGGACGGGGGAATGTGAAGGCAGAGGGAGAGAGAGAATCTTACTGGACACTGGACTCCATCTCATGACCCTGAGATCATGACCTGAGCCAAAATTAAGAGACTGAAGGAGCCGCCTAGGCACCCTGAATAGGAATCTGTCTTAACAGAACTTTTAATACGAGATAGTGAGTTCTTCAAATTAAACAGTTTAGGTATTTTAAATTAAGTGTAAATAAATAAATGAATAATAGAACATGCGGTTCTTTTGCCAAGCTGTACTCAACATTTAGAATGATAATTTAATGGATAAAATAACATAAACTTGATAATTATTGTTTCAAGTTTGGCCTCGTGTACAGTTATCTTGTTTTAAAGGAAGAGGAAATCAGATGATGGCAATAATTGAGGAGATAAGTTGACACTTTAAAATCAGTTATGCAAAGGAAACAATAGAAGATAGTAATTTCTGAATCACTAAGTTCTAATTCATAAATGGAATGTCTGCAGTGAATACTTTAATTATGATATTTTTCAATTGTAAAATCAGGTCATTAAGATTCAGATAAAACTTGCCCCTAGAGTATTTCTGATATATTTGCAACCATGCAATGTATGCCTTAATAACATGTCGCCAGTACTGCAAATATTGGCATGGAGCGCCTGCTTCTCCCTCTGCCTATGTCTCTGCCTCTCTCTGTCTTTCATGAATAAATAAGAAAATTGGGTGCTTTTTTCTATTACAGAACTTATTAACTTGTTTTGTTTTGTGTGTCTGGAATTATTCTATTTAAATTTAGTTTTTTTTGTGTGTTTCTGTGCGCACTTTTGTGGTGTGTGTTAGCATGATTTGGTCGTCACTTAGCAATTTTTAGCATTTCAGTTTCTTTTTTATTATTATTAGCTATGTGTCCTTGAGACAATTAACCTCTTTGATCCTCAGTTTGAATATTATTTTTTACAGCATATTCTCCTTGTTTTATCCCCTTATTTGTAGTTGACTGTTCTGATTTACTTTTGTTTTATTGGCAAACATCCTATCCAAGCTTACTGGCTATTTTTATGTGTTCTGTAACATAAGTTGATTATATTTCTTTGGCAAAATTTTCGGCACATGCAGACCAATTGTTCCTCTAGCCAATGCCTGAAGGACACAGTTGATCCCATATATACTTGCACCACCTCCTGGGAAAAAGAACTGTGAGTGGAGTAACTCTGGAAGACTAGATATTTTTACTAAAGAGTCTTTAAGTCCTTGAAGATAAACCATATAAATCAGCCGGCACAGAAAGCTAAACTTCCAAGTATCCTCAACATTTAAGTTAAATGGAGCCTGTATCAGAAGATATGTCTTATTGTTACAAGGAACAAGCAAGGGTTTTGTTTTGTTTTGTTTAACTCTAACCTAGTAGATGGGAAACTGTTAGACTAAGTTGCAGAAAAATGCAGAAGCTCCATTTCTCTGCACATCTGAGTAAATGTGAGTGAGCTAGTATTAGGGATATAGAGGCCTTAAGAGAGCCCTAACTAGTTTCTCATTGCTTCAGAGATATCACTGAGGCAATCAAACTCTCTCCTTACTACAAGGAATGTGAAAAACTAGCTGAGTGAAAAAGTCAACAGGTTTAGCAAGAGCTTAATAAAAATCTAGATGATATATACCTACAACTGGAAACACTTAGGAATTCAGTGGATGTCATCATGGATGCCAATGGATATTCATGATAGTTTCAACTCATTAGATGCCAATGCACATAAGTACTGATTGTCAGAACCCAGCACTGTAACTTTTAATGACACTATTAGCTCTTAGGCTCTGTATAATCATCAGAAGAAAAAGAAGTAAAAAAAAGGAAAATCCTGAAATTATTTTGTTTCCAACTAATGTGTTTCTAAATACTTGGCATATACTAACATTTTGCTTTTTGTGATTAGCTGGAAATAGACATACAGGTGACTGATTAGTTAGAAATAGACATACAGGTGACTAAATGAAAATTCAAGGGAAAAACATTTTCTTTCATACCATTGCCTGTGGCCTGATAACTCATAATGATAATAATGATAGTAATGACACTATTAATATAAAAAAAACAATTCTTTTGTACTAATGATAGTTTGGACATTATAGTTTTCCAAACATTTCTCAATGTGTGAATTTTTCTTTCTTGTTAATCTGTTTCCTAAAAGCTTTTGTATATTGAAGAGGTAAAGAAAGAGTGGGTATGATGTGTGTTAAAAACAGTTCCAAAAAAAAAAAAAAACAGTTCCTGAAAAATGATAAAGGTAGACACTGAGAGAGAAGTGAAGGAAGGCCATGTTTAAAGAGGGGAAGTGAAGGCCAGGTTTTCAGACATGAATGTCTTGATTTACCATCTTGAGGATGGTAAACACAGGAGTGTATGTTAGAATCAATTGAAAAGTTTCATGGGAATTTCAGAATTTGGACTGTGCAGTTCATTTGTCAGTGTTTCTGATCTGTCTCCGGTATCTTCCACATTCCAATAACCAAATCCAAGGTTCTGTTCTTTTCTCTCTGCCTGCCTCTCTCTTAATCAAGGCTATCCTAAGTTCTTCTGTAACAATAGGCTTGGTTGAGAAGGCAAAGCTTCTAATTAGACCTTTGGCACAGTGCTAAGTACCTACATTTATTTAACTGAGAACATGTGATAGACTTTTGACAGTCAAATTTCTTTCAATTGGTGGTTGTTGTTGTATGGGATCAAAAAGCACTTGGCTTTTACAGTCATTCCCCACATTTCTAGATCTCCTTTATTACTTTTCATGTATGCTTGAAAACTGTCCAGTTTTAGTCACCTGATAATACATTGCAACAAAAAAGTAACATTGAGCAAACAGAACAAAGTAAGCTTCTGGCTCTTTCCAGCTACTTTCTATGAAACAATAGGTTTCCTAGACACTTGGTATGCCTTCCAAATTATTGTAGGCAACCAATATATCAAATGTTTTGCCTTTTTTTTTGGGGGGGGGGTCTGTGATACTATTTTTAACCATCTCTCGTTTCATTGCCAAATCAATGATACATATTATAGGTTTTAGTTATAATATGCTATTTATTAACACTAATCATTATTACTGCATCTGAAGTACACACTTTTAAATGATATTAACTAGGAACCCAGTTTTCTTAAGACTATTTCTTAAGATGATTTACTATATTAGCGTTTTTCCAACTTTTTTTTTGCTAGAACCTACAAGAAAAAAACACAATATATATTGTCATCCAGTAAACATATACACACAAACACATGTATACCAGGTGGCTCAACTGGACATTATATCTAAACTGGGACTGTTTCTGGCAAACCCACATATGTGAGTATCCCAAATTCCCTTGCTGCTGCTAAATTGATTTTTCACAATAATTTTTAAAAATTGCTTGAAAAATACTGAGTGTTTAACAATGGTATGATAGGCTAGTCACTTGAGAACTTAGGGTCAACATAAATTTTGTATTTTATTATGGTATTATATTTATAAACTAGTGAATTTAATGATTAAAGAAAATAAATATCATCCATCTATGATGACTGTTTTACTTAAAATTACATATGCATTTTTGGAGTTAAAATATTTATCAGATATTAAATTGTAGATTCATTTAACTTTAAGTACGTAAAAGATCAAAAGTATACACTGGATTAAAAAGTCTTTTTACTATATGAAAGAGGTCTTTATTATGATGATGACTAATAATAAAAGATACAATTTTACAATTGAAGCACTGAGTTTTCTAAAAAAGAAGGTAAAAGGACTATGTAATTTCCTGGTTTAAAGTTTCATGGATGTGATGGAGCCACCTGGGTGGCTCAGTGGTTGAACATCTCTTTGTCTCAGGTCATGACCGTGGGGTCTCGGGATCAAGTCCCACATCGGGATCCGCATGGAGCGCCTGCTTCTCCCTCTGCCTATGTCTCTGCCTCTCTCTCTGTCTTTCATGAATAAATAAATAAATAAATAAATAAATAAATAAATAAATCTTTAAAACATTTAAAAAAGTTTCATGGATGTGCATCTTAGTGCTGGAAGGAGAAAAAATTCTAAAGTTGATAAACAGAATATCATCATAGGTATCCTTAAGCAAACCTTGAATAAAAAAAGAAATGCAAATTTGAAAGCTCAAAAATCAATAATTTTTGGTTTATTTCTTTGTAGTTAAGCTATGTTCTTTCAATTTGTAATCTTTTTGATGCTGTTTTAAGGCCCATTTACAGGACGCCGCATGAACACAGAATTGTGTGGAAGATGCTGAAAACAATTCCAGATTTGACCTGTCAGCTACCTGATGAGCATCTGAAAACACTTAGTAAGAGAGTCATTTCCGAAACCTGGGTAAAAGGCAGCACAGGTAACAGACTAATCTGGAATTTGGCAACATAAAATATATGTCACTATTTTGAGTCTCTATAATATTCATATTTTCATGTGATACATTAAAAATGTACTGCTTGGGTATATTTTATAAATGAATAACATTCCGCATGTTGGTATGTCTGTTTTAAAGATATATACTAGTGTTTTCTCCACTAGTGATTTCTCAGAATCACCCAGAAAACTCATATTGCTGTGTTCGGTTCTAAAGTTTCGATTTGGTAGGTGTGGGATGGGACTTAATTGCATTTCCAATAATTTCGCAGCTGACACTGTTAGTATGGGAAACATATTTTGAAAACCACTCATTGATACACACATTTAATAACAATCTAGCATTGGTTTTCTTAGCAAATGGTCATAGCAATTTGACTTATCCAGATACTGAACCAAATATTGGGAACAATATCTCTCCAGACAGATTTAAATTTCTAGTCCTTTTATACCAAGGATGCATGTGGGCACATTAATAGAAGTATTTTATATTGTAATTTTTGAGGGGTATACAAATATACACACACACACACAGAGCTACATACACACCTGTCTCAACAGAATTCAACACCAGTTTTTGCATTTGTCAAATACCTTTTAGAAAAGTAGAATTAAGTTTATTTAATACCTTCTTTATATCAGAGGATATCCCTTATTTATTCCTTACAGATACAAATAAAAATAGATAATATTTCCCACTCATTTTCCCTCTTTCCCGTTTAATCCCTTTCACTATTACTTCAATAAAAAATGTAAAAAAATAATTAAAAAGTAGATAATAATTATTCTCTACAGTTGAGAAGCCTAAGGCACAAAATATCATGCAGAATATTCCTGATTAGAATTGAATTTCAAACATACTTTATCCCTAATGCTAAACTCATTCTCTGTCCATTATGTCACTGTTTTATAAAGTGGTTCATCTGGATCATGACATTTAAAATCTAACTATAATTTTGGAGAACATGTGTCTATTGAAATATGTCATATGTCTATTGACATATTTCAAGATTTTTCCCCTAGTGGTCATCTCTTATAATTAGTTTCATTTAATCTGACATCTAGCAGTGAAAATTAAATCATAAGAGTTTTGCAAAGGATAAAATGATTTTGAAAGGCAAGAAAGAACATTCAACATCGCTTTGCATTAGCTTGAGGATAGTAAGTTAAAAATTAATTTATTTTTATCATAAATGCCTGAAATCATATTTATTATGGTAAAATATGGAAACAACCTAGATGAACTTTAATAGAAGATAGATTACATTATGATACGTCTCTTCCATGGAATGGAAGACAGATTACATGATACATGTATTCAATGGAATTCTAGGCAGTTGTTAAAAAGATGGAGGTAGATCTCTCTGTATATTGACATGGAAACTTATTAAAATTATTAAAGACAATAGGAGTAGAGAGGTTGTGGAGTTATATAAATAATATGGTCATATTTTCACATATTTATGAAAAACTTGAAGTTATATATACACACATTATCTGCATATATACATATATAAAATTCATAGTAAAAGTACAAAGAAGTAGATCCAGAAAAACACTACAAAAATATGTATTTTAAATATTTACCTTCATGGAGGGGAGCAGAATTGAAGGACAATGAAGGGAAACAAGTAACTCTTTCTCCTGCATATATTTGTATTGAATTTTTCACAATAAAGGCATATTCATGGGTTAGTGTTTGTAGCTATGTATTTGTTTTTTTCAAAAAGGTTTTTAAAAACTGTATTCTGATGGTATCTTACAACGTGGGTGATTGACTATTAAAATGTGAACTTTCATTCCTTGACAAATACATATCAACTTTAATTTGGTCTTTCATATTAAATAAGGGTTTTCATTTCATTTTTCAATACAGCATATTTTCAAACACTTTATAAAAATTGTAGAAGTCTCTGTCTTTACATAAACCTCTGTCAAAATCCTTCTCTTGAGTTTTTAAGACATCTGATTCTGACAGTCCAGATCTATTTCACTAACAAACCAGTCAACTCATTAAATATCTGACCTTTGTAAATCTCTTCATTCAGCCAATTTGAAAAACAGATGCAACCAAGTGTCTTTCTCTCTCCCTTTTCTTTATTCATGTGTGCCTTTCACTCCTTCTGTTATTTAAAGTATTCCCCCCAGAAGCCCCTCATCACCAGGCTGCTGACTTTAGTCTGTGGCTTAGGCTTTGGTTTCTTGCCTGAAATTCCACACAGCTATTTATATTTTCTGGTCTCTTCTGACAGGTTCTTTGGAGTGTTGTTATTTAAGACCGTTCCTAAACTCACCATTACTCACTTAGCCTCTCACTCATTCAGCTTTCTTAATAAAATATTAACAGGGATAACAATATTATGATTTTAAGTACTAACTAACATAAATACATATCTCTAAGTGAAAGTGGCACAACAACACAATTACTATAATAAGATTACTTATATTGCATATTATTTATTTACTATATTAATATTACTATGTCTAAATACCATCTATATTACTGTAATAAAAATACTGTATAAACTATATATTATGCATAATAATATGTTTCTGTATGCTATATAGATATATAGCTATAGGTATATGTTACTTAATTTAAGTGATTTCAAGAGTTTTCCATTTTAATCTCTTATATTATGGCCTGATCAATGAGCATTTTTATGATTGGCAACCTAAAGCTTATGAAAGCTAAGAGAATTAACTTACTTCAGAATTCAATTTAGTGGCTAACATGGAATTAGATCTCAGATCAAAATTTTATTACTATCTACCTTTATATTAACATTGATAGATTTCCATGAAATAATTACTATAAGGGATTTTTTTCTTTTATATCTTTATCACCTTTACTGTTTTCTTTTTGGAGTCCATTAAGTCTTATGGTGTTTTTTATTTCTTTCATTTTCTTTCATTTTATTCCCACCTTTTATGAGGTTATATCTCAAAAACACCATCGCTCCTTATTTAAATAAACTCTTGCATTTATTTTTAATGTTGAAAATATTTTTATGTTACTAAATTTTAACATTTTTTTAGCCTTACATAGACTTTCTTTTCTGTTGTGGTTTAAATTTCATATAATATATAAAAACACAGTAGCTAAATCTCATAAAAAAATTTAGTGGGCATCTTTTCCAGAAGTAAGCTAACCATAATTCAAATAATAGGCTCTTATAATAGAAATAGGCAAATATTTAGTCCTACCATAAATATTAAATTCTCTTAAAAACAAACATGCCTTGAAGAATATGCATTGATCCTAAAGTATGGATATGCTTTCACTGCAACTAAGGTGGTATTCCCTATGGTTCGTGCAGATTTATCCTGGAAATCTAGCCAGAAACCTTTTTCCGTCTTTATCTGCATTATGAGGACCCAGTTTCATTTCTATCTTTCCTTGTCCAAAAGATGGTTGTGAAGCTTTGAGAAAAATTAATGCAAACAAAACTACAAACTCTTCAATCACATGACAAAACTAGAGACCCTTCCCATATTTATTTCTCTAATGTTGCCATGGAATCTTACTTTCTAAATAGTGAAACTTGTAACCAGAGATGATGTTAAAAGATGTTAAGTAATACCAGAACAGAAGCCCCATATGCATAACTTTCTTCATTTTTGTTATTGGAATATTTTCAATTAATAAAAGACTAATGGGGTTCCTGGGTGGTGCGGTGCGGTAAACTGTGGACTCTTGGTTTCAACTTAGGTCATGATTTCAGGGTCATGAGATGAAGCTCCATGTTGGGTTCCACACTTAGCATGGAGTCTGACTCTTTCTCGGTCAGCCCTTGTGGCTCAGCGGTTTAGCGCCGCCTGCAGCCCGGGGTGTGATCCTGGAGACCCAGGATTGAGTCCCACCTTGGGCTCCCTGCATGGACCCTGCTTCTCCCTCTGCCTCCCTCTCTCTCTCCCTCTCTCTCTTTCTCTGTGTCTCTATGAATAAATAAATTTTAAAAATTTCTTTCTTTCTCTCTGCCCCTGTCCCCCCAACTCTTGTGAGCGTGCCTGTGCATGGTGTGTACTCTTTCTCTCTCTTAAATAAATAAATCTTAAAAAAAAAACAACACATACTTTTCAGGTTGCTTTTTATAATTGCACTACTCAGGATCTAGAAATTAATGTATTTTTAAAAACCTACCTGATTTTGTTAAAAATAATCAGAATATAACTAATATTTTTCAACTTCTCTAGACTAATTCTTGGATTGCCATATCTCAGAAGAGTTGACAGCTTTGTCCAATATGAGGAGTTATTTTTAAATAATACTTTTTATATATTTTTGTTATATGTGCAAAAAAATCAATGTGGTATTGTGCTAAATGTTTGGAAGGAAAATTACATAGAATAGTTTCCGTTTCCTACAATAATATAAACATAAACTCATTTAATTGATTGTGTATTGAGTGTTTGCTAGTGATTATCACTGGAACTTATTTTCTCGTTTGGGAAAACAGGAAATAAACAAATAGCAAATTAAAAAATAATATAATTTAAAGAACTATGTTCTATGAAAAAAATAAAGCACAGGAATAGAGAAGGGCTAGAAATTTTTTAAATGATGATAATTATATATTTTATTTTATCTTTTCATTGTTTTGTTTTTTTAAAGTTTTTGTTTTAATTCTATTAGTTAACATACAGTGTTACATTCAAGAATCCCATAATTATAATTCACCAATTCCAAACATCACCCGGTGCTCGTCACAAGTGAGTTCCTTAATCCCCATCACCATTTAACCCATCCTCCCACCTACCTCCCCTCTGGTAACCATCAGTTTGTTCTCTCTAGTTAAGAGTTTGTTTCTTGCTTTCCCCCTTTCTCTTTCTCTTTCTTTCTCTTTCTCCTTCTTTTTTCCCCTTTGCTTGTTTGTTTTGTTTCTTAAATTCCACTATGAGTGAGATCATGACATTTGTCTTTCTCTGACTGACTTATTTTGTTTAGCATTATATTCTCTAGCTCTATCCATGTTGTTCCAAATGGCAAGATTACATTCTTTTTTATGGCTGAGTAATATTCATACACACACACACACACACACACACACACACACTATACTAAATCTTCCTTATCCATTCATCAATCAGAGGACAGTTAGGTTGCTTCTATAGTTTGGATATTGTAAATAATGCTGCAATAAACATAAGGATGCTTGTATCCCTTTGAATTAGTGTGTAATTTTTTGAGGAACCTCCATATTATTTTCCACAGTGGCTGTACCGGTTGCATTCCATCAACAGTGCAAGAAGGTTCTTTTCTTCTCACTATCGTCACCAATACTTGTTTCTGGTGTTTTTATTTTAGCCATTCCAAAAGGTGCAAGGTGATACCTCATTGTAGTTTTTATTTGCATTTCCCTGATGATGAGTGATATTGAGCATCTTTTCATGTGTCCGTTGCTGTTCTGTATGCCTTCCTTTGAGAAACTGGTAAGCCTCTAACTACTTACCAAAGAGAGAGAGACAGAGACAGAGAGAAATAGAGAGAGACAGAGAGAGAGAGAGAAAGGATCCAAATAAACAAAATCACCAATGAAAGAGAAGAAAAACAACCAACACCACAGAAATTTAAACAATTGTAACAGAATATTATGAAAACCTATATGCCAACAAATTGACAACCTAGAAGAACTGGATAAATTCCTAAAATCATAATCTACCAAACTGAAGCTAAGAAGAACTAGAAAACTTGAATAGATCTATTACCAGAAATGAAATTGAATCAGTAATCAAAAAACTCCCCCAAAAGTCCAGGACCAAACGGCTCCCAGGTGAATCCTACCAACCATTTATTTTTTTTTAATAATTTATGTATTCATGAGAGAAACAGAGAGAGGGAGAAAGGCAGAGACACAGGCAGAGGGAGAAGCAGGCTCCACACAGGGAGCCCGATGTGGGACTCAATTCCAGGACTCCAGGATCGCACCCTGAGCCAAAGGCAGGTACTAAACCACTGAGCCACCCAGGGATCCCCCTACCAACCATTAAAAGAAGAGTTAATACCTATTCTTCTCAAACTATTCCCAAAAATAAGAGGTAGGAGAACTTCCAAATTCATTCTCTGAGGCCAGGATCATCGTGATACCAATGCCAGATAAAGATTCCACAAAAAAAGAGAACTATAGTCCAATATCTCTGATGATATAGATGCAAAAATCCTTAATGAAATATTAACAAACTGAATTTAACAATACATTAAAAATCATTCACCACAATCAAGTGGGATTTATTCCTGGATACAAAGATAGTTCAATGTTCATGAAACAATTAATGTGATAAATCACATCAGTAACAAACAGAAAGAAAGAAAAAACCCATTTGGCCTTTTCAATAGATGTAGAAAAAGCATTTGACAAAGTAAAACATCCATTTATGATAAAAACTCTCTGCAAAGGAGATCTAGAGGGAACATACCTCAACATCATAAAGGCCTTATATGAAAAATCCACCTCTAACATCGTACTCAATGATGCAGAGCTGAGACCTTTCCTGTAAGATCTGGAACAAGACAAGAATATCTACTCTCACCACTTTCATTTAACAGTATTAGAAGACCTAGCCACAGCAATTAGACACAGCAAGAAATAAAAGGCATCCAAATTGGTAAGGAAGAAGTAAAACTCTCACTATTTGCAAGTGACATGACACTATAAATAGGAAACCCTAAAAACTCCACCAAAAAACTGCTGCAAGAATTGATAAATGATTTCACTAAAGTTGCGGGACACAAACTCAATGTACAGAATTCTGTTGCATTCCTATAAACTAATAATGAAGAAGCAGGAAATTAAAAAAACAAGCGCATTTACAATTCCACAAAAACCAATAAAAAATATCTACAAATAAACTTAATCAAACAGGTGAAAGACTTGTTCTCCGAAAACTGTAAAATACTGATGAAAGAAATTGAAGACAACATAGAGAAATGGAAAGACATTGCATGATCATGGAATAGAGAAACAAACATTATTAAAATGTCTATACTACCCAAAGCAATCTACAGATTTAACCCAAATCCCTATTAGTACACCAACAGCATTTTTCACAGAATAATTATATATTTTATATGATATTTATTGATCTGGCACTATTGTAAATAGCTTATAAGTACTACCTTGCATAATACTTTTGAACTTCTATGGCACATGTGGTTATAATCCTCATTTTACAAAAGAGGAACTAGAGAGACAGAGAGACTAAGCTGGACAAGGCAATACAGGCAGAGTGGTCAGATGACACATATATAAGATGCCAGGCTATGTCAACATACAAGATAAGAACTGAAAAAAATGACACTGTTAATTTAATATTTGAAGGGCAATAAGATTTCTGAAGGTAATGTTTTCTTCAGTGTTTTAGGCTGACATTTCCTAAAGAGTGTTCATGGAGTTCAGCTGCAGATAATGGATGTTAAAACAAACAGCTGCAAAAATAAATAAACCAGAGAAGCATTTTTGGAATGACAGGGTAAGGACCTCCAAAAATCCATAAATGGAATGAAAGGACTGTCAAAAACTGCCAATATCAACTTTTTCAGAACTCTGGAAAAGACTTATAATAATCCAGGTGTGTTTATTTCAGAAAAGTTGTGGAATCTTGGTAAGAAAAGTGAGTTTTACAGCATTTTGACTTCCCATCTTCCCATCTTAATATAACTTCGCTCTGCAGTAACCTAAAAAGCAGCAGCTTTGCAGTTATGGTAGCTGTAAAAACAGCCATTGGAGGTGGCAGGATAGGTTTGCATCCCTCTTATAAGTTCCATCCAGGAACACCTGGATGGCTCAGTCAGTTAAATGTCTGCCTTCAGCTCAGGTTGTGATTCCTCTCCTTCTGCTGCTCCTCCTGGCTTGTGCATGCTCTCATTCTCTCTCTATCTCAAATAAATAAGATTTTTTAAAAAAACTAGTCCCATCCAGATGATTTGTCACAATTTGACCTGTCTGGTGGCTTCCAAGAATAGACCCATTCACAGAGCCAACCAAACAAAAACAAAAACCAATCCCAAAACAAGCAGAGAATGAAAGAAATTTTATAAAATTTTATAATGAAATTTTATAATAAGTGAAATAAAGAACATAAAAACAATAGAGAAAATCAAAACTGATACTATGTTCTTTGTAAAGAACAACAAAATAGACAAACATTTATCTAGATTTATCAAGAGCATTCAAATTACTAAAGTCAGCAATGAAAAAGTGGACATCATTATGGACCTCATAAAAATAAAAAAAGATTATAAGGAAATACATTGAATAACTGTATGCCAAAAAATTATATACCTTAGATATAATGAACAAATTTCTAGAAAGATATAAACTATCAAAACGGTTCAAGAAGAAAGAGAAATTACTAAATATATCTATATCAAATAAATATATTTAATTAGTAATTAAAAATATAAAATATCCCCACAAAGAAAATTCCAGATCCAGATGGCTTTATGTTGAAGTCTACCAAATATTTAAAGGAGCAACAACCTGAAAATAAAAGTAAGAAAGCAATTCTATTTACAGTAACCTCAAAAACATAATCTATTTAGGAATAGATGAAGTGTAAATAAATAGATCTCCAATGTTCATAGATCAAAAGACCTAATACTGTTTAAATGGTAATACTCCTAAATTGTTCTACAGATTTAACACAATCTCTAATGAAAATATCAGCTATCTTTTTGTAGGGGTTGGTAAAATTATGCTAATATTTAGAGGGTCCTGAAAAGCAAAAATGTTTTTTGGAAACAAATGACAAAGTTGGAGGACACACATATCTGATTTTGAAAATTATTATAAACCTACAGTTTCAAGGTAGTGTAACACTGGCACAAAGATAGATATTGATAAATGAAATAAAATTGAAAGTGCAGAAATAAAGCTTTAATTTCATGGTCAATTGATTTACAACAAGAATGTCAGGAAAATTCAATTCCAGAAAAGATAATTTTTCAACAAATGGTACTGACACATCTCTATATCCATCTGTATGCTAAAAAATGAAATCAGACCTTTAACTCACACCATATATAATTATTAATCTAAAATGGATCGAAGACCTAAATGAAAGAACACAACTATAGAACTCTTAGAGGAAAATTTACAAATTAATCTTTGTGACCATGGATTAGGCTATATATATATATATTTTAAATATGACACAGAAAGCACAAGTGAAAAAGAGAAACTAGAGAATTGGGATTTTATAAAAATTTAAAATTTTGAACTTCAATGAGCACAATCAAGAAATGAAAATGCAACCCTTGGAATGCGAGAAAGTTTTTTCAAATCATATATCTGTAAGAGACTCATATCCAGATTATGAAGAACTCTTTTAGCTCAATAATAAAAAGGCAATTAACCTAATTGAAAAATGAGCACAAACTATCTGAAGGTATATTTCAAAAGAAGATATACAAATGGTCAATAAGCATATTAAAATGCTCAATATTGTTACTCATTAGAGGATTATAAATCAAAACCACAATTATATACCATTCCATACCTGGTAGGATGGTTTAAATATAAACAATAGACAATACTCAGTGTTGTTGAAGATGTAGACAAATTGAAACTCACACATGTATGATGAGGTAGTAAAATGGTGAAGCCGCTTATTAAAATATTTTGACAGCTCCTCAAATGTTATCATAAAGTTAGCATTTGACCCAGTAATTCTACTCAGATATGCCAGAGAAATGAAAACATACATTCATTTGAAACTTGTACACAAATGTTCACAGATTTATTCACAATAGCCCCTAGCTGGAAACAGCCCAGATTGCCATCAAAAGATGAATTAATTTTTAAAAATATGCTATATCCTCATCATAGAGTATTATTTGGCAATACAAGGGGATAATGTACTAATACATGCTATGATCTAGATGAATCTTGAAAACATTACGTTAAATGAAAGAAGGTAGTTTAAAAAATCACATACTTATAATTTCACTGAAATGAAATCTCTAGAATAGGAAAATTCACTTGAAACAACAATTAGAGGTTGCCAGGAACTTGGGGGAATGGGGCATGAGGTATGACTGATGAGTATGAGTTTCCTTTGGGGATAATTAAAGTATTCTAACATTAGATTATGATGTTGACTGTACATCTCTTTGAATATACTAAAAAAAACCCCACTGAATTGTATATTTTAAAAAGAATGAGTTCCATGGAATTTGAATTTTATCTCAATGATGTCTTTTTAAGTTTGATGGGGAGCTTGGTGGCTCAGTCCTTGAAGTGTCAGACTCTGAGTTTTGACTCAGGTTGTGATCTCAGGCTTTTGAGATTCTCTCTCCCTCTGCCCCTTCTGCTCATTCTCTCTCTCTCTCTCTCTCTCTCTCTCTCAAATAAATATTTAAAACAAAGTCTGAGGTAAAATTCACATAATATTAATTAATCATTTGTAAGTGTACAATTCAGTGGCATTTAGAACATTCAAAATGTTGTGGAACTGTCTCTGCTATCTAGTTCCAGATATTTTCGTCTGCCCAAAATGAAACCCCAAACACAACAGGAGTTACTTTCCATTCTCACATTTTCCCAGCCCCTGATAACCACTAGTCTGTTTTCTGTCTTTAAGGATTTACCTATTTTGGAAAATTCATATGAATAGAATCATACAATATATGTGAACTTTTTTGTGTGGCTTCTTTCACTTCACATGTTTTTGTGGTTCATCCGCATTGTATGATGGGCCTCATTCTTTCTGTTGGCTATAAGCTATTTTTTAAAGTACCTTTAAAAAAAAATAATCAGAAACCACTGGAGACCACTAGTACCTTAATACTTGCCAGTACCTGGAGATCCCTGAAATTTGAAGTCAGTAAGCCTTAATAAATCTTAAACATTAAAAATACAAAGCACAAACAAACAGAAATGAGTTTTCTGAGGAAATAGACTTTGTGAAAGTTCAAGGAGTTAAAACTGCCAGCGTGCACTGAGTATTTCCTGTAGGACACTACACCAACACTAAATGACTTCAGAAACAAGTTACCCCGTGTTTTCCTCACCACTAGCCCTCTCAGGAAGCAGCCCTGTGCAACATAACTAGGAGAATACTACCATAGTGAAAGAAACTTCTTTCCTATTAGCTTTTAAAAAATACCTTATATTAGCATAACAATGTTCATGATATGTAATTCTTTTTACCATTGTTAATTATTGGGGAGACATAGCTTTGTAGGACTATCCCTTGCGTTTGAAGACTGAAATTCAGCCTTACTAGTTCAGCTCTAGTGAAGGGTTGAACCTGAGCTTTGAATCCGAAGCCAACCTTTTGTTTTCTCTTACCCTTTACTGGCTCTTCAAGCAAAAATTAAATGAAGTAAAGTGAAGTAAAATAAAATAATAAAATAAAAATTCCTTAATAAATTAAACTCTCAATTCTACAGTATCAAGAAACAGTGTTTTTTAGTGCATATCATCAGTAAGCCTTCCCAAAGGCAGTATGTAACATTAATGATACACTTCTTTTATCGATAATCTAGGATGTCTGCTCACGTGATGGATCATAGAAAGCAGTATTGCATTTATGATCTTTTCTCGTGTGAGAACAGTTCTGCATGATGATGCTATTATCTACCATTAGAATGGTTCTTGAGGTGATGTGTCCTTTTCATGGTGGCCTAGATTTAACATTTAATGTAAATTTTTCTTTTAAATGTCTACAGAATATACTATGGCATTTTGTAAAAGTCATACTAATAAGAGGGTAAAAATTTTTTTAGTAGTAAAAGAAAATATAAAAATGTTCATTTTAAAACTTTAAATGGAACATTGAAAAATGTGATTATAGGAAAGATAATGGTTTTAGTGTTCAGAAGTCAGAAGTTAGAAAAAAACATGTAAAATAATAAAAAGTTATTTAAATGATATATTGGCCTCAAACTTTGTAGTTTGTAGAGGAAATGAGTCAAATCATCACTCAGTTTTATATCCATAATTTTTTCCCATGGAATTTAAAAATTTACTAAGTTATACATTTAGGATTAGAATGTGGTATGTCTTAACATTAGGAATCAATGAAAATTTAAGAAAAAATATTTTGAGTCATTATGTACTTTAATCAAGATTTAAGCTAGCTTATAATTTGGAGTAAATGATGTTTCATTAAAAATTATTGGTATATTTTAAAGTAGAATTTTTAAATCAATGTATAGCCAAAGAGCTTTTAAAAGTTAATGTATAAAGTAATTTATAACAAATTATTCATTGGAAACAATAGAAATAGTGGCATTAATAAACAACTCTTCATGATATTTAATTATTATTAGAAAGAATGGCTTTGATAAGCCAAAAATTCTAAATCCCAAGCTCAAATTATTATTTATATAGATATTTATATAGACTTATTTTGAGATTAATTGGCACTTATTAAAAATCGCAAACAAAACTTTCATCTTGTTATCAAGGGATATATTTTAAAACAAGAAAATAGTGGAAAATCCACCTGGAACTTATATTTCTTAAGAGTAGATATTTAAAAAAAAATCTTTACTGAGACTTTTTCTCTTTGTTTTAATAGAAAGCTTTAGATAACTACTTAAAATGTTCAATATTATGAAATTCGAGGTCAGGAAAAACACATTCTTTGTGTGTTGTAGGTGCTCTCATTTATTTTTAAAGGTAAAAAAAAAAATTCTTAATTTACCACCTGCCTACCTCTAGACATAGAAACCATAACACTTTCTTCAGGCATGACTTGGCCTCAAGTTCTTCTGCTTTCCAAGCTATCTTCTCTCACCTCACTTCATCCAGCAACAGAGCTGACACTAATACACTTAAGTTCTTAATCTGAAATATGGTCTAACCTGCAGTGCTTGGACAAAATAGTCATCCAATAAATATCTGATAAATGAATGTATGCATTAATCGCTAGCATAGGTAATTGCCAACCAATGTATTCTTGAATACATAGTACTGATTTAAAATTTGTCTAAGAACACAGTAATTTTTGTTTTATGATAGTCTGAAAATAGATGTCACTCATTCTTTCTTTCAAATAAAGTAACATCTTTGGATTGTATTGGTGAATCCTAGGTGCATATGCCCAGATGCCAGCCATCCTTTTGATCTTATATAAGAACCTTAGAAATAGTCTGTTATAACTTGGCACAAGATATTTTAAATAATGTGTTTAGTGAAAAAGTTAGTTGTATTTACAATATATTATTTTCTTTTTTTGAGAACTCCTGGGAGGAAATAGATTCAGTGGTATTGAGACTTCCAGTCAAGTCATTTTTAAAATCTCTTGTAGTTGCTAAATCGGGTAACTGATTATATTAAAAAATTTAAGGTAAGGAAAATGGAGGAAAAATTGTTCACTGACTCAGTACTATTTCCTTGCAAATATATAGCATTTCACAGATTTTGTTTTGTAATTTAATTTATTCCTGCCTCCTTTTTTTCTTACCCAATTTTTCTTTATTCTATTTCTTCATTAACTTTTAAAACCATATTGCATACATTTTTATAAGCTTGTTTATAATTCCTTAGATAGTAAGGTAGAGTCTAAATGAGTGAATGAAATCTATTACTGAAGAAAAATCAAAGGCCTTGGTCTCAATATACATGTTATGGATATGAACAAGCAATTTGAAATATGGAATTTTTGTAGTGTTTTTTTTTCAGTAAGAAGAACTAAGTAAAAATATTAAATAATAAATTTGAAGATTATTAAAAACAATTACCAACAATTTGTGAAATTATGAACTCTCCCTTTATGAAATCTCTACAAATATTTGAAAGGAAATGTCAGAATTAATACTACTTCAGTGGAAGGTCAATGCCTAAAATAAAATAAAAGAAATTTCATCCATTCCAGTTAGCTCTAGATTTATTTATTTGAGGTTTTTTTAATCTTAAAATAAATATCCAGTTTTCCTTGTATTTTATCTTCCACAGATTATAGTAGCATTTAAAAAAAGGTTATGAGACATGGGCTTCAAATAACTTCTCCTGGTACGTTCTGGGAAGAAAAATTACCCCAAAGAGCAAAAATCCTATCTCCAAAGATACCTTAATATAATAAAAGTTGTGAAAAGGTTATTCATTGCTTTTGTTACGTTATCTCTGGGACCATTTAGATCTTATAATGAGGATTCTATGAATTAAACTACCTGGCTTAAAAGTGGCATAACTTTCTGGTATTTTCCTAAGTTCCCATGTAATGGACTGAGAAGAAAATAGGCCATCAAGGAATTTTGTCTTGTTTCTCAATAGTATTCTAAGGAAAGAAAAATGAGTTGTTCCCCAAATGTTTTAGACAATTCTTTGGAGAGAAACACAATAAGGATCATTAATGAAGTTTTCATTCATTCGAATATTTGCTAAGTGCCTAAAATAATCCAGATAATGTGCTCTGGGCTGGAGGGACAAAGAGCAAAGTTAGAGATTCTTCTCCAAGAGGTTAGAATCTGTTGGCAGACACTGGAAATGCAGTGTCATGACAGAAATTCTCTGAAAAAAGATCACAGGGGAGGGGCGTAAATTAGGATGGATGGGAGCAAGGCAGAGGTCGGGAAGGGCTTCCCTGGTAAACACATAACACTTAAATTCAATTTTATAGGCCAAGTAAGAATAACCAGGTGACAATATAACTTTGTTCATCCAATTACAATTCCTTGAAACATTTAAATCCTTTTAGAATGGTTGCTTTTAGCTGAATCAGAGAGTGGGAGATTCTTAGCCAGAAATTCCCAAACATGTTTGCTTTAATCAAACTTCATATTTCTTCAAGTCCTTATGAAAATATACGTGGAAGTTTCATATCATGGAGGTTGGAAAGATAAATAATTTTATGAAATCTATTCTTTTTTTGAAGATTTATTTATTTATTCATGAGGGACACAGAGAGAGAAAGGCAGGGACATAGGCAGAGGGAGAAGCAGGCTCCCCACAGGGAGCCTGATGGGGAACTTGATCCTAGAACCTCAGGATCAAGCCCTGAGCCAAAGGCAGATGCTCAACCTCTGAGCCACCCAGGCATCCCTGTGAAATTCATCCTTAAGCAACTTGATTTCATTGAATTCTTTTACTTTGGTAAAGTCTGGAAATCAAGATTGAATGGCATTTTGATCTGTCTTGTTTTAATTCTTATAGTCAAATTTTTCTTAGATGCTTGGAGTATTCTTTTTATTTCCCAAAAATGATATGAGGTAATTTTGAGTATTTTGAAAATTTGTATAAGGAGCCTATGCTATAGGTTCCTTCTCATTGCTTAGGAATTTCAAAAGCTTCTATTTATCTTACATTGTTAATAAATATGTTTTTGTCACAATTTGTAAGTTTAATACCACTTAGTGATTTTTAAGTAATATTTCAATTGTCATTTGAGAGTTTAATTCTATTGCATTTTTTCTTTCTTATTGTGTGTATATCATTTATATATATATAGTTGAGGACCAGTTTCAGATGTTACATGGATTCTGAAAATTTTCTGTTAATTTTTCTGCTATATTCCATACTTTTTTGATTATTCATTTTTATTTTTTTGATTATTTATTTTTAATTCAATTTATGTTACTTATTTGAATGATGATTTTCCTTTTTTCTCCCCAAATGTTTGTATGAAGAAGTCACCCCAAAGTTTATCTCATTCTGCAAATATTTCTGAAAGTTATTTTAAATTCTTTTATTTTTTAATATTTATGAAACTAATTTTGATATATTCATAACTAAGTAAAAATTAAATTAGTTACATTAATTTTAGGAAATAATTGAGGCTTAACTTCTGACTGAACTTTGTAACAAGGTAATAAGAATTATTTCAATCCTGATTGAAATTCTTTATAAAATCTATAAAAGTTACTTCTATGTATATGTGTCCATATATATATTTATTTTTATTTATATTCATATATGTACACAATTTATTTTAGACATATAAATATATATACTTATACACAATAGCATACTGTGCAAATACACGTGTAATATACTACAGACACAAACAGCACTCCTATATGTGTATATATATATGTGTTTTTGTGGCTTTGTATATGTTGTATATATCCTTCAGATGTTGGAATATATTTGAAAACCTCCAGAAGTTAAGGTGCTTAAGTTATTTTTAAGAAATTACTTAATTATTCTGAGCCTTAATTTCTTCAGCTGAAAAATGAACTAATGATGTATGATGTATAGGATTATTAAAAGAATTAGTGCTAGAGCACCGAGCACAGTTCATGGCAAATATTTGATACTCAATATGTGATACTTACTCTTCATGACAAGTTTAGTATATTTAGATAACAGGCCAAGCTACATTTCTGGATTTTGGAACCCTAGATAGAAAGGTTGTTCTTTAATGAGCCATTTTTAAAGAAATAGTCAGTCAATCCACTCATTAAGATCTAAGAACAGGGTGGCCCGGTGGCTCAGCAGTTTATTGCTGCCTTCAGTCCAGGGCCCTGATCCTGGACACCCGGGATTGAGTCCCATGTCGGGCTCCCTGCATGGAGCCTGCTTCTCCCTCTGCCTGTGTCTCTGCCCCTCTCTCTCTCTCTCTCTCTCTCTCTCTGTGTGTCTCTCATTAATAAATAAATGAAATCCTAAATCTTAAAAAAAAAAAAAAACAGATCTAAGAACAGTAACCATATAGAGAAAATCTAGGGAAAGTATAGTCACAGTTCTAATCAAACACTGTTATTTTGCTCAATAATTAACAATGTCTTTTTTGATGAGTTTAAATTACTCTTCATTTTCTTATGAACAATTTACACTATCAAACCTCTTTCTAGGTTTGTTTTTGTCACATAATGTTTATGCCATAAATATGTACTCGGGTATACATATATTGACTTTTTATTTAACATTTTAAACTAGCATATATTACTTTCAAATGTGCCTTTTTTCACTTAAAATGAAACATGATATCTGCATAGGTCACACATATAGTCTTACCTTACTATAATTAAAACCACAGTTCTATAAAATACATTGAAAGAAAGGGAAAGAGTAGAACAGCAGGCAGGGAGAGAACACTGATGCTATGATGACTTACCCAGGCTGGCACAGTAATTGTTGTGTTTAATACTAGCTCCACCACTACTGGCTCTCTGAGCTGGGGCTGGATGTATAATTTCTCAGTGCCCTCAGTTTCCACCGTTGTATTATTGGAACACTCCTAGTACCTGAGTCATACAGTTGCTAAGATGATACAAAGTGTTAATATATGTAATATGTTTGGAACAGTGGACAAAGAGATTAAAAAATGTTATCGACTTGTAGTTGCACATTTTTTCCTAGTTTTCCCCCACTACGTTTGCATCATATTCCTTTCTATTGATGTTCATAGAATGAGGACATTTCACTCCTAAACACTTCATTGTTTACCTAGAATTCAATATTTCTTTCCAGTCCTTTATTTTTAAAGGTAAAATTTACATAAAATGATGTGCATATATACACCTTAAGTGTATCACTTGATGAGTTTTGACAAATACTGTAATCTAAACCCCTATCATGATATGGAACTTTACCAATTTCCTTCCATGTTTCTTTCCAATCTGGCCCACTCACCAGAGGCAACTGCTTGTGTTTTCTTTCTTCTCTTTCCTTCCTCCCTCCCTCCATTCCTTCTTTCCTTCCTTCCTTCTTCTTGTATAAATCAGTTTTGTGGGGAGCTTTTAGAACTTTAGAACAAAATAAAATGATAAAGACTCTTTTGTAAAAGCCTTCTTCCAATTATTGTAATATTTTTGAGATTCATTCATGTCACATGAATTAATAGTTCATTTTTATGGCCGAGTAGTATTTCACTGTGTGTATCTATCAGAGATTTTTAAAATATATTTTCTGATTGGATACCTGAACCATTTCCAGCTTTTAGCTCCTTTAGGTATTATGCTAAAGCTGCTGGTAATACTCCTTTTGTGAACATTTATTTTTGCTTCTTCTAAGTAAACATGTAGAGCTGATTACTGGAACATAGGTTAGATATATGTTTCATTGTATTAGAAACTGCCAGACTTTTTACAAAGCAATTAAACAACTAACTTTGCATTCCCACCAACAATGTATGAGGATTCTATTTGCTTCAGATCCTTTCCAATATTTGTTTTTTTTCAGTTGTTAATTTAAATTATTCTGTTTCTTTCTCTCTCTCCCTCTACCCCTCCTCTTTCTCTGTTTCAAAATAAATGCATTTATAAAAATTATGGTTTGTATTGAAGATTTATTTTTTCTCATACTTTTTCTATTTTTCTTTTTTTAATTTTGGGAAAAAAACATTTTTTTGCAGTGTCCGACTTGTTCTTGGCTCAGATCTTGATCTTAGGGTCTTTAGTTCAAGCCCCATGTTTGACTCCACCCTGGGCATGGAGCCTACTTAAAAAAAAATGAGCAGTAAATTGAACAATTATTTTATGAAATTTAAAATTAACAGCTAAAAAACACTTGTCAATGTCAGGCAAATGATTACAGTACTTGTAGCTTGAGATAATATTTCTAAGGGGGCACCTGGGTGGCTCAGTGGTTGAGAATCTGTCTTTGGCTAAGGTCGTGATCCTGGGGTCCTGGGATTGAGTCCACATTGGGTTCCCCTCAGTGAGCTTCTTTACCCTCTGCCTATGTCTCTGTGTTTCTCATGAATAAATAAAATCTTAAAAAAAGGAGGATATAAAAAAGGAGAGATAATATTTCTAGGAGCTTTATTACATAAAGACACAAAATATACTGTAATCCAAACCAGTTAAAGATAATCTTTCTGAGAACTGTGTTGGATGACTGGAGAAATGATCCAAGTGATGATAAGGAAATTAAGGACATAGATTTATGTAAGATATTTAAATAAAATACTTTATGTATTTTATATTAAGTGAAATATTTCCAAAATGATATTATTTGATATGAAGTTTTAAGTATTAACTAATTCAAACATAATTTAAAAAATCTTTTCATCTGTATCTCTAAAATGTTATTAATTCAAACTGGCCAAAATTTTTAAAAATAATCTTCTCATTGGTATAATTTGGTTATTTATATTGATTTTGGAATTTATAATTTATTTAAACTCTCTAATTCCCACATAAAAATTTATTATATCCACTGAATAATTGAAAAAATACAGAAAAATTTAATACATGTAGATAATTTGAATTACCATGACAATTTTAGCATGACAGTTTTGTACATAATTTGATTTAGCATGACAACTGGAAGTTGAGCCTAGAAATATGTGAGTCTCCCAAGATTACACAATGAATGCAATACTGGGACCAAATATTATATTTTAATTTTATAGTGAACTTTCTACAATATAGTTCTCATATAGCTCACTTGATAGCTATTTAAAAAAACAATGTTTCTACATAGATTAGATGTTTAGTAAGAAGTGATATTTGCTATCCAGAAAGGAAACTATTTTAAGCTTAGGCATTCAAGTAAACACAACCCTTGCTTTAAAGAAGACAAAGTCACTATCTTGTGTACAGATTTTGACCAGTAAAGCCCCACTAATAAAGCACTCATTTGAAAAAAAAGTAGATAAGGCAAGCAATTTTCATCACTTAGGCATTTGTTCCTAAAAATCAATTTGTGAAGTTTCTATTTATAGCAAGATAATAAGCAAAATTTAAAAGCTCTTTTCACTGCACTTGAATAATTTGCTCCAATCCTATAAAGTAATGTAAACTATTAGAAAATGACATCATCCAGTTCCCATGCCCTGCTTCTTCAAAAGGTCAGGCTTCAGAAGAACTAAAACAGATTTAAGTTGCCCTCAAAATGGTCACAACTGAATAAACCAACCAGACTTACAGGAACATAGTTAAACTTCAGGAATTGGAATTAGATGACAGATTGTGGAGAGTTATAATGTGGAGTAGGAGAAATACTGGAAAAAAACACTTCTTCCTAGTGATCTCCCTCTCCAAACTAGCTTCTATGAGCAATCATCATTATATTCAGGGCAAAGACAAATAAAAATTATATATATAATATATAAATATTTATAATATGTAAATATTTTATTTATAAATTGTATATATTAATATATAGTTACCTATATAAATTAATCAAAATGGCATTTTTGAAGGGAAGTAACATTTCAAACAGTTCAAGGAGTTTTCTGATCCTGTTTTTCTCAAAATGTCTTAAGTCTATTAATTGCAATATGTTACCATGGCTTTTTTTCTAGATCTATCAGTTCTATCAGAGGATTTATTATAATTGTCAGAAAAGAATTCTCCAAATATGGATACATGTCTTTTCTATTCTTTTTATTTGAGTGAATTAGTTGTGAATGCCTAAGTGCTAGATTACAGTCCTCATTGCATAAACTAAAAGAAATCTACTAAAAGCAAAGCAAGTGTAATATGTGTGTGGTCATGTCTATATCAAAGAGCTTGGGAAATAAAGTCAACATTATATCTTTTTTGGTTTTGTTCTGTTTCAGTGGTTGGAAATGATGGATTTTATATAATACTGAAAGGGTCCGCCCGACTTCAAACAAAGGCATATGGTAATCTCATCGAAGAAGATGAGTCAACAGCCTCCCTTATACCTCAGAGTTTCCAAGGATTTGTTGTCAGTGAAGGCATCAAAAACTTTTTATTTGCTAAGGTACAAACACATGACCCAACAGTAAGAAAGGAATATTTGCTTCTTCCATAAACAATAAGGTATCATTGTTATAAAATTTGATCTCTTCCAGATTATGTAAATCCAAGTGTCTTCAGTGAGTTCTTAAGTATTAAGATAATGTATCTTTTAAAATGAAAATTTACTATTAACATTGAACTTGAAATTCGTTTAAGAAATTTTAATGAGGGATGCCTTCAACAACATACCAACCCATTGGCAGGGATTATATAGTATATTTGATAACTAGGACAAGGCCAGTGTGGTTGGATCACTAGTGAGGAAGAAGGATAGTTTGAGATAATAATAAGATGATTATTCATGTTCTTTTCTCATAATTTGAGTTTTGTTTATTTCCTATTGAGTTGTGTTTCTTATATATTTTGGGTATATGTTAACCCCATTCAGCTATATGGTTTACAAATATTTTCTCCTGTTCTGTAGGTTGCCTTTCACTTGGTCAACTGTTTTCTTCTGTTCTACAGAAGCTTTTTAGTTTAATGGAGTCTTACTTGTCTATTATTGCTTTTGTTACCTGTGCTTTTGGTGTCATATCCAAGAGAGATAAGGGAGAGAGAACAGGTGATTTGAGGAGAAAGAGACAGAGGACAGATTATGAAAGGTCTTTTAACAAAGTCAAGAATGCATGCTTATCCTGTTTATCTGAAGAGCAAATGCTAAGGTGATCAAGAGTTTGATTCCATTACATTTGAAAAGTCTTACTTGAAGAAAATCCCCTGCTTGTATGTATTATTTTGAGACTATCAGGTGGTCAAAAAATTAAAGTTCAATATCTTTCTGGATCTCTGGATACTCTCCATAGGGATCAAATGTGGTTTGACTAGAATTGTAGCTTAAAAAGCCAATTTTAGATTTAGAGAGGTCAAGATGTTCAGAGTAGAAAAGAGCCAATGACACTAGTTAAAGCCAAATTATTTTCCACTATGGATTGAAGTCAGGTTCAAAAAGAATGAGAATAAATAAAACTAAGAAAGAAAGACAAAGATAAAAAATTAGACATAAATGTAAAAAGTATATTGTTATTGATCACACATAAATGGGTAATGTTTCTGATTATTCTTTTTTTTAAGATTTTATTTATTTATTCATGAGAGACACAGAGAGAGAGAGGCATAGACACAGGCAGAGGGAGAAGCAGGCTCCATGCAGGGAGCCTGACATGGGACTTGATCCTGGGTCTCCAGGATCATGCCCTGAAGGCGGCGCTAAACCGCTGAGCCACCCGGGCTGCCCAGTTTCTGATATTTCTTGGTAGAGATGAAAAAGAGTACATTTGCCACTCAATGGCCACATACCATATACCTGATGCCATTTCAATATGCTTTCGGAAAAAAATTCCACACTGGCATATCAACTGTGGAATAAGGCTACTTCTTGGTCCACTTTGGAGTAGTTAACTCCAGTCTTACAGGATCTATTTGTTTGATGAAGGCAAAACTCATGATAGGACCGCCACCTCTGAATTCTACAGTAGGTCTATAAAGGTAGCACCCATCTGTCATTCTTCCTGCGATATAGTATTTTTTCTCCAGTTTTATTGAGAATAATTGAAAAATAAAAATTGTATATATTTAAGGTGTACATCTTAAATGTAAATAAGGTAAAATTATCACCACAATCAAGTGAATTACCTTATTCATCATCTCACATAGTTACAATCTTTTTGTGATGAGAATATGGTACAGTATTGTTGACTTTAGTCACCATGCCTTAAATTAGATCTCTAGGATTTACTCATCTTTCATAGCTTTGAGCAATTTCTCTTCATGTCCTCTACCCCAACCCCTGGTAACCAACATTTTACTCTCTGCCTCTATGATTTTGACTATTTTAGATTACACATGTCAGTGAGATCATACAATGTTTGTTTTTCTATGTCTGGTTTATTTCACTTAACATACTGTCCTTCAGGTTCATCCATGTTGTAGCAATTGGCATTTTCTTTATCCATGCATCAGTGGATAAACATTTAAATTGTTTCCATATGTTGGCTATTGTAACTAATGCTGCAATGAGCATGGAAATGCTGATATTTCCTGGAGAGTTTTTTTTTCTTTAATTGTCTACACAGAAGTGAGATTGCTGGATTACATGGTAGTTCTAAATTTTCGGGGGAAACTCTATACTAATTTCTGTACTAATTTACATTTCTACAAACAATTTACAAGGATTCTCTTTCCTCCACATCTTTGTCAACACTTACCTTTTATCTTTTGATGATAGCCATTGTAGCAGGTATATAGTGATAATTCACTGTGGTTTTGACTTGCATTTTCCTGATGATTAGACACGTTGAGCACTTTTTCATATACATGTTGGTCATTTATATATCTTCTTTAGAGAGACGATTATTTAGGTTCTTTTCTCATAATTTGAGTTCTTTGTTTCTTTCCTATTGAGTTGTGTTTCTTATATATTTTGGATATATATTAACCTCATTCAGATAAATGGTTTACAAATATTTTATCCTATTCTGTAGGTTGCCTTTCACTTGGTCAACTGTTTCTTCTGCTCTGCAGAAGCGTTTAGGTTTGATGCAGTCTCACTTGTCTATTTTTTCTTTTGTTTTTTGTGCTTTGGGTGTCATATCCAAAAAATCATTGCCTATAATAATATCAAAAAACTTTTCTGTTTTCTTCTAAGAGTTTTATGGTTTCAGGTCTACTCTTTAAAACTTTAACCCATTTTGAGATGGTTTTTGTATGTGGTGTGAGATGAGTCCACATTTATTGCTCTGCATATGTATATCTAGTTTTCCCAACGTCATTTATTTATGAGACTATCCTTTAATCAGTATGTTTCTTGGTACTCTTGTGGAAGATTAGTAACCATAACTGTATGGATTTTTTTCTGGGCTCTCTATTCTATTCCACTGGTCTTCATGTCTGCCTTTATGCCAGTAGTGTTCTGTTTTGTTCAGCATAGTTCTATAATATAGTTTGAAATCAAGAAGTGTAATGCCTTTGTTCTTCTAGTTTGGCTTTTTAAAATTTCACATACAAGTGATATCATACAATATTTGTCTTTGACTTATCTCACTTAGCATAATGCCCTCAAGGTCCATCTGTGTTGTCACATATGACAGTATTTTCTTCTTTCTCATGGCTGAATAATATTCTTTTGTATATATAACATATCTTCTTTCCTATTTATCCATTGACAGACACTTAGATTGTTTCTATATCTTGGGCCTTGTGAATACTCCTATAATAAACATGGAGGAGCAGATATCTTCTCAATATCTTGTTTTTATTTCTTTTGGGTATATACCCAGAAGTGGAATTACTGGATTATATAGTAGTTCTATTTTTAACTGTTTTAAGGAATGCCATACTGCTTTCCATATTGGCTGAACCAATTTATATTACCACCAACATTCTATAAGCGTTTATTTTTCTCCACATCCTCACTAACACATGTTATCTCTTAACTTCTTAAGGATAGCCATTCTGTTAGAATGCATGATTTCCCATTGTGGCTTTGATTTGCTTTTCCCTGATGAGTAGATACTATGAGCATCTTTTCTGTATATATTAGCCATTTGGTTGTCTTCTTTGGTAAAACATCTATTTAGTTCTTCTGCCCATTTTTACATAAGATTGTGTTTAGTTGTTTTAGAGTTGTAGGAGTTCCTTATATATTTTGGATATATTTTTTAATAGTTTTTTTAAATTTTTATTTATTTTTTAAAAGATTTATTTTTTTATGAGAGAGAGAGAGAGAGAGAGAGAGAGAGAGGCAGAGACACAGGAGGAGAGAGAAGCAGGCTCCATGCTGGAGCCTGACGTGGGACTCGATCCCGGGACTCCAGGATCACGCCCTGGGCCAAAGGCAGGCGCTAAACTGCTGAGCCACCCCGGGATTCCCTATATTTTGGATATTAACCCTTTATCTGATATATGGTTTGCAAATATTTTCTCTCATTATATGTGTTGTCTTTCATTTTGTTGTTTCTTTTGCTGTTCAGAAGCTTTTTAGTTTTGATATTGTCCCACTTGTTGATTTTCACTTTTGTTGCATTTGGTTTTGGTATTGTATCCAAATGGTATTGTATCCAAAATGATTGTAAAGATCAATGTCAAGAATCTTTATTCCCTGTGTTTTCTTCTAGGAGTTTTAAGGTATCATATACTATCTGTAAGTCTTTTAATGTATTTCAAGTTAATTTTTGTGGATGATGTAAGGGTCCGATTTCATTTTTTATATGTGTTTATTCAGTTTTCCCAGCCCTATATGTTAAAAAAACCTATTGTTTCCCTCACTAAATGTTATGGATGATTTTGTCAAATATTAGTTGACTATATTAGTCTATTTCTCAGCTCTCTATTCTGTTCCATTGGTATATGTGTCTATTTTTAAGCCAGTATCATACCATATGATTACTATAACTTTATAATATGATTTGAAAGCAGGAAGTATGGTGACTCTAGCTGTTTTCTTTCTCAGGATTGCTTTGGCTATTTGGAGTCTTCTGTGGTTTCACACAAATTTTAGGATTGTTATATTTCTGTGAAAAAATGCCATTGGAATTTTGATAGAGATTATATTGAATCTGCAGATTGCTCTGGGTAACATGGAGATTTGAAAAAATATTGATTCTTCCAATCCATGAGCACAGAGTATATTTCCATTTATTATTCCTCCTTTAATTTCTTTCATTGATGACTTATAATTTTCAGTACAAGTCTTTCACCTCCTTGGTCAAATTTACTTCTATATATTTTATTCTTTTTGATGCAATTGTAAATGGGCTTATTTTCTTAATTTCTCTGTTGTTATTAGTTGCATAGTTCATTATTAATGTAAAGAAATGCCACATATTTCTGAATGTTGGTTTTGTATTCTGCATCTTTACTGAACTCATTTATTAATTCTAACAGTTTTTGGTGGAGTCTTTAGAATTTTCTGTATATAAGGTCATATCATCTGCAAATAATGAAAATGTTGCTGCTTCCTGATTTGGAGGCCTTGTATTTCTTTCTCTTGACTAATTATTCTTGCTGGGAATTCCAACACTGTGATGAGTAATAGCAGTGCAAATGGCACACTTGTCTTGTTCCTGATCTTAAAGGAAAGGCTTTTAACATTTTACTATTGATATAATGTTAGCTGTGGATTGTTTGTGTTTATGGCCTTTATTATGTTGAGGCATGATCCTCCTATACCCAGTTTGTTGAGGGTTTTTATTATTAATTTATCATGTATTTTGTCAAATGCTTTTTAAAAAATATCTATTGAGATGATCATATGATTTTTATCTTCCATTCTGTAAGTCTGTTGTATCACATTTGATTTGTTTATGTTAAAGCATCCTTGTATTTAAGACATAATTCCCCCTTGCTATGCTGTATACCTTTAACTGTGTTGTTGAATTTGCTTTGGACAGTTTATAATAACTTTTTGTCTTTATGAGCACAAGATGTTTCTTTCTATTTATCTGTGTTTTCTTTAATTTCCTTCATCAATGTTTTATAATTTTTAGTGTATATGTCTTTTACCTCTTTGGTTAAGTTTATTCCTAAGTATTTGATTCTTTTTGTTGTTCTTGTCAATAACATTGCTTTCTCAATTCCTTTTTGTATAGTTTGTTCCTCATGTATAGAAAAGCCACTGATTTTTTATGTTGATCTGGTATTCTGCAACTTTCCTGAATTCATTTATTATTTCTAACAGTTTTTTGGTAGAATTTTGGGGTTTTGTATACCTAAGACTTTACCATCTGCAAACATAATTTCTCTTCCTTCCTTCCTATTTGGATGTCTTTTTTTCTTTCTTTCTTTCTTTCTTTCTTTCTTTCTTTCTTTCTTTCTTTCTTTCTTTCTATCTCTTTTCTCCCTCCCTCTTCCACTTGTCATCATTGGTGGTGGTGGTTCTGCTGGTGATGCTTTCTTCTCCTCCTTCTCCCCCCCCCCCCACCTCCTCCTCTTTTTTTCCTTCCATCCAATTTCTCTGTCTAGGAATTCAGTACTATGTTGAACAGAAGTGGCAAGAATGGATATTCTTGCTTTGGACTGATCTTAGAGGAAAATCTTTCAGTTTTTCCTTCATTGCTTATACTGTTAGCTATTAGCATTTTGTATATGGCCTTTATTTTGTTGAGGTTCATTCCTTCTATAGCTATGGCTATTCTTTCTATAGCTTAGTGTTTAACATGAGTGGATGTTGAATTTTGTCAAATGCTTTTCCTGTATCTGTTAAGAGTATCATGCAGTTTTTCCCTTTAATTCTTTTTTTCCCCCTTTAATTCTACTGTGGTGAATCACATTGTGTAATCTACAAATCTTGAGCTATCCTTGCATTGCAGGAATAGATCCCACTTGGTTATGATGTATAATCCTTTTAGTGTGCTGTTAAATTTATTTCATTAGTATTTTATTTAGCTTGTTTTTGTTTTTACATTTGTGTTCCTCTAAAGGGATATTGGCCTTTAGTTTTCTTTCCTAAAGGTGTCTTTGTCTGGCTTTGATATTAGGCTGATGTTGGCCTCATTTAATTTGTTTAAGTGATCTCTTTTCTAGTTTTTGGAAGAATTTAAGAAAGATTGGTATCGATTCTTTTTTGAATGTTTAGCATAATTCTTTTTTTTTTAAGATTTTATTTATTTATTAATGAGAGAGAGAGAGAGACAGACAGACAGAAAGAGAGAGAGAGAAAGGCAGAGACACAGGCAGAGGGAGAAGCAGGCTCCATGCACCGGGAGCCAGACGTGGGATTCGATCCCGGATCTCCAGGATCGTGCCCTGGGCCAAGGGCAGGCGCCAAACCGCTGTGCCACCCAGGGATCCCTGTTTGGCATAATTCAGTTGTGAATTCATTCTGTCCTTGGGCCTTTCATAGCTGGGAGATTTTTGATTACTGTTTCAGTCTCCTTATTTGTTATACATCTTCTCAGTCTTCTATTCTTTTATTTACTTTTAGTAAGATATATATTTCTAAAAATATATCCTTTTTTCTAGGCTATCCAATTTATTGGCATGTAACAGTTCATATTAGTCTTTAATAATGCTTTTTATTTCTCAGCCATAGGTTTTAATATTTCCTCTTTCATTTTTGATTTTACATATTTAAAGATTCACATTTTTCTTAGACTAAGTTTATCAATTTTATCCTTTTTTAAAAAACTCTGAGTATTATTGTTTTTTAAATTGTTTTTCTATTCTCTATTTGGTTTATTTCTGCTCTAATCTTCATTATTTTCTTCCTTCTGCTAACTTTGGGCTCAGTTTATTCTTTTTCTAGTTCATTAAGCTATGAAATTATTTTGAAATCTTTTTTAATATAAGCATTTATCACTATAAGTATTCCTTTTAGGACTACTTTTACTACATAGCGTAAGTTTGGTATGTGGTGCTTTTTTTGGTTTGTCTTGATATATTTTTAAAATTGCATTTAAATGTATGCTTTTTAGTTTCTACATATTTGTGAATTTTCCCTTTTCCTTATAGTTATTGATTTCCAGTTTCATTTTATTGTTGTTGAAAAATATATTTGGGATGATTTTGATCTTCTTTATTAAGATGTTTTGTGACCTAACATGTGATCTATCCTGGAGAATATTCCTTGTGTGTTTGAGAAGACTATATATTCTGCTATTGTGTGGAAGGTTCCCTAATATGTCTGTTAGGTCCACTTGGTCTTTAGTGTTCAGGTCAACACTTTGTTGATTTTCTCTGTGAATGCTTTATCCACTTTTGAATGTGGGCTATTGAAGTCTATTATTATCTGTGTCCTTAAATCTAAAGTAAATCTCTTACCAGTAATCCATACAGTATATTACTGGTTCTTGTTTTATTTTGATCTCTTCAGCCACTCTATGTCTTTTTATTGCAGAGTTTGATACATAAAAATTAAAATGATTAACAATAAACATGAATTTACTGCTGTCATTTTGTTAATTATTATCATTCTGTTGGTAGTTATTTGCTCTCTTGTCATCCTTTGTTACTTGATGACATTTTTATAGAGATTTGCTTTGATTCTTTTCTCTTTATCTTTTGTGTATCACTAAATATCTTGTGATTACATTTCTTAAATTGATAACAACTTTAATCACATACAAAATCTCTCTACTTTACCCTTTCTTGTGTACTTGTAGCCAGAGTTTACTTCTTCTTATATTGTATTTCCCTTAACAGCTTTTGTGGTTATAGTTATTCTTAATATCTGTTTTCTAACTTTTTTATTATGATTTGAATAAATTTATGTACCACCATTACCATGTTGCATTATTGTATATTTGATTGTATATTTACCTTTACCAGTCAAAGTTGTGTTTTCATGTGCTTTTACATTACTGTTTAGTATGCTTTTGTTTCAGTTTGAAGAAATCTCTTTAGCTGTTCTTCTAAGGCCCATCTAGTGGTGATGAACTTCCTCAGTTTTCATTGTCTGAGAAAGTCTTTCATTTTAAAGGATAGTTCTGATATAGTCTTTGGCAATTTTCTTTCTTTTGCTACCTCAAATATATCATTCTACTCTTTCCTGGCCTGTGAGGTTTCTACTAAAAAATCCACTGATAATTCCTAGTGTGATAAATTACCTTTCTCTTGCTGCTTTCAAAACTATCTTTGTCTTTGACTTGAAAATTTAATCATAATATGTCTTGATGTAGACCTCTTTATATTCAGCCTACTTGGATTCTTTGGACTTCTCAAATCTTAATGTCTGTTTCCTTCTTCATGCTTGGGAAGTTTTTAGTCATTATTTCTTTAAGAAGGCTTTTTGTATCCTCCTCAGAGTAGGATGTATGTGTGGTAGTGGCTCTGGGTCCACTGGCTCTTTCTTGTCCATGTGCCAGTACTCAGGGAGCTATGGTGGTTCTGGCTCTGGGGGCACACAGTGGCTCCAATTTCAGGAAAGCTCAGGAGTATGGGCTCTGTTATCTCCAGCAGGTGGGGCTACATTGGCAAATACTGTGGAGGTCCTCTGTGGTGAAGGATGCTTAGGTCACCTCCTCTTCTTTACATCCACCAGAGAACTCACAATGAAGAGGACTACTTTTAGCACTGAGCTATGCTGGCCTGGGAAGTGAGGTGGCAGGTAAAATATTTCCTTCCTTTTTCTATTTGGCCATTCTTGGTTCTTGTGCTTTAGTGGCATGTTGTAGTTTCTTAATTATATTCCAACATTCTCCCAGAGATATTTTCACTTGTGGGATAGTTGCTAAATCATTTTTTGTGAGGGAACTAATATTGAGTGGGACCTCTTAGTCTATCATCTCGATGACGTCTGTGATATTATTTTAATTTACTGACCTGGCTAAAATTGAAGGGAGTAGGGAGAGGACAATTTTAGAGTCTTCCACTTGATCTTCCTTAATAAGTGCTCTGACCACTAAGGCCAAGAAACCAATGTAAGGTAAGTCTCCATTCAAATCATACATTTAAGGCCTATGGAAATTGCCATGAGGTAGGTTTGTGGACCCCGTGGAGTTACTGTGAACCAGATCTAGGTGAAAACTACATTTTTAAATGTATTCTCCATATTTTCTCATGTAACAGATGGCCATCGTGACACTTAATGTATTAAGGTTTAAAGTCATTTACCCAAGTTTTAGGGTTCAGCAGAATACTTGCTGGGGCTGTGAATACAACTTTATCTTGAGCTACACTATTCTTATAATTAAATACTAGGCCCAGTACTCAGCTTTTTCTGACTTCCAACTATAGAAGAGGAGATTTCATTTATATGCTGCTATGGATCCCTTGGATTGCTTACTTCACCTTAAGCTGATGATTAATTTTCTTCAACCTTCTCTGTCTTTCTCCAATGTACTGATATCACCAAGCAATAGGCATTCTATTCTGTGATTCTTATAATTATTCATCCTCCAACATCTCAAAGGTCTGAGGTATTGTAATTTCCAGTGCATTCTTTTCTGCCCACACTCCATTCCTGTTCAATACCATTAAAAGTTTTATCAGTTGTAGTACTACAGTATGCCAGGGACTAGCAGTACTATCAATACTACAGTCATGGATTTTTATTGCAAACTGGCTGACAGGCAGTTCACAGCTCTAGAGTCCTTTCCCCCCCTACTCCTGATAGAATATTTTGAAAAAATAGAATAGAAATAACGGCAGACAAATTTCTTAGCTGTCAGCAACCCTGAGGCTTTCGTTTAAGTCTGCTACGGAACAAGTATATGATTATTAACTAAAATTTATTTCAGATTGTTAAAAATTTAAATAATCCTTGCCAACAAGGATATAATTGCCAAGGACAATTTTCCTTGCCATTGTCTCCTGTAAGAAATGTGAGTTTTAAGACATGTTGCACTATGCCTAAGTTTTATTGTTGAACTTTTTATTTATTTAATGGGACTTTAAAAAATAAAAATAGTATGACTCTCAAAGATTTGTGCTAAGGAGTTTTTGTGATTTTTCTCAAATAAAAGAAAAATATTTTTTCCTTCCATCTATTTGGCTTCTTTGCTATTATTTTCTTTTTTATTGTGTTGTATCAGACAACCAAAGAACAAAGAAGAAAAAAAATATTATCTTTACTCTTCAATATAAACTTCTAACGGTTTTATAAACAAGTGGCCACTATCTGAGTATAATGAACATAGGTGAAAAAATACAGTCAAAAGATCAGATTCATTTTTCTTAAGATACAAACTGCTGTATTTCCTCCCTACTATCAATGTAAACTGGGCTCAAAAAATTAGTGTGACACAAATATACAGCAAGAATTTTTGTTTTTGCTTTTCTGGACATTGATTTGTACAATAAAGCAAAAACACTTTTCTATTAGAGTGTTTTATGTAAGGAAAGGAGAGAAAAAATATTTTTTCCTTTACAAGATCATCAGCTTAATGATTCTAAGTAGTTTTAATTTTTAAAATTTATTTTATCTTTTCTAATTAACCTCACAATTTTTCAAATAACAATCATAAAGAAAATCAAATTTCTTTAGAGTCATCTCAGTATGGCATGGTAACACACACATCCTCACACATGCAATCATAACAATATTTTAAACTTTGTAAACTTTTGTATTTAATATATAAATATGTATTTTGCTATGTCCTGTCTTTTATTAAAATGTATTTTTGACATTATAACGTAACATTTAGCAACATTATAAAAGCAAATACTTAAGTTGAAGATCCTCAGTAATTATTAAAAGAAATTTCCAATTAGTAGAAGTTTTCTTTTAAGAATAAAAAAAACATTTGAAATCATATGTAAAGAAAATCATTTGTTTAAAAAATGTATTGAATAAGTTGGACACAGTAGAGTAAAATTATAAAATAGCTTTATTTCTTATTCATAGCTAAGTTTTCAAACAAGCTATGTAGCATTATTCTTCCCTGTTCTCTGGATAAAATCTCAGTCAGATCCTATGTATTAACAAATAATCTCATTTTTTCTTAGATATTATAATTTCTAGGGCTGTCTTCATATCAAAATTTCTAACTGTCATGCTTGACAGCCCAGCTTGTGCCTTATTGTGCCATAATTCTGCAGTGGAGAAAGGGGTTATTCATTCCTCTTTTCTTACTATGAATCCTATTCAACTAGCTAGCGGCTTTTTCTGACTCTTTGCAGCCAGGATCAAGAAGGAAGGGAGGGTGGATATTAGAAGTAAAAGTCTTTGGTTATCTTTTGTGATTTGATGTCTAAATGCAGTGCTTTATGTATTCTTTTTCCTGTAACACCCTAGAAGGGTGCTATCTCCTCTAGGGGATTATTTAATACTATATCCTTCATCCAAGGCTTTGGGCAGTTAGAAGACCACTGGTCTTTCTTTTGGGGGTTCACATTTTCTGGCAATTCTTCAGCTTCACTCCTTTCTCTGGGCAGTCCCACACTGGTTACCTTTTGTGAACGTACCTGGCTGATGGGACAGGTAGAGTCACATACTTATTCTCTCAAATTCCTAGCTCCTCACTTTGAGTCTCTGGGAGAAAGGAAAGGGACAGAAGGAGAAGACTCTGACAAACTCTTACTGAACAAGCTTTGTTCTCAGTTTCCTGATCTCAGCTTACAATCTCTTGAGTTAGGAAATGAGCTAAAGTTCACAAAACTAATTTTACAATCTCTGAATCTCTGTGCGAGTTCTGCAAACTTTAGTCCCTGTCACTCTGAAACAACAGGAAAAAAGTCACTTTAGGGAATAGGAAAACTCCAACCAGCACTGTGACATAAGTATCTATTATCTCTCTAGCCTTTATAGAAATAAATTTTATTATATATAATTTAAATTTATAAAAATATAAGTTTAACATTCTGGGATAATTAGAAAAATTGCATTTAATATTCATTGGTGTACCTACAACATCCCATTTTATTTATATATGTATATATATGTGTAATATAATTCATATGCAATTAAATATGTGCTTATCCACAACACATAGAAAAAAGCAAATGTTCTAATTATTATATATGATGTAATCATATATCCTATTATATTTGTTAAATATTATATAATTATATATCCTATTACATATATATATAGTATGATATATTCTATATATATATATATATATATATATACACACACATAGAATACACATAATACATAGAATGTAAGGACACATTTTTTTATTCACTTATTTCCACAGAAAATTTACTTGTAATTTTATTTTTTTCTTGAAACCCACTACAATTTGGCAAAAGCTAAGATATTGAAATGTAGCTCTTTACAGTGTGCATTTTGCTACATAAAAATTTAGTTTCAACCAGTTAGCTATTAAAAGGAAAGGTATTTTTTCCCCGATGCTACAGATTCACAGTTAAATTGACTAGTTTTATCAAGTATTTGTACTCTAAGATTTGTACTCTAAGATTTGTACTCTAAGATGACACAATATTGAAAAGACTACAGATGTAGATTTTGGAATTATCTACAACGACATGTGATATGCAAACCACAAAAATAAATAATGACTCTGATTAAAAAAACAGTATTAAAAAGAAAGGGCTCAATTCAAGGAGCAAATTTGATTAATTCCATACTTTGAAAGATGGTAAAGAGCCACCAAAGAACCCAGCAAAAGAGCAGAACTAGAACTGTGACAGGGTCCTAGAAGCCAAGGGAGATGCTTAAATGGTTATCAACATTTTGAGGCCCTTTCTCTCTTTTTATGTGAGCTTTGCGTAGTTGTATCTTGTGACCCATTGTGAGCATTTGTTAGATGACTTGATAGCATCCTAGATGGGAGAAAATAGATTTCCCTTGAATATATATAATTTAACTAATTAAAGTTCAAACCCTTAATGTGATAATTTTTTGTGCTCTTCTTTAGCAAATTAGTTCATTAAATCTAAAAATAAGACATGACTGACTTGACTAATTGCATATTATTCTTAAGCAGGTTGGATGCTTTGTTGCCTTGATAATTCTTACAAAATTAGTATTTCTCAATAATAAAAATTATAAATCATAAAATATTTATTTTTTTCTCATCCTCCTACTCTTGTTAATATTGAGACAGTGATATTCTATTCATGTCTCTTACAGATCTGGCTTTGCTTTTGGATTTTTGTAAGCATGTTTCCAAGCAGGCATACAAATCAACACACAGACACACACACACAAACACACACACCTATTATTTGACAACATTGTGATGGAACCAAGGATTACTGAAATAAAACATAAGGAATGCTTGTAAATAACTCTTGTTTGGAGGAAGAGAAAGTTCATTGTGGTTTAGAGTGGTCAGGAACATGTCATTGGAGTTAAGGAGCTTGAATTATGTCTCTAAGTGGAGATAGTTTATAGATCAATAAAGAAAGGCAATATCTGTTTATTTTATAGAATTCCGTAGAATAGAACATATATTGAAGGAGCCTCCAGGGACATCTGTGTTTTCCTCACGTTGTGTGGCCTTATGCAGTGACCATGATAACACCACTTTAAGAACACAAATGATGCAGTCAGGCTACATTGCAGCTCTGAAAACAGACAACCTACTAAGGCTCTATGTTTAAGTTTCCTTATCTGTAAAAACTAAGCTAATAATAATGACCTCATAGATCATTGTATTAAGTGAGATTATATAAGCACTGAGAACAATGTCTAGCATATTATGAGAACTGAATTTTTTCCTATAGTTATTATTATTATTATTATTATTATTGGTGTTTTTGCTTTTAATTCTATTTTTTTTTTACTGATTTTGCATTTGGGCTGTCCTATTTTTTCTTTTATTTTTATTATTTTAAAAAGATTGTATTTATTTATTTGAGAGAGAGAGAGAAAGTGAGGAGAGGTGTGAGAGGGAGAAAGAGTCTCCAAAGACTCCATGCTAAGCAGAGAACGCAGTGCGAGGGTTCATCCCAGGACCCTGAGATCACGACCTGAGCCAAAGGCAGACGCTCAACCACTGAGCCACCGAAGTGCCCCTGTAGTTTATCTTTAGAGCTAGTTGGAAGAGTTCTTCTTTGATGAAAGCGCAGTAAGGAACTATACTAATCACTTGAAAAGAGTGTTAACTTCATACATTTTAGAAAGATTAATCTGACAGTTTGTGTCATACTCTGGTGTCTTTTGATTACTGTTGTTTTCAAGAGATTTGATTTTTGCTCACAGTTATTTAATATTTTCATGCTAGAGCCAGCGGACTTTCCTGATTATTTAATCACTTTGCTCTGTGTCAGGATGTGCTTTTAAAATTAAACTTTCCCTTTCCTGAAGAATGCCTTAATAAATTTTGCCTTAAAAATAAACAGCCTAACTAATATATGATTGATATTTATAATAGATAGAAAAGTTAAGACATGTGGAAGTAAGCCCTGTCTTTACTCCTATATTTTTTAATAAAAAATTATGAGTGGGGCACCTGGATGGCTCAGTCAATTAAGCATCTGGATTAGGCTCAGGTCGTGATCCTGGGCTCCTGGGATCAAGTCCTGCATCAGGCTTCCTGCTTCCTTCTCTCTCTGCTTCTTTCTGTCTCTGTCTCTCATAAATAAATTTAAAAAATCTTTTTAAAAAAGTTATGAGCATTCAGGTCTTGATCTCAGCATCATGAGTTCAAACCCTCTTTTGGGCTCCATGCTGGGCATGAGGACTACTTAAAACAAAAACAAAAACAAAACCACAACTTATGAGCATTTTAAAGAAACAATCAAATCATATCTTTTGGGTTCCATTAATTCTTCATTTGAATATGAAAATAACAGTGCTATTTTAAAAATATTTACTTTTTTTTTAAAGGCAGGGGAGTATTGTAGTGTATTTTACATGTGAAAAAGTCATTTTGTCTGTTCTGGGTAGAGTATAGTGGATTTGCAAAATGTGGTGAAGGAGGCAAAGCAGGGAAATCAGTAAGAAGGTTCTGGTAATAGTGCATGTGGAACTGTTATTTGTCTGGATAGTGTTGCTTAGTAGAGAAGTATAGGTATAGATGGATGTGGGATATATTTAGGATGTAAAATTGACAGAACTTGCTTATGGATTGAACACAAAAAGTAACTGAAAGACATGACTTAGTGATCATTTCTAGAATTTTAGAGAAATTGGTGAATGTTAATATCATTTATTGGGATTGAGAAGACTGAGGTAGAAGAGGATTTAAGAGAGAAAATGTAGAGTTCTAATTTGGTGTTTTATTTTTTAATTTTTTTAAAGAACTTTTTTTAAAGACTTTATATATTTATTCATGAGACACACACACACAGACACACAGAAAGAGAGAGAGAGAGAGAGAAAGGCACAGACACAGGCAGAGGGAATAGCAGGCTCCACGCAGGGAGACTGACATGGCACATGGGACATGGGACTCGATCCTGGAACTCCAGAATAATGCCCTGGGCCAAAGGCAGGTGCTTAACCACTGAGCCACCCAGGGATCCCCTAATTTGGTGTTTTAGATTCACTATTTTGAGATGCAAAAATATATCCAAGTGGAAAGGTATGTTGACAGTTTGAAATACAGGTCTAGATCTTAAGAGTGTCAGGATGTTGCCTGTATCCATTTGGTTGCTTAATAGTATTCAGTTATATGAATATACCACAACTTATTTATCTATTATTCTACCTATAGACTTCTGAGTTATTTCCAAAGCAACAATTATCAGGTACAAAGTTTTTTGTGCCAAATGTTTTTAATTCTCTTGGATAAATATGTAGGAATGAAATTATTAGTTGATGGATAAAATAAATATTTAACTTTTCATAAAACTGGTAAATAGTTGCCCAAAGAAGTTGTAATGTTTAAAAGTACAGGCATAAAAATAATAGTGTTGAAAATAGGACCTAATATTTTGTTGTTTATATTGCTAAATATAAACTTATAAAATATATGAATTGGCTTGATGGCTTTGCTAGGTAAGAGTTGGAAGTAGAAACAATTAATACTCCAATCATAAGTCTGATGATGAAAGCAGTGATGGGAAAGATGATGAATTATAATAGCAACTGTTATTTAATGAGTATCTACTATGTACATACACTAAGTTACGGCTAAATTAAGACTTTCATAAAGTGAAATCCTCATAGCAACTCTATGAGACATAAATTATATTTATTATCATTGAGGAAACTAAGACTTTAATTATTTGTCTCAGGTCACAGAGTCAATACTCAGATTGAAGTGGAACCCTAGTTTGTTGATTTTTAAGCCCAGACTATTATTCAATCACCAAGGGTTCCTGTCTTGTAAGCAAACATGTTGATTTCTTGAGTGGAATTTTAAAATAGAATAAGTAGATGTAATTCTCAGAGTAAATTTTTATTTTTAAAATATTATTTATTTATTCCCTAGAGACACTCAGAGAGAGAGAGAGAGAGAAAGAGAGAGAGGCAGAGACATAGGCAGAGGGAGAGATAGGTTCTCCACAGGGAGCCCAATGTGGGACTCAATCCCAGGATCTTGGGATCCCGACCTGAGCCAAAGGCAGAAGCTCAACTGCTAAGCCACCCAGGTGTTCCTAGAGTAAGCTTTTAAATCAGAGTTTCAGGTCATTGAGTGACAAATGTGCATGCACAGTGACAAACGGGAACTATGAAATAGCACCAAGGAGAAATCCTGCTTCTTTGTCCTGTGTTGCAGAGATTGAGAATGCTGTATCAAAATTTTGGCTAAAGGTGGACTAAAATGACTTTTGGACATCTAAATAAACGTGCTGGTTTCAGAAGCTAGTATCACTTAATATTAAGATAACAAAAATAAATATATCTTTGCAGATACATGAATGCTTATCTTTAGCATACGTTTTTATATGGTATTAGACCTTTTAGTTGTAAGGTAATAGCTTAAACCATTTTGGTGGCTTGGATGGCCATGTTCAATTGTACTGAGCTCGTTTAACTGAATTTTATCTTTTTTGTTTTGACACTGCTGGTGTGTATAGCAGTGCAGCTTTATGTCATAGTGGCAGTAATATAGCACAGCTTTTAAAAACCAGCTTTTTAAAATAAATTCTCCTTTTTTGGCCACTTACTTGTTTATTTTGGACAAATTACTTAAAACTTAATTGCTTCACCTATAAAATGGGAATAATAATAATACCTACTTCAGAAAATTTTCAGAAAATTAAATGATAAAATGCAACTCTGTTTCAGGTACAGGATATGGGTTTAATATATAATAGTGCAGGGATCCCTGGGTGGCGCAGCGGTTTGGCGCCTGCCTTTGGCCCAGGGCGTGATCCTGGAGACCCGGGATCAAATCCCACGTTGGGCTCCCGGTGCATGGAGCCTGCTTCTCCCTCTGCCTGTGTCTCTGCCCTCTGCCTCTCTCTTTCTCTGACTATAATAAATAAATAAAAATTTAAAAAATATATATATAATAGTGCATTATTATTATTATTATTATTATTACTATTATCATTATTGAATCAAAGGAATAAAAAATTAAGAATATTGCCACATCATGCAGAAAAATTATCTCTTTTTGAAGTTTAACCTTGGCTAATTAACTCTTCTTGAAGTTTAACCTTGGTTACCAGTCTGGAGTCCATCAATATGCTACTGCAAGGCCCCAAGACACTTCCATCTAATCAGATTCTACTGGGATGATCATTTTCCAGGTCTGACACATGACACCTCAGTGATGAGTTTACTCAGTGTATCAGGAATTAAGCATTTTCATTCCCACTTAAGAACATCTGTCTCTTGAATACATGGGAGCATAAACTTTTACAACATAGAGACATTGTTTTTTCCTTTCCTCCCTGCCCTTGCCTCCAAATTATTTCACAGCTCTTCGCGTCTATGCTCCCCTATCCACCAAATCAGGTGCACAGTATGTCCCTTCTCATTTTCCTGGTTAATTTGTTAGAATTTACTTACTTTCATTCATTTATTAGGTTATAAATAGGCTTAGTCAGTTTTCCGATTGGTGTATCTGGCTAATTCATAATCTTAACCCATATTTGGATCCTGTTTATTAACATGGTAATTATGTGTAACCATCAATGCTTTCTGTCCAAGATTTAGTTTTGTTGTAGCTATCTAGCTTTGTCACAATCTTCAAAATTTCATCGCACTACTTACCAAGTAGAAGTGTACATTTTTTTAAAGATTTATTTATTTAGTTAGTTATTTAGTTATTTATGAGAGAGAGAGAGAGAGAGAGAGAGAGGCAGAGACATAGGCAGAGGGAGAAGCAGGCTCCATGCAGGGAACCCAACGTGGGACTCAATCCCGGGACTCCAGGATCGCGCCCTGGGCCAAAGGCAGGCACCAAACCGCTAAGCCACCCAGGGATCCCCTGAAGTGTACATTTTTATGTTGTAGATACTTACATGCTAACAGAATGTATAGAACACCCAGAATGTAATACATCCATACCATAATATATATATATGTGTATATATATATATATATCAAAAAGAAACTGCACTTTTATGAGAGAGAAGGTAGAGATTAAGGAAAATACTAAGTGCAATTTGAATTAATAATAAAAGTGATGATAAAAGGGTATATAGTGTGAGATGTTCTAGGCTTGAAGCCTGGGTCTGTTATTTACTGACCGTTTGACCTTTTGGATATGGTCCTTAATTTTTCCAAAGCTCCCTCCTTTCTTTCTCTCTTTCTCTCTCTCTCTTTCCTTCCTTCCTTTCTTTCTTTCTTTCTTTCTTTCTTTCTTTCTTTCTTTCTTTCTTCTTTCTTTTTCTTTCTTTGTTCTTTCTTTCTTTCTTTCTTTCTTTCTTTCTTTCTTTCTTTCTTTCTTTCCTTCCTTCCTTCCTTCCTTCCTTCCTTCCTTCCTTCCTTCCTTCTTTCTAAAGATTTATCTATTTATTTTAGAGAGAGAAAGCACACACACATGCGGGAGCACTGGGGAGGGGCAGAAGGAGAAGGACATAGAGTCTCAAGTAGGCTCCCTGCTGAGCACAGGGCCCAAAGAGGGGCTCAATCTCACAACCCTGAGATCCTGACCCGAGACGAAACCAAGAGTCCATTTCTCAACCCACTGAGCCATCCAGGTGCCCCTGTTTCTTTATTTCTAAGATAAATTTAATGGTAGTAGTACTACTAATAATATCTTCCAAGTGGTGCTGTTTGAGGCTGAAATAAGATGACTCATGAAAGTGCTTAACCCAGTAAAGGCTCAATAAATCTTGTTTTGATTATTCTACATTAGCAATATATATCAATTGCCGAATGAACTTTGTAGGCAGCAATTAATTATTCAAGCCTAAAGGAAAGAGTAGTAGCTTTTGGCAGGCAATGATAAAAAAGATAGATTGAAAAAGTTAAATTTAAAATGGATAGACATAGGGACACCTGAGTGACCCAGTGGTTGAGCATCTACCTTTGACTCAGGTCATGATCCTGGGGTCCTGGGATGGAGTCCCGCATTAGGCTCACCACAGAGAGCCTGCTTCTCTTTCTGCCTATGTCTCTTCCTGTCTCTCCATGTCTCTCATGAATAAATAAAATCTATAAAAAATTTAAATAAAATGGATAGAAATAGCATATGAAAGGAGGCGTTTTCTATGGCTATAAAGGGCAGTTAGGAAAACTAAGTTAGAATTCAAAAGATATCGTGACAAAATATTGTTGATAATGAATTAACTAGAATGATAAATCCATCTAAGGGAATAATTTGGAGATAGGGCTAGAAAAATAGGTGGGAGAGTAGAGGGTCTTGTATTTTAGGATTAAGGGATTCATACTTGGACACTACTGGAAATTGTGGACATTGACTTATACTCACAATAGCATTGTATACAAAAACTCATATGTGGTATAGTTTTGAAAGAATAATAACAGAAGTATCTAGCATGGTGTCTGGTACATGAAGAAGGAAGAATAATTATGTGATCACTACTGTGGCCCAGGAATAATATGAGTATGAGATGCAGTGACTAAATTCATAGCTTGTGCTTGTATAAATCAAATGATTAAATAATATGATACCAGTACCCATGCATAAAGAAAACAAAATGATGTTTATTTGCAATAATTTGGGGAACTATAATTATACCACTTACATCCTTGTTAAAATAAGAAAAGGCAATGGTTCTGCCTCCCTTTGTAATGTATATATTGGATAACCAAAGATAATGAGCACATATACATAATATAATTGCTGCATAAATTTAATTGTTGATATTTACATTAATTTTTATGTTTTATGGAAATTAATCTATTCCTTAAAATCTTCTTTGTTGGCTTATATCAATTGTTGGCTAGTCAGTGTGAGTGAGAAGTAGGTGATAAGGGTTGTGGGGGTCAGAGTTTGTTAAAACCAATTTGCTGTCAGTATGTATGTATCCTTAATTTAGAGTGAAAATATTTTGAGTGAATTAATCACTGTACTATTAAATCCCAATTTTTCAGTCTCCTAACTGCAAAATATTTCTAATCTATGTTATCAGCACAGAGTGTATCTTTCTTAGCTGAGAGCAATCGAGCCATGAGAGTCTTACTCATACTGTCCAATACAATTCAGATTTTATCAGATATTTGGAGAAAATTTGGGGTAACTTCAGAGATATTGATAAATGGTTGTTCCCACATGATAAATAACACATCTCTTTTATAAGACAATTGAATAGCAATTTCATCTCTTAGATCCAGAGTAAAACTCAACCAATAATTTCAAATGGGAATTTATTCCAGTTGATTTTAAGTTCTGAGCCCAGCAGAATCATTGGGATATTTTGAAGAGTAAAGACAAGATCATGTTTGATAAGGATAAGGGATTTATCTTTAGGTATCTAATTTCTCTGCTTCCAGATTTCTGAGAATGATGGGTACTGCCTGACTTTCTGGGTATACTTTGTTCTAAACTCAGTTCCCCTCATTCTTTTCCTTGTATTTCTCCATATTACAACACTCCTCAAGTATTTAGTCCCAGTCCAGACTTCTCCTAATCCCCTCTATCTCTATCTAATTTATTCACAGATTGTTTTGAATAAATTTTTGCTGTTATTTAGATATTGGTCCCCCCAGATACCTATTCTAACCCTAATGTAAAAGTGACTCCTTAAAGTCAGGGAGCTTATTTTTTCTGATGCCTATAGTGTAGTATTCCAGAAATATTTATGGTGTTCAATAAGAAAATCTTAAATTCTGTGTAATCTAATCAAGCAGCGGCTTCAAAATAGCAAGGATGAACTATGGAATGTTTTGATTCAATTAAATTTCAAATGATATAGGATTTAATCCCCATTGATTCAAAGTTCCTATTTTTACATACTGCATTTGTTATATCTAAATTGATATGTTTAAAACGTGCAATTATTTTCTTAAAAATGAAAGGTAAATATTGGAATATTTAAAAGTTAAAAATTAGAAAGTCACTCAAAAAATATTTTTGCTATAATGAATTGAAACTTAACATTTAAATGGCCCTCCATCATTTAAAAATTTAATATAGTTTGTGATTTAGTTAAAACATAAGGATATTTCTTTTCTTCTTTTCTTTTTTCTTTTCTTTTCTTTTCTTTCTTTTTTCTTTTCTTTTCTTTTTTTCTTTCTCCTTCTCTTTTCTTTTCTTTTCTTTTTCTTTCTCTTTCTTTTCTTTTATTTTTTTCCCCTTTCTTTTCTTTTAAGATTTTATCCATTTATTCATGAGAGGCAGAGAGAGAGAGAGACCAGCAGATGGAGAAGCAGGTTCCATGCAGGGAGCCCTACATGGGACTTGATCCGATCTCCAGGATCAGGCCCTGGAGTGAAGGCAGCGCTAAACTGCTGAGTCACCAGGGCTGCCCCATAAGGATATTTCTTACCATTATTACATGTAGTGGACTTTTTACAGAGTTAGAATGGGTTGTGTAACTCTAAGCATCAGATCATAGCACATTTATTACTATTTGAAAATAAATTTAGAAAGTAAAAATTATACTATGAGATGTTCTTACAGCTCTTGTATTATAAAAGCAATAAAGGAGAGATGTTTATTGGTACATATTAAGTCTGTTTACCAGTAATTTTTTAATAACGTCATAAAAAGACTTTATATAGCAGCATTAAATCAGATCTATCTTACTTCAAAAGCATATACTTAATATAATTAAACCTTTCAATTTGTTTTATATTCCTCTTGATCTTTCTTTTAAAAGGACTGTTTCTCATTTGACTACTTTATTAATTTTGAAGACATTGAAATATATTCAAGTATGCTATTGTTTTTCTTGCCTTTTTTAAATAGTGGATTTAAATAATTTATATGATACATAATTTCAACTTTGTATAAGATTTAAAATAGGTGTTAATTTCGTAACACTTATTTGGAAGTAGAGAAATAGTATAGTTTCTGCTTTGTAGATGTTTGCATGTCTTCTATGTAATGCCTATTTCATATTGTGCTCATTTTACCTTCAGGTTTTTCTTAGTCTTTTTGCTTATTAATTTGTAAGATCTTTGAGTATAGTAGTGATTTAGCTTTTTTCTATTATTTATGTTGCATATATGATCTTCCAGTCTATTATATTGCTCATGCTTTCACTTTATGTTTTTTTATCATTACAGATATATCAATTTTTATGTAATCAAATATATTGATTTTTATCGTAAAGGCCTCTGAGTTACTCTGTCACCATGACTTTATAAAAATTGTTTTTTTTAAATTTCATTCTATACCTTTTTTTTTCCTTAAAGATTTTATTTATTTATTCATGAAAGACAGACAGAGAGAGAGAGAGAGAGAGAGAGAGGTGGGGGATGGGGCAGAGACGCAGGCAGAGAGAGAAGCAGGCTTCATGCAGGAGCCAATGTGGGATCTATCCTGGGTCTCCAGGATCACACCCTGGGCCAAAGGTGGTGCTAAGCCACTGAGCCACCGGGGTGCCCATCATTCCATACCTTTATTGATATTACTTTTACATTTATAGCTTTGAAGATCTCAAATGTATTTTTCATGTGGTTTGCAGAGTAACTGTATAGTTTTTTGATTGCTACTCCTATTGGCTCAAGACAACCACTAAATTTCCAAATAATTGTGATTTGTTTTGACTTCCTCTTTGTATTAAAAATTATCTTTTACACACTGTTTTTAAGATTGATTGCATCATTATATTCCTTGCTATTCTACATATTTTTTACCTGCTTGATTTGTCAACTTTTGAAAATATTCTATTTAAATTATCCAAAAGACATCATATGTTAATGAAACTATAGTCATAGTTTAAACGGTTTTTATGTATTTTTATATTAAGCATTTTTGACTTTTTCCTTTCTCCAAAGTATTTTTGAAAGATTTACTATTTATATATGCATTTTGATAATGTTTACTTTCTTATCATTAATAACCTTTATGATAAGGGTCCTAATAATATTGAGTATTACCTATGCCCGGTTTTTATTTAAAACTCATGATGAAGATTAAATAATTAAATATTTTGGTCATATAATAAAAAGCACTTCGAAGTAGGCATTATTGTTTTTATATTATTTTATAACAAAAGTAGCCAAAGTAATAAGAAATTAAATAAACTGTTTGCAAATGTACAGCTCAAAAATGGTGGGGTTTGGACTCAAACCTGGACAGTTTTGCTTTAAAGCCTATACATTTAAATACAACTTTCTATAACCTGTCCTAATAATCATATTTTTATCTTTAATTGTAGCTTCCACTTTTCCTCCTTGAGAAATCTTAGAACTTATGTTCAATATCCCTCAGATACCTCTTAACTATTTAATTTTTTTTCACAAATGATTTCTATTTCTTAGCAATTTTGCTCTTTTTTTATGTAAAGGCTCTTTAGTTTAGTTTCCATATTACAAATTCAGTTTTTAGAATAGTCCCTTTATTCAATTCCTCCTAATTTTGCTAAATTTGAAAAATTATGTTTGAATCCAGAAACTCTTGCTTCTATCATTATATCTGTTTTTTTAAAATTATATTTTTAAAAAAGGTTTAATTTTGGTAAGAGCAGTTTTAGGATCACAGCAAAATGGAGAGGACGATACCCCTTACCCCACACATGAGTAGCCTCCTTCATTGTCAACATCCTTCACAAGAGTGATACACTTATTACAATTGATGAGCCCACATCGACACAAAAAATCACACAAAACATTTTTTACCCATTACATTTTTTTAAAGATTTTAAAAATTTGTTCCTTTGAGAGAGAGAGAGCACGAGCAGGGGAGAGGGCCAGAGGGAGAGGGAGAAGCACACTCCTCACTGAGCAGGGAACCCAAAGTGGGCCTTGATCCCAAAATCCTGGGATCATGACCTGAGCCTAAGGCAGACACTTAACCAACTGAGTCACACAGATGCTTCACCCATTACATTTTTAATTAACGTTTTTCTAGACTCATTTATTCTATCTCAAGGGGCGGTTCACTTCTGCGTGCTGAGATCATTGACATAGTTCGTCCATCCCAGGTTCTTCAAGCAGCTGTGCAATTGCAGATCATCATACCAAACTTCTTGAAGATAGCATATTAGAAAATCAACTTTCTTGCTTTCAGGTGTCTGTAACTTGTTCTTATTCCCACCCAGAATGGTTAACAGTAAATGCCCCTGACACAATTCAACACCACCACCGTGCAAACACCCTTGTTTCATCTCATGTGTTCAAGATTTTGCTTTAAATTAAAAAAAAAAAATTCTCATCAGAGTGAAGCAGGAGGCATCCCAGATGCCGTTATTTCTCAGGTAAATATTTTGAGTGAGTAAATAGATCTCTTATTTGTAAGGATCACTTTTACAATCTACACTATTATATAAAAGTAATTATTCATGTAAAACAGTTTTTTTAGAAGTCCAGAGGATTCTTGGACTACTGTCTCATAGCTACAGGTTTGCTTTACTTCGGTGCCTATTTCATCTGCAGGAAGGTTTCCAGAAGTAATGCCTTCAGGTTCCAGTTCTTCTTCTTTTTTTTTTTTTTTTTTTTGTAATTACCTTGGTATTCTTCACTATTTTGATGTTTAAAATTTTCTAACAGACACAGAATGAAGAAATGATGAGTTAAGGCACTGGCAAGCCTCTTCTGTAATTTTCCCACTACTTCTAAAATAAGCTAATTTATACTTTTTTTATTTCCCAAGTCATAATTTCTATAATCTCTTTCAGTCATTGATCATACTGGGAATGGGAATTGATCATACTGGGAAGTTTAGGGTTTCATTTTTGGCAAACTAGATCCAGCATAACTGTCAGAATTTTTTACATTAACATGAACTTTGAATATATTGTCATTTTCTTAATATAAAAATTATTTTTCTTCTTATACTTGAAATCCATATTATGAAATGTGCTTAGAGAATTTGGTCTAAACCTCTGTATCAGTCAAGAATTTTCAATGTGTATAATCTAAACCTCTATTGATAATGGTTTAAGCAATAAGTATTATGTCACATAAGGGAAGTCTGGAGATAGATGGCTCAGTGATTGGTTAATTTAGGGCCATAATAATGTCATCCGGATTCAGGAACTTGCCTATTTTTCTGTCCTGCCATCCCTAGAATACTGGCTTTCTTCTTCAGATTTGTCTCTCAATTGTCACTTTTCCAGGCATGGAGTGGGGGATGGTTCTTCATCATGTGTCTTTTTATCAGTGAAAAAAACATTTCCAGGAAATCCACACAAGCCACAGACTTCTACTTCTTTCTTATTGGCCAGACTGGGTCATAGGCCCATGGGTGGTCAGATATTTGTATCTCCTCAAAATGTGTATGTTGAAATACTCATTTTTAAAATGATGGTATTAGTAGGTGGGGACTTTAGCAAATGATTAGGTTTTGAGGGCAGGGCCCTCTGAAGGAGATTGGTGCCAGTATAAAAGGCTCCAGAGAAGATTCCTTGCCTCTTCCTCTATGTAAAGATACAGCAGTGAATCTGCAATCCAGAAGGTTCTTATCCAACTATGCTTGTACCTTGATCTTAGACTCCAGCTTCCAGAGCTGTGAGCAATAAATTTCTGCAGCTTATAAGCCACCCGATCTATGATATTTTGTTATAACATCTCAAATGGACTAAGTTCACTTTTCAATTGAAAATTGACAAAGTTGAATGCAATCACCATTTATAAGTTTAGAGCAATCAAGATTCAGCTCCAAGGGCTTAGTCATGATCTCTGGGCACTTTGTAGCCTATTGCCTGAACAAAATCAGGCTTCTGTGAGCAAGTAAGGCAGGATTGAGGAATTGCTATTGAGTATGTGAATACATTTCTGACACAAAGTCTCAAGCATTAGTTCAATAATTATGCAAGATAATTTAATCATTCTGCAGATCAGCAAAATTATCTATAAAAACAGGACCTGTGAGCTATTTGGTGTAATTTCAGTTCTCTAGTTTTTGTGGTATTTTCTTACTAATATTTTGAGTATTGAGTATGGTTGGTGTTTTTGCTATATTACATTCTTTCTTAGAAACTGGATTGACCACTTCTGTCTAGGCACCATTTACTGTTTATTTTTTTTTCAAATTCTGTGGTACAACTCAAAAGACAGATGGCTGTAAATAAGTTTCATCACACTATTTTTCTAATTTTACTCCTTAGTCATTTTAGGACTACTAAGGGCAATCAAAGTTTGGGGTAGAACATTTCATTGCTCCCCACAGTGGCACCCATACCCTATGTCAAGAAGAGAACTCTTCTGTGTTTATCTTTTTAATATTATACTTCTTACGAAGGCTTCCTTGCAGAAAATATTTTTCAAGTGCTGTGAAGGGAAGTATGTTTGAAAAGCATCATTGTAGAACCCATTTTGATTGCAATCTAATGAGCAGATTATGTATTCCCACATAAATTGATAACAATATCAGTGTTTTTGATAGAACAACAAATACATAAACATTTAAATTAGATTAAGTCCCTGGTATCCCTTCTGCCATTCATTTCTATTTTTTCCTTGCTGTTATAACCAGAGTTATATGCATTATTATGATAAATATGGTTCAATTGTAGTTTAAGATATGCTGGATTTTATATTTAAAAAAGAAAAGTCTTTTTCTTTTATGTTTACATAAATGTGACACAAAATATATTTTTTCTTTATATTCTATTCAATGAAATTGGTTGACTAACATCAAATGATGATAATTGACTTTCAATATTTTGTTATTAAAGTAGGAATTTTAACATAATTCAAAATCAATTATGTTTTTATTTCAATGATTATATTTACATGAAGAAACCATTTCATATCTAGACTCTGTAAACTTCTTTATAATCAGAGAAACAATTTATTACTTTAATTAGAGAATAAGTAAATAGAAGCACATAATTTATTATTTTCCTGGTTATTTTAATGTAGTTGATTCAACAAACCTTAAATAAGCATCAACTTTGTGCTATATATTGACTGCTGAGTACTGGGGAAGTAAAAATGAATGTGACATTCTTATTCTCAAGTTTAAAATCTAATATACATTATTTATAAAGCACTGTTAAACTTGGGGGACCTAAAACTTAGAGGAATTTTTTTTCTTGCCTCTGAAAGCCTACAGTCTAGTTGGGGGCTCAATATATGTACACATACAAATTAAATAACAAGAGATAGTCTCTATTCAAGTGTTTAATAACTGTAACAAAAAGTTGGATCCTGTTTTAAGCAGTAATGTAGAAATGAAAATGAGCAAGCATCCATTATTGCAAAGTTTGGGAAATTCATTGGTAAATGAATGAAAGGCAGATCTAGAGAAGGAGAGAGAGAAAGTAGCAAGGTAGGGCTAAGTCAAATATTCAAAGGCAGTTTAAACAATAAGTTAAAAAGCTAAGGCAATAAAGTTTAGATATCTGCCCTGATGCTAACCTGTAGGGATTAAATCCAAGAGCTCTTTTTCCCCCTGGTTGGCAATTGGATTTAGTCCAGGAAAAGGACCAGTGGGAGAACAGAAAGAGGCAGGAGAGTGTGGATGTGTGTATTTATTCCCTGGGTCCTGATGTGCAGTGTCACTGACTGAATCTCTTACCTGAAGGTCACAGGACTGATCAAACAATCCTCACAACACAGACTTCAAGTTCTCATGTCTCTCTCTTATAGGCCTAGGAGAGGTGGCTCTACCCTTCCTGTCTTAATCTCAGAATATGACAATATCCCACCTAAGAAGTAGTTCTGTTAGAGGCAATTAGGCTCTAACAGGATGCCTGGAGGCCAACAAAGAAGTCATGGTCAGCTACCTATCCTGGCAGCACTCCAAAACAAAGCCACAGTGAGCCACAAGGCCCAAGATGGTTGACAAAGTAGGCCAGAAACCCCTGACCAAATAAGAAAAGGCATCAAACCCTGCTTCTAAGAAATTCCCACTCCAAGTAATGAATATTCTACTCTCTTGTTAAGAACTGTTAATAAAAGATAAAAACCCAAACCCAGGAACAGAGTTCTTTCTCTTGAGCTCATCAGTTCTCACATCTCAAGAGTATACTTCCACTTGTGTCTCTCTACCATATTTGTCCTTGAATTCTTTCTTGTGAGGATTTTGGTAACGTCTTTGAGATGGACTGGGTTGAGGCCTCAAGGCTTGGGGTCTCCCCAGTCCACCTGGCAACAGTTCTTTCATTTCACTGTTTTCATATTACCCAAGTGACACATTTTATCTCTCCTCTGACTAATAAACAGGGAAATATTGAAGTAACTGTTGACTATTATTGCAGTAGAGATACAGAAGTAGATTGGCAGACTAGAGCTACAGAGAGAATTAATGAACAGAATTGAGCACGTAAGGGCCAAATTCAGGGAATGAAGATTTAGAACTACTATTGAGGAACTAAAATCAGAAAAAGACAGACAATAAAGAACAAAAAAATATTAAATGTGTATTGAATAGTCGTGATTGCAAGATGTGGGAATTAGAAGATAAGGAGAATTTAGTTAAATAGGTATGTCAACAACTGAAGGGTTGGGCTTGAGTCATTGATAAAATTATTTTATCATATACAAAATAGAGAAGAAGGATTTCTAAATTACAGAAGACAAACATAATTTTAGATTGGATCTTATATGAATTATATGCATAGAGAAATGCCCAGTAGGCACTTTGAGAAGTGACTAACATTACGATGCAGGTCAGAAATGTAGAGCAATTTAGTAGTATTCCAAATAATGGTGATACCATGTCATTAGAGTTGAGTTCTTAGATAGTAGAGCTACCTAAAGTGTAGACCAGAGACTTGAGGACTAATCCTTGGAAAAGTCTCCCACTGACTAAGCATGAGAAGAAAGAGGGAATGGTAAAAAGAAATAGAGATTTCAGAGAGATAGTTGGAAAAGGACACATAAACTAACCATTAACAAGGATGCTATTTCAATTTTATATTGTTCAATCAAATTAATGTTTTAATCATTAGTCAATTATTTGTTATAATTAATATATTTGGGTTATGTCATCTACCTCACAGAATAGTAAAAATAAATGGGAGCAGTTGTGTATATAAGGAGCTTGGAAATCAGCATTCTGTTGTATCAACAAGTAAAAAGCTAAATAGACTGTAGTATCAACAACTCTACTTGTATCCATAAAGGAGGGAAGGGCAAAGGGCAAACAACAACCTGCAAGATTAGAAAGACAGATCAGCAAATACATGGCACAAGCTTACCAGTGCACAAACTCAGGAATAGAAACCATCTAGGGAACCAGTGTGGCACTAGGAAAAGCTGAACCCTAACAAATTGTTGGAAGCTCAGAATAGACAACTCTGATAGTTAAAATCTCCAGGGTAACTCAGGCTTAGTGGGAACTCCATACAATATTGTGAAATCCATGAGCATAATGAACACAAAGCAGGATAACAAACAAACAAACAACAAGACTACACATTGTCAACTATTACTGATATGCTAAGTGCTCTAATGGGTAAAGCAGACAGTATGTAAGACCGACTGGACAACGTGAGAGATGGAATCCTAAGAAAGAAACAAAGAAAAATGTTAGAGGTCAAAATCACTGTAATAGAAATCAAGAAGGCTTTTGATGGGCTTATTAGCACACTTGATGGGCTGAGGAAAGAATCTCTGAGCTTGAGATATCTCATAAGAAATCTCCAAAAGTGAAAAACCAAGAGAATGAAGGCTGAAAACAAAGGAACAGGATATTCAGGGACCTTGGAACAACTACAAAAGGTCTTACATGTGCATCATGGGATTACCAGAAGATTAAGAGAAAAGAACAGAAGAAATACTCGAAGCAATAATGACATGACTAAGAGTTTCTCCAAAGTAATGTCAGACAATAAACCTCTGATTAGAATCTCAGAGAACACTAAGCAGGATAAATGCCAAAACAAAACAACAAACCCCTACATTCTGGCATCATTTTCAAATCAAAGAAATTTAAAGAAAAAGAAATTCTGAAAGAAGTCAGAGGGAAAGAAAAATCATCTTACATATCGAGGAACAAAGAATTTAATCTGATTTCTCAGAGACCACACAAGCAAGAAAAGAGTGGAGTGAAATAGTTAAAGTGTTGAGAGGTTTAATAAAAAATACCACCAACCTAGAATTCTGTACCCTGTTCCTTTTTGAAAGGTTTCAAAAGAGATGGAAAAATAAAAATTTTCTCAATTTGTTGCTGGTAGAGGTGCCTTGCAATGACTGGTAAAAGAAATCTTTAGAGAGAAAGGTAATGATGTAGGTCAGAAATTAAGATCTACACAGAAGAAAGGAAGAGGAGCAGAGAAGGAATAAGTAAGATAAAAACTTCTTAATTTTCTCCTTCTTACTTGATCTTACAGATAACAATTTGTTCAAAATGACAATACCAACACTGTATTTGATTATGTATGCTTATAAATATATATCTATATGTTTTTATTTATTACTATTATATATTGTGTATATTATATTATTATTTGTTATTAAATTTATCTATTATATATATATTTTTGTATAAATATATATTTATAACCATACATATATATGCTTATCTATGTTTATGTATAAGCAAATTACAGTGATAATAAAAGGGATAAGAGGGAATAATTAGGATTGTTATTATAAAGTACTTACATTATTCAAGTCCAAAAAAGTACAAAAATAGTTATATATCATGACCAAGTAGGATTTATCCCAGGTGTGCAAGGCTGATTCTACATTTGAAAATCAATTAATTTAATTGATCACATCCACAGATGAAAAACAAAATTACATGATCATATCAATGGATGCATGAAAAGCAAAATTCAAAACCCATTTATGATAAAAACTCTCAGTAAACTAGGAAGAGAAGTAGACTTGCTAAACTTGCTAGAAACTGTCTACAGAAGAATCTACAATTAGCATCAAACTTAATAATGTAAAACATAAACATTTTCCACTAAGATCAGGTATAGGGCAAATATGTTCCCTCTCGCAATTCCTTTTTTTTTTTTTTTTTTTTTTTTAAGATTTATTTACTTATTCGTGAGAGACACAGAGAGAGAGGCAGAGACACTGGCAGAGGGAGAACAGGGTCCATGCAGGGAGTCCCATCCCAGATGCCAGGATCATGCTCTGAGCCAAAGGCAGATGCTCAACTGCTGAGCCACCTAGGTGTCCCTCACAGTTCCTTTTTAAACATTATAGTGGTATTCTTTGCTTATTCAATAAATCAAGAAAAGAAAACAAAAGATATACAGACTGGGATGGAGGAAATAAAACTCTCTTTTATAGAGCCCATGGCTATCTATGTAGAAAACCTGAAAGCATCAACCAAAAACTCTAGGAACTAATAATATTGCAAAGTTGCAGAGTATAAGGTTAATGTAAAAAGTCAATTGCTTTTCTATATGCCAACAGTGAACAAATGGAATTTGAAATGAAAAACACAAAACCATTTGTGTTAGCATTCCTAAAAATGAAATACTTAGGTGTGAATCTACCATAATATATATAATATATAATATATATTATATTTATTTAAATATATATATTTATGAGGAAAACTACAACATTCTGATGAATAAAACAGCTAAATAAATGGAGAGATATTCCATGTTTAGGATAGGAAGTTTCAATATTGCCAAGATGTCAGTTCTTCTCAACTTGATCTGTAGACTCAGTGCAATCCCAAATTCCTAGCAAGTTATTTCATAGATATCAGCAAATTGACCCTACAGTTTATATGAAGAGACAGAAGATCCCAGAATTGCCAACACAATATTGAAAGAGAAGAAAGGTGGAGGATTGATACTACTCGACCTCAAGACTTACTATAAAGCTACAATAATTAAGACAGTGTGCTACTGGTGAAAGAACAAATAAATAGATAAATGGAACAGAATAGAAAAGTCAGAAATAGAACCTCATAAATGCAGCCAATTAATCTTTGACAAAGGAGCAAAGCAATACAATGGAGTAAATACAGTCTTTTCAACAAATAGTGCTATAACAGCTAGATGACTTTGGGTATGTGATGACTTTTTAGATACAATACCAAAGACACAAACTGTGAAAAGAATAATCAATAGGCTGTACTTTACTAAAATTAAAAACTTCTGCTCTGCAAAAAGATAGTATCAAGAGAATGGGAAGACAAACGACAGACTGGGAGGAAGTATTATCAAAAGATGCATCTGATGAAGGTCTGTTACCTATATTTAAAGAACTCTTACACCTAACTCTGGGAAACGAACTAGGGGTGGTGGAAGGGGAGGAGGGCGGGTGCTGGAGGGGAATGGGTGACGGGAACTGAGGTGGACACTTGACAGGATGAGCACTGGGTGTTTGTCTGTATGTTGGAAAATTGAACACCAATAAAAATTAATTTAAAAAATAAAAATAAAAAAAATAAAAAATAAATAAAATAAATAAATAAATAAAGAACTCTTACATCTCAACAGTAAGAAAACAACCTGGACCAAAACAGAACTGGATCAATAACCTTAACAAAGGTTACCACCAAAGAAGTAATCTTTGGTAATCTCACCAAAGAAGATATACAGGTGGCAAATAAACATATGAAAAGGTACTCTGCATCATATTTTATCAGGGAAATGCAAATTAAAACAACAATGAAATACCACAATGCATACCACCTATTAGAATAGCAAAATCTATAACACTGACAACACCAAATGGTGGTAGGGACACAGAGCAACAGGAAACTCTCATTTCTTGCTGGTGGAAATGTGAAATGGTACAGCCTCTTGGAAGAACGTTTGGTGGTCTCTAAGAAAACTAAATATACCCTTACCATATGATTCAAAAATTATGCTTTGTGGTATTTACCCAAAGGAATTGAAAGCATGCCCACACAAAATCCTGCACAGAGATGTTAATAATAGCTTTTTTCATAATTGCCAAAACTTGAAGAGAATGTTTCTTAGTAGGTGAATGGAAAAATAAGTTGTTGCATATCCAGACAATGGAACATTATTCAGTGCTAAAAAGGAACGAGCTGTCACATTATGAACAGATATAAAAGAACCTTAAATGCATATTACTAAGTGAAAGAAGCCAATCTGAGAATGTTGTGTTCTGTATAATTCCAACTATAGGACATTCTGGAAAAGACACAACCATGGCCATTTTTTTTTCTTTTTAAGATTTTATTTATTCATGAGAGACCCAGAGAGAGAGACAGAGACACAGGCAGAGGGAGAAGCAGGCTCCACACAGGAAGCCCAATGTGGGTCTTGATCCCAGGACTCCGGGATCACGCCCTGAGTTGAAGGCAGATGCTTAACCACTGAGCCACGCTGGCATCCCAACTATGGACATTTTTAAAAATTAGTGGTTGCCAGGAGTAATAGTCAGAGAGGGAAAGATGAATAGACAAATCACAGAGGATGTTTAGGGCAGTAAAAATAGTCTGTATGTTTTCATAATGATAAAAGATACTATGATACATTCATGTCCAAATCTTTAAAATGTACTACACCAAGAATGAACCATAATGTAAGTTAGGGAGTTTGGGCAAAAATTATGTGTCAATTTAGCTTCATTCTTTTTTTTTAAGATTTTATTTATTTATTCATTAGAGACACACACAGAGAGGCAGAGACACAGGCAAAAGGAGAAGCAGGCTCCATGCATGAGCCTGAAGTGGGACTCGATCCCAGGACTCCGGGATCATGTCCTGGGCCAAAGGCAGGTGCTAAACCGCTGAGCCACCCAGGCGTCGCTAGGTTCATTTTTGCTAAAAAATTTATACTGGTGATTGATGTTAATGAAGAGGGAGAATGTACATGTGTGGGGCAGGGAATGTATGGGAAATCTCTGTACCTTCCTCTCATTTTTATTGTAAACCTAAAATTGCTCTAAAATATAAAGTCTCCAAAAATGTTATTGAGGCACAATTGTGACCCAAGTAGTCAAGGGACAATTTGAGGTCAGTGAAGATGGTGAGAGGAAAGGAATGAGGCATGGAAAATTAGGAAAAGACCATAGGATATAAGATGTAGAAGGTACTGGCAATAAGCTTTGTAGATGTAAAAAATTTACTCATTTTTTAATTTACTGTTTTATTTTTTTTTTTACCTGTCAGAGTACATCTGTGCATGAAAGTAGCACTATGCTGTAAAGAAGGAATAAATGATTACAAGTTTTTAAAGGAAAAGAATGCCATTTAGAAAAATTTGTTCCTTTCGTTTAACACAAAAATTTCAAACTCTTAAATTTTTGAAAAATCTGTAAGTGCAGCCAATTTTTTTAACTAATTAATGTGAAAGTGAATTATCTGTAGTTATCATTTTTCAACATTCACTAGCTATCTTTCCTCACCTATTCTGCACCTAGCCCTGAGCAAAGCTAGCACAGACAAATGATTGATCCAGACTGCCTGAGTTCCAATATTGGTTCTGCTACTTATCAGCTGTGTGACCTTGGAAAAGTTACTTAGCCTCCTAAGTCCAATTCTCATCATTAAAAAAATGAATGTAGTAACAAAGTCACATCACAGTGTTGTTATGGGTATTCAGTGAGCTAATATTTATGAAGTCTAGAGTATGGTGCCTAGAATCAGAAAACATTTTATGTCTTAATAGCAGAATTAAGACAAAATAGACTGCTGCTGCAAGATTAATGTGTATATAAAATATGTTTTCTTATAACATCATCCATGACTATAAAACCATAAATTCAAATTAATAAAACTATACTCTTGTCCAGGTGAAAAAAATACTTCCTTGAATAACTGCATAATTAAGCATTTTGAATCTAGGCATCATGGGTGGCTCTCCCATTGGTCAGCTGTGGAAACTTGTGCAGTTGACCAGTTTTAGTCAGTCCCAGATTGCTGTTCCAGTTGATACAAGTTTCTCACCATTGCAGGCGTTTCACATCTCCAGTGTTTATTTCCTCTTCAACAAATCCATCCCTTTTTCTTCTCTGAGTTAACAGTTTTGAGGACCAACATTCTTCTTTTTCATGTCTAAAGATCAGTAATTAAAAAAACCATAAACAACAAAAATGATTTTTTTGGTTCTGTATAGCAAATATTTTCTCCAGTAACACCATAAATCTTTGAAGTGTTCTTTTGAGATTCTTGACAGCTTGTGAAAACACATAGTAATAAATTCTTTGAAGTTGGCTTTATGTGTTGCTAAGTTCCTCTATCAGATTGCCTTTCTCAGTATACGGTTTTCCCTGAGAGATATTTAATTCTTCCCACTTTTTCAAGCAACAAACAACCTCAGTGTTTTATTCAATGTGCTTTAACATTTCAATTCATCTCAAGCTCTTTGTAATAGTGCTTTCTTACTATATACTATTTCTTTATTTGGAAGCATTTGAAATTAAACCACCAGTTATTTGAGATGTGTCTGAGCATAACAATACTCTGAAGACCAAGCACCATTTTTTCCCCCCTATAGGACTAGGATTGGCCATGAAAAGTGTTCTTTTAGTGACTGGTGTATTTCTCATAGATTAGTGACAGTTAAAGGTGTGAGGATACCACATAGAGTATCATAAACCTTAAATCTGTACTTCTCTTCATCTTGTCAATGGCAAAAAATCCAAGTATGTTTAAGCATAATTCAAGAACTATGTTTTGTTCCTTAACAAATTTTTTATTGAGCACAGTATAGAAGATCCCTGGACATTATGATTTTTTTAGATTATTATTAGACAAAAGAACTGGAATTAGAACAGCAAAAACATTCCAACTGAGTCTCAGATGAGGCTCCTCCCCTTTCATAGCATTACATTTCAACTATAGTTTAATCATTTTATTTCCTTTCTCTGCTTTTAAGAATCTCATTAACATGCCCTGGTCAAAGGCAGGAATATAAACTTTCATCTTGGTTCTGCCAGTTGAGATAGAAAATCATGAAATTTGCCACTTTAGCATCCGAAATTTTTAAATACTTTATGAAGTCTTTATCTAGTCTGATAAAAGATTATATTTTTGGAATTTTTCTTATGATCAGGTAGTTCAAAAGATATTTTTAATATCTACTATGTGTTTGGTACTGAGACGAATAAGAAATTGTTGTGGCCTTGGAGATGATGATGTGGTGGAGATGGCTAGAAATGCAACTAATAGTTTCAGTTTGATTTTGTTATTAGGTGAGTAAATAAGCATAGGTCATTGTGGGAGCAAAAAGTCAGAGCACCAGGCCCTACCTTGACAATGAGGTTTGAACTTTTCGTGGTTTAAGTTGAATTCCTTTTATATATGTTTATTACTTTAATATCACCTGAAAAGAATAATCACAACCATGATAGTATATAGTGGTCTCAACTCTGAGTGTTTTTCTTTAATTAAAAATAATGTTCATGTTTACTTAATGTCCTTGTCAATTATGATGTCATAATTTACTTCTCTTTTATAAGCTTTCATTTGTATGTAAATTGTGTGTGTGTCTGCGTCTATGTGTGTAATAGTACTGGAAATCAATTCTTATTTGTTTTTAACTGGCTTAATTAACTGGCTTTTATTTTTCCCCAAACAATTGTTTAAGAAATTGCTTTTACCCATCTTCAGAAATCTGTGTAAATCAAACTGGACAAAGTATACACCTAACTAGATATATTATTGAAAATCAGAAAATGTTTATTAAAGGTTTTAGTAAACCTTCACTGGAATACATTCTGGATGGTGATAATTCTTTTAAAAAGTGACTAAAACTTTACTCAACCAACATATAAATGAACATATACACACATGCACAATTGTTTTCAGATAAACTTGTGTATTTGTTTTCTCAAAGGAATTTGAGGATTTGAGGATTTATATTCACATACAGTAATGCAGTAATAATTTATCTAACAAGAATGAATTTGTCAATTTCTTCTAAGATTAGCAGAATGATAAACCAAAAGGCCTTTATAGCAGACTAATTACATTTTACCTAAGCAAGCAAATTTCCCAATATCTATACCTTATTCCTAAGAGAGTTTAATAGATGTTTACATGACATAGTTTACTTACAGTTAGCATATAAATATAATAAGCCTGAAAATATGATTTCCAAAACCAAAAAAAAATTAGATATAAAACATTTTGAGGACTAGAGGGGCTACTACAGTAGAAATATATCAATTTTTAAAATCTGGATACTGTAATTTCTAAAATGTAAATTATGTGAATATTATATTTTAGTAATACTCTTTTATACCGTGTATCAAGTAAAATATTTCTGTTACTATATGTTAAATATTAATCATTTTTACTTCATCTTATGGCATGATTAACTCACACATTTTAAGGTTAAAAAATAAAAATAAACTATATGATGACTCGGTAATATAAATGAAACTCTAGATCTCAGATTAACAAACTCAAGCTTTTGGGCAAAATTTGACTACAGCTTTTTGTTGTGGATATGTTTTATTAGTATACACCACAGCCATTTGTTATATACTGTTTGTGACTGCTTTTATTCCACAATGGCAGAGTTGAATATGGTAACAGAGACTATATGGCCTGTAAAACTGACAACACCTGCTTTCTAGTCATTGCAGAAAGTTGGTAAACTCCTTCTTCTAAATGAAAACAACTGGAACTGACTAAAATATAATAAATCATTTTCTATGTTATAAATGCATTTTGAATGAGAATATAAGAGAGAATTCACAGAAATATAGTTAGAAAATATCATTAATAAATCATTAATAAAAATATTGTATTCAATAGCTACACAAAATATTGAGTATTGAGAAAAAATATAAAAATTATGATATTTTTTGGAGGACCTTTGTGTTTATTAAGAGATAGTAAAGAAGACTTAAATATATTTACCCTATGTTTGAAACATTCAATGTTTTAAGATGACCAGTCTCCCAAAATGGCCTATAAGTTTTGTGCAATTACAGTGAAAAAAATCCATTTTTCTTCTGGAACTTGACAAGTTGGTTCTAAAAATTATACTTAAGAGCAAAAGGCTAAAAATAGATAGATATTCCTGAAGAAGACACTTGGGAAAGGGGTTCTTGTCCTACCAGATATCAAGACTTAAAATTAGTCTATATAATTGATAGGGTGCTTTTATAGTGACTAATAGTGGCTCAGATGAACATATGGGCCACCAGAGTCCCAAAATTAAACCCACATATGTAAGCACTCTTGATGCAAAACAGTATTTTGAAAAACAGTGGGGAGAGTGGTGGGATGATTCATTAACATAAGCTAAGGCAATTGGTTATTTGTGTGAATAGAATAGATAAAACTACTGTTTACTTCACAACATCTGTAAAAATCAATTTGTGATCACAAACTTAATTATAAAAGAATTAGCTGAAGTATTTTAAGAATATGTGGTAGAATTTCTTTATAATGTCATGATAGCAAAAGCATTTAAAATAAGAAACTTACGGGAGTATACTATAAGGATGTTTGTTTAAAATCAAGAAAGTTGTGGGGCACCTGGGTGGCTCAGTTAACTGTCCAACTCTTGGTTTTGGCTTAGGTCATGATATCAGTCAGGGTCATGAGCTAGAACCCTACATCAGGGTTTGCACTAGTCATGGAGCCTGCTAAAGATCCTCTTTATCATCTTTCCCTCTGCTCCTCCCCACCCCCCCCAAAAAAAAATTAAAATCAAGCAAGTCTTAACTGGACCACATTTTTACACCATATATAAAAATAAATTAAAAATGGATGAAATACCTAAATGTGAGACAGGAAACCATTAAAGGAGAACACAAGCAGAAACCCCTTTCACATTGGCTGTAGCAACTTCTTAGTAGACATGTCTCCAGAGGCAAGGGAAACAAAAGCAATAATAAACTTTTGGGTCTTCATCAAGATAAAAAGCTTGTACACAGCAAAGGAAACAATCAGCAAAACTGAAAGGCAACCTACAGAATGCAAGAAGATATCTGCAAATGACATATCTGATAATGGGTTAGTATCCAAAATCTATAAATAACTTACTAAAATCAACATTCAAAAAACTAATCATCAGTTAAGAAATGGGCTGAAGGCACGAATAGACAATTTTCCAAAGAAGACAGCCAGATGGCTAACAGACACAAGAAAAGATACTTAACATCACTCAGCATCAGGGAAATACAAATCAAAACTACGAATACAGGTGCTCCTGGGTGGCTCAGTGGTTGAGCATCTGCCTTTGGCTCAGGGTGTGATCTCAGGGTTCCAGGATCAAGTCCCGGCATCAGGCTCACCTGCTTCTCCCTCTGCCTATGTCTTTGCCTCTCTCTCCGTGCCTCCATGAATAAATAAATAGAATCCAAAAAAAAACCCTACAAATACAAATCAAAACACACCTGTCAGAATGGCTAAAATTAACAACATAGGAAACAACAGATGTTAGTGAGGACGCAGAGAAAAGGGAGCCCTCTTACACTGTTGATGAGAATGAAAACAGGTGCAGCCACTCTGGAGAATAGTGTGGAGGTTCCTCAAAAAGTTAAAAAATAGAACTATCTTAGAATCCAGCAACTGTGCTAGTAGGTATTTACCCAAAGGATATAAAAATACTGATTTAAAGGGACACATGCTCCCAATATTTATAGCAGTATTATTAATAATACCCGAATTATGGAAAGAACCCAAATTTCCATCGCTGATGAATGGATACAGAAGATGTGGTGTACACACACACACACACACACACACACACACACACACACAAAATGGAATATTACTCAGCCATCAAAAGGAATGAAATCTTAGTGATGTGGATGGAGCTTGAGTATATTATGCTAGGCAATTTAAATCAGCCAGAGATCCATCAAAATCCTAGAGAACACAAGCAACACCCTTTTTGAACTTGGCCACAGTAACTTCTTGCAAGATACATCTATGAAGGCAAGGGAAACAAAAACAAAAATGAATTATTGGGACTTAATCAAGATAAAAAGCTTCTACACAGCACAAAAAAACAGTCAACAACACTCAAAGACAACCCACAGAATGGGAGAAGATATTTGCAAATGACGTATCAGATAAAGGGCTAGTATCCAAGATCTATAAAGAACTTATTAAACTCAACAGCAAAGAAACAAACAATCCAATCATGAAATGGGCAAAACACATGAACAGAAATCTCACAGAGGAAGACATAGACATGGCCAACAAGCACATGAGAAAATGCTCCGCATCACTTGCCATCAGGGAAATACAAATCAAAACCACAATGAGATACCACCTCACACCAGTGAGAATGGGGAAAATTAACAAGACAGGAAACAACAAATGTTGGAGAGGATGTGGAGAAAGGGGAACCCTCTTGCACTGTTGGTGGGAATGTGAACCAGCACAGCCTCTCTGGAAAACTGTGGAGGTTCCTCAAAGAGTTAAAAATAGACCTGCCCTACGACCCAGCAATTGCACTGCCGGGGATTTACCCCAAAGATACAGATGCAGTGAAATGCCAGGACACCTGCACCCTGATGTTTATAGCAGCAATGTCCACAATAGCCCAACTGTGGAAGGAGCCTTGGTGTCCATTGAAAGATGAGTGGATAAAGAAGACGTGGTCTATGTATACAGTGGAATATTCCTCAGCCATTAGAAATGACAAATATCCACCATTTATTTCGACATGGATGGAACTGGAGGGTATTATGCTGAGTGAAATAAGCCAGTTGGAGAAGGACAAACATTATATGGTCTCGTTCATTCGGGGAATATAAAATATAGTGAAAGGGAATAAAGGGGAAAGGAGAGAAAATGAGTGAAAATATCAGTGAGGATGACAGAACATGAGAGACACCTAACTCTGGGAAATGAACAAGGGGTAGTGGAAAGGGAGGTGGGCAGGGGGTTGGGGTGACTGGGTGACGGGCACTGACGGGGGCACCTGACGGGATGAGCACTGGGTGATATATGTTGACAAATTGAACTCCAATAAAAAAATATCAGCCAGAGGAAAACAAATAGCATATATTTAATTCATATGTAGAATTTAAGAAACAAAACAGATGAACACAGGGGAAAGAGAAAAAGAGAAGGAGGCAAACCATTAGAGACTCTTAACTATAGAGAACAATCAGGGTTGCTGGAGGGGAGGTGGGTGGTGGGATGGGCTAATGGGTGATGAGTATTAAAGGAAGGCACTTGTGATGACTACTGGGTGTTATAGGTAAGTGATGAATCACTAAAATTGACTCCAGGAGCTAATATTACACTATATGTAACCTAAGGAGAATTCAAATAAAACCTTAAAACAAAAAAAATATATAACAATTAGGTTCTGTTCATCCAATGATACTCAGTAAAGAGAAGGCACACTTTGGATGAAGATTTTTTCAACACATATAAATGGCAAAAGATTAAAATTTGGAATATATAATGATCTACAAATAAAGGGAAATTATGATAAAGAATTCAAAACATATAAATCAATCTTTTACTGAAGAGAAACTATGAATTAAGGAATTGACTAATAAAACATAGTTCTACCACTTTAGCAATCCAGTAAATATATAGTGAATACTTTTTACACTTTGAAATAAATGAAAATAAATAACAAGTGTAATCAATAATATTACTTACTATCAAATTGGAAAATATTAGAAATCAGAAAATACATAATGTTGGAGACTTGCAGAAATAGACATTGCATGCATTCATGATGCATGAAGGAGTATAAGGCAAAACCTGTATTTTAGAAAACAGTTTGGGTTTTAGATGTTAAAGTGGTAACACATCCTATAGCATAGAAATTGCATCCTTAGGCCTGTATCTTAGAAAAATAGCTACATATGGTACAAAGAAGACATGACACGTATAATAATGCTTATACCATTTTATAGTCAAATACTGACAGCAAAAATGCTCATCAGCAAAATAATAAATTTTAATAAATGAGTATTGTCATGCAGCGAGGAAAAGTGAATGAACTACATTAACATAGTTGTATTTGTAAAACAATGTTCAGCAAAAACACAGAATAATGTTTACTGTTATTTAAAATAATGTGAAGAAATAAGTAAAACCACACTATCTTGTAGTTTCATACAGTTTTACTAAGATATAGTTAAAATTTAATATCCTAATAATTAGGATAATGGCTACTTCTACCTAAATAGGAAAATTTGATTTCTTGAGTCAGAGAGTGGGCCCATAGGGGCTCATTTTATTGGTACTTTTATGTGTCTATTATTCATTGAAAAGTTTAAAAAGTAGGCTCAACAATTATAAAAGTAGAGAGTATAGTTAAGAAAATTATAATTCTTTAATGGTGAATATGGAAAATCCCAAAGGGCAGTTCAAAGTACTTACTTTAAGTATAAGCAAAAATGTAAATATTAAATCATTTTCACATTGATATTAGGCTGACATAGTTATTTCAGTTTATATCTAAGCTTATTCAACTGAATCTTCTTTATAAGAACATATTAAACTCAGAATAAATGGATATATGAGCCATTGAATTCAGCGTTATGTGAATAAAATGTTCTATTTTGAATATAAAGTGAGAAAGCAGTATTTCTGGCATATTAAAAAGTCAACTATACAAAGCTACCAAAATATATCATTTTTCGTTTAAAATTCTAATCACAACAGAGCAATTAATTTAAAAATGAAAAACCATATAACACATGACTGATGTCAATCCATTAAGGAACTTTAGATTTTATAACTACAATAGCTAATGAATTGTGGTGAGCACTTATGTATGAATACCTATAAAGTATTCATTTTAACATATGCTCCATTAATTTTTTACTAAGATTTACATGCTAAGTTTTTGAAGTTTATGATTATTTACAGTAGATAGTAGATTTTCTTTAATTGACATTGTATTTTCTATTAAAATATAGAAGTATTTTTAGTTCTTAGTGTTTACTCTTAAGTGATTGTGAATATGCCACTCATTGTTAAATTTTCTGCAATATAACATCACAGTGAAAGAGCAATTTCACTGACACGCTAGAATGATTATTTCTAGTGGTTGAATGGTGTACTCCTACATATCAGATAGATTAATTTCTTCCTTGTAATAAGAAAGTAAAAGTATCTCAAATAATGATATGAAAAATGACTTTTCCCATCTATAACTAGTCAGCAATACTTATTGAGCATTAACAATGTTTAGAAAATTATGAAATATATTTTATTTGTCCAAGTGTTATTTTTTAATTAATTGGTTTAATTTTTTAACTATACTTCTGGTTGAATTATACATTCACTATTTTCAAATTAGATGAGTGAGTGTTGAGTCATGCTGGTTGACCGCTTCAGAATTTAGTGTAGTTATTTAGGACCTTCTGAGGCTATAGAATAAAAGACTATCTCTCTTTGGCAAAAAAAAAAAAAAAAAAAAAGTCAGCAGTCCAAATCTAACGACAGGAGAAGGAAACTGTTGTTCCAGTCTGTGCTGAAGTTGATCTTTCTAAAACATAAAAAAAAATAATAATAATGTAGAAGGAAATCTTTGGGATATATCTGAGATTCAGTTCATGGCTATCAGCTGAATGGTACTCATGTGTGAATAGAATGCAGCCTGGGCTGTTCAGAAGGTTTTACATCGTAGGTACGGTGACACTTATACAAGAACATGTTTCCTGTGAGTTCTTCAGGTACTATTTTATTTGTCCATCTACACCTTTCCTGCACTCGTAGATATGTCTCTTATGTGTACTAGAAAATTTATGAGTTTTGAAAGACTTAGACAATTTAATTGACAGAGAAAACTAAACAGGACACACAAGTACATAAGACATATATACCCTGCAGAGGAGCAATGAGTGCTCAGTACTTACATTATTATTAGTATTTGAATAGTTCGGGCATTAGAAATTTTGTTATTAATACATTAGTATCCATTTATTTGCTTATCATGTATATGATATATGTATCTATAGGGAAGGAAAGAGAAAATGAGATGGAATATATATATAATTTTCCCCCCTTGGGGTTACTAATTCCTTCCTTGTATTGAGAAGCTACCATCTAATTTTTCTCCATTGTTTTTTTGGGAAGAGAAAGTCAAAACCAGGATAAGACTCTTCAGATAATTTTTCTAATTTGATCCTAATTTATGTAAAAATTCCTGGACTATCTTGCCAGCATCTCCACCCTTCCTTTATTTTCTATGAGAAAGATTTAGATATCATTGTCTGATTGATTATTCTGAGTGATTGTTGTCACCCACTTCATATAGGGATGATAAGGGCAAGCAAACAAAGTCCGAACAAAAGAAACAGAGGTAGATCTTATTTTAAAGAAACACTTTAATTTGACAAGGCTTATGTTTTTGACTATGATGAGTGGCTTGCATTAAACCAATCTCCCTGCTGAGAACATGATAAAAGCTGGATGAAAGCAACCAATCAAGCAACTGTCTGAAAGTATTTAAGAGCAACCAAGGGAACCAGGATTTGAAGGGCCAAGAAAGAAAGGAAATATATTGTTTTGAGCCAGGCATTTCCTGTTGCTTCTTTTTGAGGCATCTGCCAATTTGTAAGCCTCATGGGGATGAATAACTAAGCAGAAAGAAGTAGATCAGAACTTTCAGGAGTCTTAGAGTACCAGGGTGACAAAACTGAACCAGAGTTCAGTCTAACTAGACAATCAGAATTTGAGGAGCTGAGATACTGGGAGAAAAGAAAATCAGAGGAAAGGTAGCCTGATATGCCTTTCTTTTCTTCCAGGTATTTCCTTAATCCTAAGCTTTATGGAACAAGAGGCTAAAAACCTGTAAAAATCTGTATGTCAGAACCAGTAGGATGGATAGATGAATAGCTAGATGGGTAGAAAGATAGATAGATAGATAGATAGATAGATAGATAGATAGATAGATAGATGATAGAGATCGATAACGAATCGGCTTAGGCAGTGATGGAGACTAGCAAATCCAAAATCTGCCAGACTAATATCTAGTTTGGGTCCAAAGTCTGGAAGATGCTGTAAAACCAGTAATCACTGATGTCTAGGAAAATCAACTTATCGGCCACTGGATAGAGAATTTCCTAAATTCTTCCTTATTTGGTTGTGGATCTGTCTTTTGTTTTAATCAGGTCTTCAGCTGATTGAATGAGCCCTGCCACAGTACAGAAACCAATCTTCTTTATTCTGTGAACTAATTTAAATGTTCAGCTCATCCAGAAACACCCAGAATAATGTTTGAACAATTTACCTGGGTATTCTGTGACCCAGTCAAGCTGACACACAAAATTAACCATCACAGTAAGCAAGTAAAAATACACAACTACAAATCTAACAAGAATTGTCATCAGTCTCATAGCATTTAACAGGTAGCAATTAAGAGTTCTGTATCTAGCAAGGATAAGAAGTTCTGATAAACGTGTTAGTCTATCAATTTAAACCTAAAACTAAAGCCAGCCTCAAACACCTCAACTCCTGATTGGATCATGTTAATCTACTTCTATGCTCACTACTTATCTGTCAATTTAATCTACGTCTATGCTCACTACTTAGCTGTCAATTTAAAAGTAAAGCATCTCAGAGAAAGATGATATCATCTCCAGCAATAAGTTTTTTATACTCAATGTTCAGCACTGAATAAAAAGGAGGAAACGACACACAAAAATAGACAAATGGAAAGCAAATATTAAGATGACAAATTTAAACCTAAATGTCTCTGTAATTACATTAAATGTAAACAGACCATTTTAATAAACAAAGATTGTCAGAGTAAATAAAATAACTTCTATATGCTGACACACCTTATTACAAATACACAGGAAGTTGCAAATTAAAATAATGCAAGATGATAAACCAGATTACACTAATCCAAAGAAAGCTGGTGTAGCTCTACTAATAGTAGGCAAAGTAGACTTTATTCCAAGAACATTATTAAAGGTAAAAAGGTATATTTCATAATTAATGTGAAATTTGTATGCACTGAAAATTATTACCTCAAAATACATAAATATTGATAAAGAAGAAAAAGAAAGAAAGAAAAAGAAAGAAAGAAAGAAAGAGAGAGAGAGAGAAAAGTAAACAAATCCACAACTATGGATGATGATTTAATAGATATCTCTAAGGGATAGGGAACCAGACCAAATACACACACACACACACACACACACACACACACGTATCAGTGGAGATACAGAAATTCTAAACAACACAATTAACAAACTTGATTTAATAGACCTGTATTCAATATTGCAAACAATTGCAGAATGTATATTCCTTTTAAGTGTACATGGAACTTTTTAAAAAAATATTTATTTATTCATGAGAGACACAGAGAGAATGGCAGACATAGGTAGAGGGAGAAGCAAGCTCCCTGCAGGGAGCCTGATGTGGGACTCATTCCCAGGACCCTGGGATCACAAAGTGAGCCAAAGGCAGATGCTCAACCACTGAGCCACTCAGGTGCCCCTGCACATGGAATATTTTTAAAATTGATTTAGTGCTAGGGTATAAATTGAGTCTCAACAAATTTCAAATGATTATGTCTATAATCACAGTGGAATTAAGTAAGCATCAGATAAACCCTATATACCAACTTTAACATTTACCTAATAGAGAAGTTAATGTTTTACTACTAAACCTTTAAAACTTAAGGATATTTAATTATAATTGCACAGGTCTTAACATGGTACCAAATGATGATTATTCAACCCAGGTTCCTTTGCTGCCGAAAATCTTCCTGTGTTAGAGGGAAGGAACACATTTCTTTATCCTCAAAGTCTTAAGATAGTAATACAATATTTTTAATATTTTTAGAATGCCCTTACTTATGAGAGCATATTATAGAACAGAATAATAGAGCACATAATTTATTAGAAATCAGACTGAGGTGATCTAGGTAGCTTTAGAAAAGAGACAGGGATTAAACTGGGTCTGAAACTGGGTAGAATTCAAATCAACAGTCAGTGTTTTAGGTATTTCAGAAAAGAGCTTCATGTAAATGATTGAGAAGGTAGAAATGCCCTGAGAATGTTTGAAGAAACTCTCTGTTTTGGAGAAAATAAAACGAATTTCTTCTACTTTTCTGATCTATTATGATATTTAGACTCTTCTTGCCAAAGTGTATGAGGAACATAATCTGAAGCTTTATTTAGATTACTTTTTAAAGAAGACTTTATTGACCAAATCTACAATTGTCTTGAGTTGTAGGTTTTACATAGAGACTGCATAGTTATTCATACAACCTTCAAATATCAATTCTTTTCCTGTAGACTGGAAATGTTTTCCTCTTTGGCTCAGCATACAGGTTTGGAATGAATGTACCCAGGGAATTTAGGCAGGCATGCCGGTCTCTTAACCAGTGGGTTGAGTGGTCCCAATCAGACTGCCCTTACATTCAGGTTGGTTCCTGCTTCTACCTTTTAGATATCACATTTACCCCGAATATGGCCCAAGTCCTCCATAAGCATGTCAGAGATTATAAAATGTGGCATTTTCACATTACTTTCTTATTGTACAACATTATTTGGTTATGAGAATGTACTTTCTTAAATGAGCCATTTTAATCATAGGGGAAATGCAATTTTTTTTTTCTGAGACATAGACACCTTTGAGAATCTAATGAAAGCTGTAGAAAGTCATTCAAAGAAATAAAAACAACAGAAATTTACAAAGAATCACAAACTGTGGAATGAGACAGGAGGAGTTCAAGAATATTCCAAAAGTCCATCCTTGTACCAAGACTCTGAACCCTTGATCTAAAGAGGCTTTGTAGTCTCTGTCTGCCTCTTCAGCCTCTTTAAAAAAAAAAAAAAAGATTTTGTTTATTTATTCATGAGAGACACACACAGAGAGGCAGACGCATAGGCAGAGGGAGAAGCAGGTGCCTTACAGGGAGCCCGATGCAAGACTCCATCCCGGATCCTGGAATCAAGCCCTGAGCCAAAGGCTGATGCTCAACCACTGAGCCACCCAGGCCTCCAGTCCCTGCCTCTTCAGTCTCTTAAGGAAAAAAATTGTTCCACAGGGTTAGGAACAGGACCTTTCCTTGGTTTAAAAATAACAATTCCAACTTTAGTTATTGATCTTGTTTAATGTGTAAATACCTGAAAGCTGGAAGCATTAGAAAAGTAATACAAGAGGAACAAAAATTATACTTGTAAAAGTCTATTGTTTTTCAGAAACAGTAAAATGCTGCTTGAAACAAACATTAACACTGTTTTTACTCAAAATAAATCTTAATGATTTACCAACTCTTGTTTTTCAGAAGCAATTGTTTGGCTCATATATTATTAGAAAAGTGTAATAATTTTCAATCGTGGGAATACATAATTTCCCAATAAAGGTAATTACCTATTTTTCAGTAAAATAGCATGAGAATTTAGAAGTGAGAGAAATGGCTCCTTTTGTGTACTTCCAACAACCATTTCCAGCAAAATATGATTATCTATCTAACCGTAATGAATGTTTTCCTCCAAATTGAGAAAGATGGACTTGTTCATAATTTAAATAGCTTTGTAATATTGCCAGATTTCAAAATTGCTACGTTTATTGAAAATTTCAGAAAATACAGTTATATAGTAGACAATGATAGTTATCTGCACTTTCATCATTCAGAGATCACTATATATGTCTAATATATATCATTTAATATATTTCATATATCACTATAAAAATATCAAGAGAGATAACATAGGTGTGGAAAATAACATAACATGTTGTTCTGAATCTGCATTTTAAATCTCTCTTAAAATGTCCAAAACTTAAAATTTAATACATACTCAGTGTTGTAACTGAAAGAAAATATGTTTTAAGGGAAAGATAATTAAGTCTTTTGTCATTTTAGCCCCACTTATCCCCTGAATGGCCTGGTATTTATACTTGCATAACTTTCTCTGAGCTCACATAAACATATGAACAATTATATAAACTAATACAGATTACTTTCTTTGTAACTGTTCAGTTTATAAAAATTTTCAACATATATTTTTACCTAATTGTTAAAGGTTAAGATACATAGATTTTACTAATTTTAAACAGTATGTAAAAACTTAGACTTAATTGAATACACACACAAACACACGTTAATTAGGGCCATTAAAAAAGACTCCAGTTGGGGGTTATTAAAAAGTGCTACATTAAACTTCTTGTAACTATATCTTTAAAGGGGTCACCTAGGTGGCTCAGTTAGTTGAGCCTTCAGCTCAGGTCATGATCCCAGGACCTGGGATTGAGCATTGCATTGGGTTCTTGCTCAGCGGGGAGTCTGCTTCTCCCTCTCCCTCTGCCTCTCCCCTCACTGGTGCTCTCTTTCTTCCTCTCTCAATCCCTCTCTCAAATGAATAAATACAATTTTAAAATATATATATAATATATATATATCCTTAAGAATGCATTTTTCTGTTAGGTAGATCCTATGAGACGAGTATCAGGATAAAGTATTTCATTTCGTACATTCTTTGTTTATTTTAGTAAATATTGCCAGATTATTTCTCATTTTAAAAAGTTTTTATAGTTTCTTGAGTTACGTATGAAAATATTACCCGTCTCATAGGTTGGAGTACTTTAATATTTCCAATCTGATAGATGAATAAACATTTCTCTATTAGTAAGGTTGAGAATGTTCTTGTGTGTGATTTGTTTAGTTGTTTTTCTCTGGAAGTTATTATTTTTTTTATAATTTGTCATTTTCTATAATTATTTGTTTTTGTTGTCCTATTTAAGTCAAATTATAGGTGTTATATATTTTAGGGATATAGTAAATTTCGTCACTTTTTTGTGTCATTGTGTTTATTTTCTTTTCCATTTGTGAAGTTCCAATTTCTATACTATTAAATTTGCAGTTTTAACTATGAACACCTATATAATCCTTTTTATTTCCTAGTTTGAAAGTATAAAGATTCTCAATAACTTTTATCTTCCTGCTCTTCTCTGTATTTGCTGTTGTAAAAGTGTTTTAAATCTATGTTATTTTATAGGTACCCTATATTATTTATTTTAAAAATATTGTATGCCAATACATTTTATTTACATTTACCCATTTTTTATCAACTGTTTTGTATTTGTCTTTGGGTTTGGTATTGTTCCTTCATTTCTAAGACTCACATCTTCCCTATTCTGGAAAATTTGGTTCCAGTATCACTGATGTGATAATTACTCCTCTCCCATTATTTTTGGTTTCTTCTGGAAATCCTAATAGATATATGCTGAATGGCCACCATCTTTCTTTCACATTTCTTAAAGTCTTATATCAAAATCCATCTATATTTTATATGTTTTATTCTGAATGTTTTACTCATGGATATAATAATTCATTTCATGAATTATTTCTTAAGTTTTAACTAAAGTATCCACTGAGTTTTTGTAATAATTGTTTTTTACTTATAAAAGTTTAATTTTATTCTTTTGCAAAATGCCTCCTTTTGCTTCCATCATGTTATACTCCAATTTTATAATCTAATATATTGATTGCATATAGCTTCTTTTAGGTTGTTCAATATTTTTTCAGGTTCTTTGTTGAGTTACTGTCATAGGGGTTTTGTCACTTGTGAGGCTTGTAATTTTTTATTGTGATTTTGTTATTAACATGGATTGCTTCCTATGTGAATTCCTTTATTCTCAATTCATACCTAAGGTTTTAAATTTGCACGTTCCTGGATTCTAGGTGTTTTACTAGTTGTGTAGCAGACTGTACAGTAATTTTTAAGCTATGAGTCCTGCACTATGTGTAAATGTATACTATTCACCTACGCAAGTTATAGACCTAGGAACCTGATTTTGTGACAACTCTACTCAGTTCCCTAGCTAAATTAGTGGGTAGAGTTTTTGTTACCTCCATTTCACATAGAGGTGATTCTCCAAGGTCCTGGGCTTTAGGCAAGAGAGCTCAATTTCAATTCCTTACCTTGTATGGTCCTGGGTCTCATCTATTTCCACATGTATGACAAATCCTGGAACTTGACCCTTTAGGCCTGTATCCTAGTCTCATATCACTGTGGACCACTTTGGCTTCATCAGTAATTGTTTAAAATTCCTCTTTATTTCTGGACTTGCAGATTGAAGCTCAGCTATCCAAGCTCAACAATTCAGCCTTTCTATGGATTTAAAATGGAAGAGTGGAGGTCCTCTCATATTATCTTAGCCATATAGACCTGATATTTTCCCAGAGAAGCTTCTCAATTTCATAGATATGTATTATCCATGGTATATATTTTCCCCCAGGCAAACATGAATATAGATCCTCTATGTAACTACGTATATTCTCATTATATCCTAATAATTACAATATTGTTCTAGTGTAACATTTTTAGCATGCTAAATATTTATTTTTTACATATTGTATTTAGGAGACTCTACATGTGTGTATGTGTATATATTTATATACTGCATAACACTATATTAATTTTCATTATTACTACCAATGTATGAGAATAATAAAATAAACAGAAGACCAGTGTATTTTTTTTTCACTCTTTCAACAAATATTTATTGAATGGGTGCTATGTTCCAAGCATTATTCCAGGTCCTTAAAATGAATCAGTGGATAAAACAGAAGATCTATCTTATAAGTTATTTCTTTCATGCTAGTGAAAAAGTGGAAGCTTTTCCTTCCTTTGGGAAGGTAGCATTGGGCAGAAGTATGACAGCCTTGCAAGACTGTTTAGATCCCCTTCTTTCACAGAGTTGGCGTTTGACCTGCCATCATCCTTTTTGCAGACTCTTCTAGACTGCTTCTATTACCACCACTACTGGTATTTTTATGTTGATGAGTGATAATGAAGTTTAAATTACATCTGTATTTTTTACAGCTTGGACAGTGGAGTAGCTTTGGGACTCTGGAAGTTGCAGCTCAGACTGAATCAGAAACAAAGGAGTACTCGGTGATCACAGAAGAAGACTGTGAAATTCTTAAAATCTCTGCAAAGGATTATGCGAGGTTAAAATCGGTATGAGCATACCTAATCTATATATTAGCACAATATGTGTTTAAATTCAAGTTTTATCTTTAGACAGAAGATGTTCATATCTTTTTTATTTTTTAATATAACTTGACTTGGAGCCATAAAAGTGTGGCTTATTTGATGAACATTATCTAAGCTTTTGATGATGATGGGTAGTTGAAGTGGAAAGAAAGATCTCCCTGGATATATTTTATGTATATCTTTAGCACTTTTGGTTTTTCCTGAATTTAAAATCCATTCATTTATATATTCATTTATTCATGTATTCATTCAACAAACATATGCTTTGGATGTCAACAGCTTGTCATGTGTTAGGGATACCAGATAATCATACAGACAGATCTCTAAATCTGTACAGTCCATCTGAGGAGAAAAAAATACTTGGAAGTGATTGGTATGCTATTTCATTGCTTTAATAGACCCAGGGTCACATGAATAGGTGATCACAACTTAATTCTGACCCCCTAATTCGGCTACATTAAGATAACTTATTTACTTTATGTTTCAGATTTATTCTACTTTAGTCAACTCCAAAATGTTCCCTCTTTTTGATTTCTCCTTTCCTGATGACAGAGAAAATTTATATAAATGACTGCATTGAAAGGCCCCCATTGTCCTTCTCTGCCAGCTTTTCTTGATAGGATCTAAGTCTGGAGCAGGTGCAACAAACCATTGGCATCAGCTATGGTTGTGTGCTCAGGTTGGAGGGAGATGAGGAGACATCCATCTTCTTGATTTAGGTCTCTAATAATATAAGTATCAGTTATTCAATATTATCAAGTATAACTTTTGAGTTTAGTCTTGACTATGACAGGATTTCTTAAAAATGCTAAAACATTTATGGAAGTCTAAAAATATTATGAAAGGTGGGAAAATATAATTTTAGTAGCAAATCTGAAGACTAAATTTCAGTATGGTTATATGATTATAGAATGATGCTCCTACAAAATTCAAATGTATTTTATGCAATTTACATTCATATGACCTTTATTTTCTGTTATTGCCATTTATCTATCTGCTATTCATTTTTCCTTCTTTTTTAATGACTTTTTCAGGAAAAAATAAAACTTGAAAATAAACAAAAGGTGAAATTAATTCGTAAATGTCCATATTATGAAGAATGGCCTACTTTATCCATATATGAACTAGTTGCACTCATTAAATGGAAAAAATTTCCACCAGGTCACGGTGAGTTTAATGCAATTTTGGATCATTTTCTTTACATAACATAATATTGGAATTTATACTTTTTCATAATTTTAATGTTTTATATAATATTTATTCATATGAGTCTTTCCCTAATTTCTTAATGTAGACTTTTAATTGGACATTTAGCTTATTGCCTGTTTTTATTAAAAAATCATTCTGATTGGCTTGAAAACTGATCTCAGAACTGACCTTATTTCCATATCCCCCTATACTTCTCCATGGCCCTGCCCTTCTTGCACCACCCTGACAGTTAACATAAGGACTATAAGGAGAAAGCAGTGAGAAGTTATATTCATTTTTCCTTTCCTCCTGATTGAAAACCTACTTAAGCAGCAAGTTTGATTCTCTGTACCTGCACTACACATTATTAGTGGAAAGATAGAGAAAAGGTGAGGCTGAGATAGCAGCTGAGATAGCTGGGGTAGCAGCAGTGAAGCTGCCAACATTTCCAATATTTGGCATGGCAGGGTTTTATGGATTTCCTGCTTACATGTACACAAAAGGTGTAAGTGGCATTAAGCCATTTTGTACAACTGTTTCTATCTATGAGAGCCCATTAAGTAAGAGATGTCACTTTCTATGGATTGAATGTTTGTGTCCCACAAAACTCATATTGAAGCCCTAATCTCCAATATGATGTTATTTGGAGGAGGGTCCTTTGAGAGATGATTAAGTCATTAACGTGGAGCCCTTATGTATGGGTTTAATGCCTTTATAAGAAGAAACATAAGAGAGATGATCTCTTTCTCGCCCATATGAGGATACAAGAAGGCAGTTGTCTGCAAACTAGAAAGAGGGATCTTACCAGACACTGAATCTGCTGGCATCTTGATCTTGGACTTTTTCAGCATCCAAAACTGTGAGAAATAAATGTTTGTTGTTTAGGCCATCCAGCCTATGATATTTGTTATATCAGCCCAAAGTGACTAAGACACCAACATAAGAGGAACTGTGGTAGATTTCCTTCAGTAAGGAGATCTTTTGCCCTACAGGAGATAGCCACAAACAACAGAAAGAGTTTTGCAGCCTTGCTTGGTTTTTCTCCGTAGTGGAACAATGGATTATAATAGAAGAGGTAGTGTTTGAGAGAAATACTTCCATTTCAAACCTATAGAACCATAAATATGAGGGAAATGTTGGCAGGAGGAGAACATTTCTGAATTAAATTTAACCTTCTAAAAAGAATGAGTCTGAGTTGCAAATTCCGTAATGTGACTGTTAATAAAAATATGGTGGAGTTAAGAAAAATCTGGGTAATATATCCTTTAAGGGAGTCACTGTGTAATAGAAAAGTAAGGTATAGCATAGAACCAATACAGAAGGTTCCTTTATTAGAAGAAAAGTAAATATCACTAGAGGCAAGATTATGCTTCAAAAACTGAGATTCTCTAATAAACTTGCTAAGTTTGGTGAGATGATAGCCCTTTACTAAGTTATTTCCAATTTTTTCCAGTTCTTATTTTTATATTTTATTATCACTTTTAAAAAATACAGTGTTTAACCCATATTTTTTTAACCCATATTTATATATATTTTTTTCTTTCTTGGAAAAGTTGAATTTTAGATGTATTTTTGTTCATGAAACATTTTTTTCTAATGAGTTATGAATGCCATTTTTGGCCAACAGTACATTTAAGAAAGCAAGTAGTACCTGACTTGGGAAAAATTAGGAATTGAGCACTTCTAAATTTAGCATATGTATTGTATAGAAACAATTTTTTTTTAAATATGGCTGTTTTGATCTTCATGGGTTTCCTCCTTTTGTATCAGAAACAGCACATTTTGGTCCATGCCTCATTTCCAGGGCTATTTTGTATATAAAAAAAATAATGTCTCAGTCTTGCCCGTCTATAAGAATATTAATATATTTTAGGTTATTGAAAAGAAGGAAAGAGGGGCTCCTGGGCAGCTCAGTCAGTTAAGCGTTAGACTTTTGATTTCAGCTGAGGTCGTGATCTCAGGGTCATTGGATGAAGCCCCACACGGGGCTCTGTGCTCAGTGTGGAGTCTGCTTGTCTCCTCTCTCTGCTCCTCCCGCTGCTTGTGCTCTCTCTCCATTGCTCTCTCTCTCTCTCAAATAAATAAATAAAATCTCTTACAAAATAAAATAAAAAGGTTGGAAAAAACCATAATTCAAAAATATTTTCAATTATGTATGTGAGCTAAAAGAATGTGGAATTTTAGAAAGGGGAATAATTATGAGCTTTTAATGTATTTGATTACTAATGATGACTAATATGTGTCAGTCTAAAATATCAATCTAAAATTCTTAAATTTGGCATCAGAATTAAGGTAGTACTGATTTTCTTTAAAAGATTTTATTTATTTATGAGAGACACACATAAAGAGAGAGAGGCAGAGACACAGGCAGAGGAAGAAGCAGGCATGCAGGGAGCCCAATATGGGACTTGATCCCGGGTCTCCAGGATCACACCCTGGGCTGAAGGCAGGTGCTAAACCGCTGAGCCATCCAGGGATCCCAAGGTAGTCCTGAGTTGAAGCAGTTTCGTAGACTAATATTGGGCTCAAGTTCTTTTTAGTAAATGCGTTTAAAAATAATGGTGGACTCTATTTATTGCAATGGACTGTGATTATGTTGAATAAGTCAAAAGTAGCATTATTTTCCCACTGATTCCCAAATATAAATATGTGGTGCTTACATTTATAAAGTTTTAAAAATCATTTGTCCTCCTTAGAGAGGAATGACAATTACAGTAAAAGATCTTCAAAGCCTCTTTCAACCCTGAAATACTGTGGTTCTTATAAATAAACATACCTAGGTGAAGAATAAATTCAGTCAACCTAATCAGATTTTCTAATATGACAGTGACAAACTTGATATATCAAAGAGAAGCATTAGATGTAATACTTCTCGACTTTGCTCAAGATTTATTTTGAATTTTTATCAGAAAATGTAGAGGCTCTAGCTCAAATTATACTTTTATTATCTTGGTTTAAAATTAGCATGAGTATGATTTCCAAGGCATAATTATGTGTGTTTTGATCTTCTTTTAAGTATGTATGTTGGATGAAGTTTCAGTGAGATTTAGTTAATTATTCAAAAGCTTGATAGAATTTAGGATTAATCCTTGACAATCTATGAAATAAGTAAAGCTTATCTCTGGCTCTATTTCCTTTGTTAACTTCCTAAGTCTTCTTACTTTTGCTTCACATGCCCAGGGATCCTGACTATAATGAATGTGTACAATGCTGCTAGTAATTTGGGCATGTCCGGTTTGTATCACACCGATTAAAGTCTTCCCAGATGTTATTTATTTTTTCAAAGTAAGGCTGGCTGGAAAAAGACAACCAGCTTTTCTCACTAATCAGCCTGTTTCTGTGGTTATTGTGTATAAGAAAAAAAAAGTTAACTTGGCATCAGTAAACTCTTTATGTATATTTTATTGTTAAGGTGCTTAGATCATTATGCTCTGTCTTTTCCAAGCAGAATATGACATAGCAAACCATAACTAGAGATACTCAAAAAAAGTAGTAACCAATTTAGTTCTGAAAGATACAATAAGACAATATAATAACAGTTAAAAAAAAAATCTCGTCTTCCCAAACGAAAAGTGGAGAGTTTCAGACACAAATATGTACTTTGAACCTCTACCAAACAGAAGTGTAAAGTTCTGGGCTCTAGATTCCAGTAACTCTTTGGCTTCAGGTTCTTGCATATCAAATAATTCTGTAAGGTTTTAAACTCTTTAGTTGGATTGCACATTCTTGAGCATCCGTAACCAGGCTTGTACTTTAGAGACGCTATTGATTTTGATTTTTCCCCCTCCATTCCTTTCTTATGGGCATCTTTTGTATTGACTGGATATTTTCCAATGTAATATATTAATTCATTTAGTGATTTCTTAATAGATTTGTTAAGAGCAGTTTTAGGGTCACAGCAAAAGTGAGCAGAAGGAACAGAGATTTCACATGTACTCCTACCCCAATCTTGCATAGCATTTCCCACTATTAACGTGCTCCATGAGACTAGTACATTTGTTACAAGTAATAAACCTACATTAAATCATCATTATCATTGGAACATCATCAGACAAAGCTCATAATTTCCTTTACGTCTCACTTCTGGTGTTGGACATTCTCTGAGTTGGATGAATATGTAATGATATTTATCCACCATCACAGTATCATATAATTTCACTGCCCTAAATCCTCTGCACTCCATACATCCATTCCTTACCCTTCCCTAACAACTGGCAACCACTTATCTTTTTGCTGTTTTTTTTTTTAATGTTTTTGCTATTCCCAGAGTCTCATAGAATTAGAAACATACAGTATGTACCCTTTTTAGAATGCTCTCTTTCACTCAATAATATATATTTAAGGTTTTTCTATGTCTTTTTGTGGTTTAATAGCTCATTTCTTTTGAATGCTGGATAATACTCTCTTACCTGGATATTTATCCATCCATCTACTGAAGGAAATCTTTGTTGCTTCCGGATTTTGGAAATTTATAAATGAATCTGTTATAAACATCCTTAGGCAGATTTTTGTATGGACATAAGTTTTCAACTTTGGGTAAATATCAAGGAGCACAGTTCCTGGATAGTATATTAATAGTAAGTTTAGTTTGGTAAGAAACTGCCAAACTGTCTTCTTAAGTGGCTGTACTATTTTGCATTCCCATCATTAGTGAGAGTTCATGTTACTCCACATCTACATAAGCATTTGGTGTCTGGATTTTGTCCACTTAAGTAGATGTGTAGCGATATTTCATTGTTCTAATTTGCATTTCCCTGATAGAATTTGAATGAAGCATCTGTTCACATGTCTATTTCCAATCTATACATCTTTTTTGGTGAGGTGTCTATTAAGGTGTTGGCCCATCTTTTAATCAATTTTTTTGGTTATTGTTAGGAGTTCTTTGTTTATTTTGGATAACGGTGCTTTTTCAGATATATCTTTTGCAAATATTTTCTCCCCAACTGTGCCTTGTCTTCTCATTCTCTTGACATTTTTCTTGATAGTTGGGCATGAGGTACTTTGTAAATACAACTTCTTTTTTTTTTTTTTAACACAACTTCTTTAAGTAGGTTTTAGTAATATGGTTATAAGGTTTAGGGGAAGAAGTGTTTTATAGTCTTATGATTAGGGCTCAGTGTTTCAGTGGGCTTATGCCTCAGGAATGGGAGTTTCACTTATACTTCTTAGTCTTCTCCACCCATCTGCACCCCCACATTAGATTGGACAGGATGGCCGGTGTGGGCTGAAGTTAGTTACTTCCCTTCTCTCATTTAGGATCTGATAAAACCCCATTAGGTTAGACTGGTTAACTAGTTTCCCCTGAAGGCAAGCCTTGTTAAAAACAGAGTGCCTTGCTTATTTCATGCCAGAAACATGAGAAATTTTTCTCTAATATATATTGTAGGAACTTAGTAAAGATCCAGGAGATAAAACTCACAAAAGTGTGGGATCTTCTGAATCCTGGGTCCCCTTGGAATTTTAAGCTCATATTTGTCCACAGTGAAGCTTCAGCAGTTTGTCAAGTACAGTTTAGATTTTCCTACCCCAGCACTGGTTTCTGAGGAGGTTTCTTTTCTGCTAAGTTGTGAATCTTTGTATTTGCTTGTTAGTCTCTCCAGTTTGGGGGGGGGGGGGGGCAGCAGCTTGCCCTTTGACCTCATTCCTCTTACGAGTTAAAAATTCTTGATTTTTCAAGGTTGTTTTTTTTTTTAAGTCTTTACTTGTTAGAATGAAGTAGTGACTCCCAAGCTCTTTGAAAGCTAGATCAAAAAAACTGATTTTTCACTATTTTTGTTATTTCCTTTATGTTTGTTCCAGGGCTAATAAAATATATCTCAACTTATCAGAATCTACTTCAGATTTTTACTAACTTAATTCCAGCTAGATATAGAAATATTACAATATATAACTTGATTTTCATTCTTTGTGTGCTATTATCATTATACATATCACATTTATATATGTTCAAATTGAACAATAAATTGTTATTATATTATCTAATCTTACATATTTTAAAAGAACTGTGAGAAGAAGTAGTACAAGTATATTTTTATAGTGTTTGTTATATTCAATACCTTATTTACCATTTCTAGTTATCTTCATTTATTCCTGCGGATCTGATATACCATCCGATATCCTTTCCTTAGTCCGTTATTAGTTTATTCCAACCTGCCACCTTGCGTTGTTATTGGTGAATGTATACACATCTATATTACAGACCTCGAATCAGGATTGTGTACCTATTATTTCACACAATCACTCTCCAAGTCATTTAAAAGAAGAAGAAGCAATGTGCACTTATGCTGACCTTTATAATTATATATTTACCTTTAACAGTACTTTTTAATTTTTCTAGCAGATTTGAATTTCTGATTGGTATTGCTTACTTCCAGTCTGAAGAAGTTCCTTTAGCATTTGTGATAGCAACAGATAATGTCAGGTTTATTTAAACTGGGGCTGTTTCTCCTTTTTGAAAGATATCTTTGTTGATAGTGTTGTTCTGTTTTTGGCACACTTTGAATACATTATTCATTGTCTTCTAGTTTCAAGGGTTTTTTTTGTTGTTGTTGAGAAGTGAGCTTTTTGTCTTACTGTGGCTCACCTCTAAGTGATGAGTCATTTTTCTCCTGTTGCTTTTGAGATTTTCTCCTTGTCTTTGACATGTACCATTTTTACTAGAATGCTTCTTGCACTTATTCCATCTTACCCAGCCCCAGAATCCTGTCACCACTTTAACATCTTCTTCTCTCCTCTTGTCCCCACTTTCTTTTCCCACAGGTTATATTATATCCTATACACTTAACTATACTGACTGATACTAAAATAAAGTTTATCTTATCGTTCAACTCCTTAGCATATTTATTCTTCTCATTGTTATTAAAATACAAAATCCTTAATACAGTTTAAAAGGCCAGTTGCATCCGGGTCTTGCCTGTTTTATATTGAGTTTTATATTGAGTAATCTTTTTTCCCTGTTCACGTTTCAGTCATTCTGGATTTTTATGACCTTTATGACTCCTTCCTCTCAAGATCTTTACAAATGCTGTTTCCTCTTCTTAGAGTAATTCCTCAACCTTCACCTCATTGAATTTACTTATTGTTAAGATCATTTTTCTTATACCAACTTAGATTCTACTGATGTCACTCTACTCTGGGAGACTCTATTCATTCCATTCTGAGGGTTCAGCAAACTTCTATAAAAGGACAGATAGTAAATATTTTAAGTTTTGCAAATCATGTATAGTCTGTTGCTGTTCCTTCCCACTTCCTACTCTCCTTCCTCCTCTTCTTCTTTGTCCTATTCTTCTAACTCTTCTTCTTTTTCTTCATCTTCTCCTTTTCAGCCTCTTTAAAATTATAAAATATGTTTTTAGCTGGAGGAATGTACAGAAATAAGTCTCAACCCAGATTTGACCCATGGGCTAAAATTTGCTAACCCCTGTTCTATCTTAGCTTGCATCATCTTATTTACCAATAAGCTATGAGCTGGTTTTCTTACTAGATTTCACATTCCTCTGGAACATGTCCATCGTATTTTTCAGTACACAAGAGAGTACCTAGAATTTGTAGGTTTTTATATGTTGAATGAAAGGTTGAATGAATATTTCGAAGTCAGTGTTTGCCTTGAGCTAAAGTTATGGCACATTTCTTCCAGGAGTAAATAATTCAACTCTTTGCTGCTCAGTATGTGTAGATTAGCATATATTTTCTCTGCACAAGGGAAAGGTATTAACTAAATAAATCTTAGTATATTTGGACATACTTTTGTTGTTAAATCTCAATTAAAACAAAATTTGTTGCTTCATTCTATCTTTGAGTAGAAGTTTAAGGGGATTATATGATTACAATCAGCCAACAATTAAGAATGCTGATGGGTCACAGTGTTTTAAACCCAAGTATAATTAAAGCTAACCTTAACTTGAGATGATATCAAATAAGACAAGCATTAGCATGGTATTAAGGGCCACACCAATTAAAGGCAGTTGAAAGAATATTCTCTTCAAGAAATCACAAGAAGCAAAAATGTGTAGACTATCAATTATTCATTTTTATTTTTAGCCATTATATTCAAATTTATGAACTATATATATATGCAGCCCACTGTCTATAACATAATTAGGAATGGAATGATTACTGATAAATATAGTTCAAGTTTAATTGCCTTCCTACTTTTTATATCTGTCTTTGTATACACTGTTTTTATAAATATCACTATAAGAAACATTTTCTTAGCATGATAGATACTGCTGATTATATTTTCTCAGTGCCCCTTTCAAATACCTTTAACCTGCCTTCCTTTACTGTAGAGGCTAGAAAAGCTAAAGTCTACATCTCCTAGAAACTTTTTTTAATAAAGATTTTATTTATTTATTCATGAGAGACAGAGAGAAGAGAGAGAGAGAGAGAGAGAGGCAGAGACATAGGCAAATGGAGAAGCAGGCTCCATGCAGGGAGCCCGACGTGGGACTTGATCCCAGGACTCCAGGGTCATGCCCTAGGCTGAAGGCAGGCGCTAAACTGCTGAGCCACCCAGGGATCCCTCATAGAAACTTTTTTGAAAATATTTAATTTTGACTATGGCCTGAATTCTTTCCAACAAATATGGTTATACAACATTTCGAAGAAGTCAGAGAGCAGGTCTTTTTACAGGCATAGCAATGAGGGTTGTGGTTCTGATTTTGCCCCTAGCTATAAAAGCGATGTGCAGGAGAGAGGCTTCCTTTAGAAGAGCTCTGTATTGTGGGTGGGCCTTTCATTGGCTAATTTTTTTTTTTATTGTACTATTGAAACCTGGTTTCATGGTCCTCCTAGAGCTTCCTAATACCTTCTGATAAACCCTTTTCTATTTAAACTTAGATAGAGTCTGTGTTCTGTACTTCGGAACCAAAAATAGTACTCTAATCATACATTCTATCGAAGTTGATCTCTTTTGTAAGTGCTTTTTAACAATTTCTTAATTTGGCTTTAATCAATTAATATTTTTATTGAGCATCTATTATATACAAAGCATTGTATTAGATGCTTTTGTGGAAATTAAAAGAAATGCATTCAAAAATTATATAAAATCAAATATTGAGCAGCTACAATGAATTTATTACTGTGTAGGGTAGTTTGACTAGATTTGATTTTAAGAGATTTAATAATTAAAAAAAATAATGACTGATTTTAAAGTAATGAGATGGATCGCAAATATCTTTCATTAAAATACTTTTCAGTAACTCATGGACATATACATTATTTACAATGATAAATGTTAAATGACTATCTCTTAACAGATACAGTAGAAATTAAATGGAAGAAAGTATTTTTTTGGATATAGTTGGGCAGAGGGTAGGAATGATATTTCTAGGAAAGAAAGAAAAAATAACATGAGCCAATATATGCCTTGCAGATGATTCAGGAGAATGGATCAAAGAACCCAGCTAAGGTCAGGCTTATTTGTAATCATTACAAACTCAGACCAAACTATAAATCGTCTGAGGCTTTTTAAATGCCATATTCATGTACTTGTGCTTTATCTTATAGCTACCATGGTATCATTAAAGAAGTTTTATTAGTAAAAGATACCTAGTAAAAGTTTTAGAAGAATAAATCAGTCTAAGCAATATGATGATGGTTGAAAGGATAGAGGCAGTAGAAAACCAGGAAAACAATTTGGAATCCATTGTGATAGTACAGAGATAGTACTTTGATACTTTTTGATAGTAGCAGAGAGATAAAAGACAACAGTGATACTAATAATGGAAAGAATTTAATGTGAGAGCCATTTTAGTTATTCAGGGTATTGTATGGAATAGACCTTTTCAAATACATTTTCTCTATTCCTTGGTACCCTTGGCAGTCTGCACTTGCATGGGATGCTTTATTTCATTTTTAATTTCAGCCAGAGTGCTTTATTGATTCATAGATGTATGCATAGCTGTGTGTGTCAGCCTAAACTCCTACTACAAACACCAGACAGGATTCTCAAGTACAATTTAAGTGAAGCTGTGCTCTCATCCACCACCTCAAAGTTAGAACAAAATTTTCCTAGTATTTCCCAGAGATATTTAAATACAGACCACCCTATCTCCTCTCCCAAGACACTTGTGAGTACAAGCCATTATTTATAAATGTTCATGAGAGTTGCTTTTTATCCTACCCTGGAACTCAAGCTAAATGTAACTTCCTCAGTGACTCTTTAGGCTATGGACAGATATTTGTAACTCATGTTTTCATTGATAGATATTTGTAATTTATGTTCTCATTATGTAGCATGTTTGATTTTATTCCCCAACTTGTAAGAGAATACATTTTTCCTTCCTTTTCATTTTGGTCCTTAAAACTCATGCCCTTTAGTTGTTGCCATCAGCAAATAGTCCCAAGACTGTTAAAGGGCCTGCTCACCACTTGATCTTTCAGCTTCATCTTTAATTTTTATTTTTACTAAAGGACTTATGGTGGTGACATTGATTATCTTTAGATACAAATTCAGATTATGTGTTTTTATTACTTTATTTTCTAAATTTATTTGCCAAGTTCACTTAAGTATGATCCTGTATTTCTACTTGTATCTTTCTATATTAAATTTCTTTTGTAATGCAAGAAAATTTAATTTTCTCCCATGAAATTTCTGCTTTTTTTTTTAAAAATCTGTTTCCTCATGATTTAATTGTACATCTTTCTGCATATTTGGAAATATGCAACTACCAGGTAAAATTTAGTAATTTTAACATTCTATGAAAACAACTTCTACTCTTATAATCATAGGAGCTTTAACAATTTATCTCAGAAATATTGTGGATAGAAATATCATTAAATATGTTTCTGTTAATTTTCATTATAAATTTTGTTTTATTTCATAGTTTTTTGCCCATATATAAAACATTGGGATCTAGATGCATGTACATGAGATCTTTAAAACTAAGTCATAATTTTATTAGAGTCTGGATACAAAGTCCTAAAAATTTAACCAATAGAAGTAAAATGCATTGCTATTAAAACCAAATATATTGGTTGCTTGAAAATATCTGGGGAAGTTCTGATTTGTTAGATACAACTCACATTTGAAAAATTCCAAGTATCTGGGTGGCTCAGCTGGTTAAGCTTCCAACACTTGACTTGGGCTCAGGTCATGATCTCAAGGTTGTGAGATCTCAAGGTCTGAGCATGCCCTATGCTCAGAGAGATGTCTGATTAAGATTATTTCTCTTTTTCTCTCTCTCCCCTCCATTCTCGCTCTTTTTTTTTCTGTAAAATAAATAAATCTGAAAAAATTGCAAGCATTTTAACAGTTTGATAAATACAAATATAAATTTTGTAGTTAGATTATACCTTTTATTATTGTGGCAGAAAAAATGACTCCCCACAGATATATTTACTTCCTAATCCTTGAGCTTGTGAATATTACCTTATATGGCAAAAGGTATGGTAACCTTAAGGCTCTTGAGAGGAAGGACCTTGGGACGCCTGGTTGGCTCAGTGTTTGAGCATCTGCCTTCAGCTCAGGGCATGATCCTGGAGTCCGACAATCGAATCCCATATCGGGCTCCCTGCATGGAGCCTCTTTCTCCCTCTGCCTGTGTCTCTGCTTCTCTCTGTGTGTATCCCATGAATAAATAAATTTAAAAAGTCTTAAAAAAAATAAAGAAAGACAGGTTCTTGAGAGGAAGACCTTATCCCAGATTAACCAGGTGGGCCTTATCTGCCATCTACACATATCTTCTTATCTTTATAAGAAGAATTAAAAAAAAATAAGAAGAATTTAAGGGAGATGTCATTGAGACACAAGTAGAAGAGAAAGTGATGGGGTGATGGATTGGAGTGATGAGCCAGCAGACAGGGAGTGTTAAGGCATGCCAGCAACCACCAGAGGCTAAAAAAGGGAAGAAATAGATTCCTTGCCTAGTGATTCTTCTGGGGGAGGGCCCTGCTGACACCTTGATTTCAGAAATCTAGCCTCTAGATCTAGCAATAAATAAGCTTCACAATTTAAGCCACCTAGTTTGTGACAATTTGTTGCAGTAATTGCAGGAAACTAATGCAACTATGCACTATAAAACCATTGATTTTGTTCTCAATTGATTTGTCAATTTGACAAAGATCTATTAGTATCCATAGAATACATCCAAACATGCTTTGTAGGAAGTATGTAGTTCCATTGTTGACTTCAAATTTAGCCCTCTAATTGTAGTAACACTATGATAAAGGTGAGCAATATCTTAAACAATTACGTAAAGAATTAAACAATATCTTAAACAATTATGTAAATTTAAATGAGCGTAAAAAAATCGCTCATTTAAATAATTATCCAGTGGGTAGACGGAAATTAAATTAAAATAAATTAAGAATTTATTTAATTCAAATCCTTTGGAAATAGGATACAATGAAATACCTTTTAATAATAGTACATTCATCTATTCAACTTTTTCATGAGTAAATAGAACTTTTCTTGAGCAGCTGAGGCAATTCTCAAGCTCTTTATAGAGCACTTTCTTCCACTTCTTTCTACTTCCCACATAAAACTGTTGTCTCTTTTATTTTGTCACTGTAAAAATTATAATCTTCTAAACTAAACTCCCACATGCACCATGTCTACCAACCACAGAGCTCTGTAAAGCTTCAGTTCTAGTGGACATAGCATAAGATCTCTTTTAGCAAACAGATCAGAGCACGTCTAGTTAAAACTTGCCATACTTTGGCCAAGGCCCAAACACTGCCCACCACAGGCAAGGAGAACCTCTGCAGAGGACTGATCTAAGGGATGAGCAGCCAAAATGCATCAGCAGAGTGTACACAGCACATCAGAGACACTGAAGTGCCAGGCCTGGACACTATATAACCTCTTCTTCATAAAGCTATGACTCTCAAGAGGAGGAAACACAACAGGCTTTACTACCATACAGAAGAAAACAGATCTAGACAAAATGCCAAGATGGAGGAATTGATCCCAAAAGAAAGAATAAGAAAATGAAATAGCCAGAATTCTAATCCAAAGAGATCTACGTAACATGCCTGATCCAGAATTTAAAGCAATAGTGACAAATAAGTACTTGCTAAAGAAAAACATGGAAGACATCAGGGAGACCATTTCTGCAGAGATAAAAGAGCTAAAAAACAATCAAGCCAAAATGAAAAGGCAATAACTGTGACTCAAAACCAACTAGATGTAATGACCACAAGGATAGAAGAAGCAGAGAAACAAATAAGTGATATAGAAGAGAGAATTGTGGAAAATAATGAAGTTGAACAAAAGAGAGAAAGAGGAAAAATGGATCTCGAGAGTAGATTTAGGGAACTCAGTGACTCCATCAGACATAATAACATTCATATCATAAGAGTTCCAGAGAAGAGAAAGAAAAAGGAGAAGTTTTATTTGAGGAAATAATAGCTGAAAACTCTTTTAATCTGGGAAAGGAAACATATCCATATCCAGGAGGCACAGAGAACTCCCATAAAAATCAATAGGGTAGCCAGGTGGCTCAGGGGTTTAGTGCTGCCTTTGGCCCAGGGTGTGATCCTGGGGTCCCGGGATTGAGTCCCGCTCGGGCTCCCAGAAAGGAGCCTGTGTCTCTGCCTCTCTCTCTCTCTCTCTGTGTCTCTCATGAATGAATAAATAAAATCTATAAAAAAAAATCAACAAAGCAGGCCAACACCAAAACATATTGTAGTTAAATTTGCAAAACATAGTCATAAATTAAAAATCCTAAAAGTAAAAAGACAAAAGAAGTCCCTAACTTATGGGTCTTCCCTGTGGGAAGACCCATAAGGCTAGCAGCAGATCTATCCACAGAAACTTGGGAAGCTAGAAGGCAGTGGCATGATATAGTCAATATGCTAAAGGGGAAAAATCTGCCACCAAGGGTACTCTATCCAGCAAAGCTATCATCAGAAAATAAGGAGAGATAAAGAGTTTCCTAGACAAACAAAAACTAAAGGAATTTATGACCACTGAATCAGCACTGCAAGAAATACTAAGGAGAACTCTATGAGTGGGAAGGAAAGGCAAAAAGTAACAAAGACTAGAAAGGAACAGAGAAAATCTCCAGAAACAATGACAAAACAGTAATAAAATGACAATGAATGCATATCTGTCGATAATTACTCTGAATGTAAATCAACCAAATGCTCTTACTGCCTACAAGAGACTCCATTTTAGACCTAAAGACACCTGAAGACTAAAAATGAGGGGATAGAGAAACATTTGTCATGCTAATAGACATCAAAAGAAAGCCAGAATAGCAATACTTATATCAGACAAACTAGATTTTAAGCCAAAGACTGTAACAAGAGCTGAAGAAGGGCACTATAATCACAATTAAGGGGTCTATCCAACAAGAAGATCTAATAATTGTAAATATTGATGACCCCGACTTGGAAGCATGAAATATATACAACAATCAGTAACAAACATAAAGGAACTCATTGATAATATTATAATAAGTGTAGGGGACTTTAACACTCCAATGCAAAGATAATCTAAGCTGAAAATTAACAAGGAAACAATGAATGACATACAGGACAGGATGGACTTATCAGACCATTTCATCCTAAAGCAGCAGAATACTCATTCTTTTCAAGTGCACATAGGGCATTCTCCAGAGTAGATCACATACTAGATCACAAATGAGACCCCAACAAGTACAAAAAGATTGAGATCATACTATGCATCTTTTCTGACCACAACACTATTAAACTGCAGTCAACCAAAAGAAAAAATTTGTAAAGACCACAAATACATGGAAGTTAAATAGCATAGTGCTAAAGAATGAATGGGTTAACCAGGAGATTAAAGAAGACATAAAAAAAAAATACGTAGAAACAAATGAAAATGAAAACACAAGATCCAAAACGTTTGTGATGTAGCAAAACCAGTTATAAGAGGGAAATATGTAGCAATGCAGGCCCATCTCAAGAGACAAGAAAAGTCTCAAATACACAACCTAACCTTACACTTAACAGAATTAGAAAAAGAATGACAAATGAATGGAATAGAATAGAAAACCCAAAAAGGAACTCACAACTATATGGTCAACTGATCATTAACAAAGCAGAAAAGACTATTCAATGGGAAACAGTCTCTTCAACAAATGGTGTTGGAAAGACTGGACATAAATATGCAAAAGAATGAAACTGGACCCCTTTCATATACCACACACAAAAGTAAATTCAAAATGGATGAAAGATCTACATGTGAGACAGGAAACCATCAAAATCTGAAAGAATATAGGCAGTAGCTTCCTTGATATGGGCCATAGCAATTTCTCCCTCGGTAGGTTTCCTGAGGTAAGGGAAATAAAAGCAAAAATAAACTTTTGGACTTCATCAAGATAAAAAGCTTTTGCATAGCAAAAGAAATGATTAACACAAAAAGCAATCTACAGAATGGGAAAAGATATTTACAAATGGCATATCTGATAAAGAGTTAATATCCAAAATCTATGAAGAACCTACCAAACTCAGCACTCAAAAAATAATAATATAGTTAAAACATGGGAAGAAAACGTGAATAATAATGTAATAGCAATTAGAACGGTGTCTGTATTAGTTTGGTAAGACTGTCAACCAATGATGATTCAGTTCTTTTTCATTGCACTTATGATGGCTATAAAATAGAAATAATATTTGAAAACATAAAACTGAGCCTATAATTTATAAAGGATCATAATGTAGTAATACTTGATTTGGAGAAAGTATAAATCTTAGAGTAATGCTGTCCAATAGAATTATAATACAAGATATATATATGTATCACATGTATTATATATATGATAAATATATCATATATCTTGTGGAAAATCAAATTACCTTTATGAAAAATAATGTTATAATTTTGATATTAAAAATTGATTTATAAAGTCTGAAGATTCTGTTCTCAAATAAATTGTTATAGGATGCCTTTAAATGCTAAGCCCCCTGATAATTATAAAATACAGTTTATAATTTATGTAATTCTACATGTAAAAGTTTAGAAATTAGGGGCACCTGGGTGGCTCAGAGGTTGAGCATCTGCCTTTGGCTCAGGGTGTGATCCCCGGGTCCTGTGATTGAGTCTCCGTATCAGGCTCCCGGTAGGGAACCTGCTTTTCCCTTTGCCTATGTCTCTACCTCTCTCTCTGTGCCTCTTATGAATGAATAAATAAAATCTTAAAAAAATAAAAAAGTTTAGAAATATAAATATAATTTTATAAGAATCATTAACATCTGTGAAAATAAAGATCTGTGATATTCCATAGATTTATTAGTCTACCATATGTCTCTAGACTATATATAGTCTGTATACTATATATATATATATATATATATATATATATATATATACACACATATATATATATATGTTGATAACCTGTAATACCTTCCCATCCCCTCCCTCACTACACCCCACCAAAAAAATGGTATTAGTTACTTAGGTTCCTAGGACAGTGCACAAAACCTTGTTAAATCATATTACCCATAAGTATGATGGGTTTCTGAAAATAAAAAGTATCCTTCACCCAACCCATCACTGCCCCCTTGAACTACTGAACAACATAAATTATTGTTCCTTTAGCTTCAAATTTATGTTGGTTACTTCGCTAAGACAAGGAATCCAACTGATTGAGTAAGGGAAAAATGAGCATTTATTGAACATCCATTCTATGTCAGCTACTTTCTGGTTATTTATATATATTTTTTCTCATTTACTTCTCAAAAACTTCCATAAGGTAGGTATACTTTGTATTAATAAAGAGAAACTTTATTATTATTATTTTTAAAGATTTTATTTATTTATTCATGAGAGGCACAGACACAGTCAAAGGGAGAAGCAGGCTCCATGCAGGGAGCCTGATGTGGGACTCCATCCTGGATCTCCAGGATCACACCCTGGCCCGAAGGCGGCGCTAAACCGGTGAGCCACCCAGGCATCCCAATAAAGAGAAACTTTAATAAGGGAAACTAAAGCTCAAAAATTTATTTTTCAAAGGTCAAACTTTTAGTAAATGTTATATTTGAAATCCAGAAGTGATTAATGAGAAAATGAATCTTCTATGCAATGAAAATATAGTGGAAAATCTTCTTTCCACCATATTATTTCTCCAAGAGGTTTTCTGTATTTGGAAGAGTCAAAAGCAACTGCCTATGTGTTAGCAGAGGTAGGAATGTTAGACTCCAGGCAGAACAAAAATCTGGAGTTTAATTTTCAAGTCCCTATCATTTTCACATAGTTACCTCGGTGAATTCTGATGATTAACCTTCCTTCATCAATGTCTATGTTTACTAATTCTGCTTCTGCTGCTGGCCAGATTTCTGTAGTCTCCATGCTCTTGTTAGATCACATGCAGTTTACAGAATTTCCCCTGCTTTCCCTTTCAGAAGGATATACCAAACTGTTTGATGTTTCAAGAAACTCCTATTGCTATAATAAACAGTAAGACATAGACATATGGTTTAAAAACTCTGTACCACATTCTATCCCCTTCTTTTTTTCACTTAGGCCTTACAGAGGATAGTGTAAATGAAATGATGTCTTTGCATTTACAGAGTCCTGAATACTCAAATGTATTACCCAGAGAATCATAGATTGAAAGAAGCCTGGATTGTAAATTTGGTAAAGATTTTTGGGTCCTTGGCTTGTTGGGGAAATATGGAATGAGGACAGAAGACAATCCAATTATGAGACAGAGTGAGGAGTAGATAAGGAAATTGTCCCAAACCATATGTCACCTTTGTGTAAATTAGAAAAAGACACAGCTCTATCTCAGCAGATGCAGCTCTGTAACAGCACACACAGCATGGCGTCTGGGACATCAGCTGTGTTTCAGCCACACTAACCCCTACAACCCAGATGCCTTACATAGTGAATAACCTACACAACCATGTGTGGTGGCCTTCCATCCCTCCCTTTTTCCTACATATAACAATATCCCACCACCATAGAGCTGATCTTGGATTGGCATTATACCTAAGACAAACGGGCTTGATATATGAAAAAATAAAAAATAAAAAATAACGAAACCAGACATTTTCTTAGCTCCTTGGACAGTTGACTTAAATGAATATTAATATATAGAGAATTATGTAAATCAGTCACCCATGAGTCGGCACTACTTGCAGTTTAAAAAATACATGTATGCATCAAGAATATCAATATTATTATACTTTTCATTTTACAAGGTATTTAAAAATTATTTTCTTAATATTATTCTCAAGAATGGAAATTGTTTTTACAAAATGTGTGCATATATATATATATATATATATATACAGAGACTAGACATAAACAGAGAATGTTTTAATGAAAATGAATCATATCTCAGTTAGTAAACATTTGCAATGTATAAAACCCAGAACTCTAGAGAGTCACCAGAAGGAGTACCCATCCTTACTGAGTTTAAAATCTATAACGAAGAATTGAAAAAGAATTGTAAAGGTATATACTGTTAAACTGAAAGTTAGATACTTTAACTTCTAAAAGACTAAAATTCACAGATGTGTTGCTGTGTTACAAACAGTAACTGGTAGCATAATTTTAAAAATTATTGTGTAAAATGACAATAGGTAGCTTAAGAATTTTATTTTTTAATTTAAAATTTTTGATATATTCTCTATTTTCCATGTTTTGATGGAGGATGAATATCTCTTTGAATATGGATCCACATTAGAGATTTTTTTAGACCCATGAGTTCTAATAATTCATTTAAAGAAGAACAGGAAATAAAATATTTTGTGAAGATTAGGTTTTTTTTTTTTTCCCCAAGTTGTTTCCTCTGTCTAATCAGGATATTTTCTCATGAAGCTCACAACTATTAGGTCTTTCTAATCCATTCATGTTTAGATTTCATGAAAACTCTTTCACATAGAATATTTATTGGTTTAATATTTGATTAAAACTTATGATTACAATGAGAAATCCAAGGGACATAAACAGCATTTTTGCGTGTTGAAACAATCAACCCTTGTCTAAAATACAGTTCATTTGATAGTAATTGAAATACATGAATATGTTAAAGTGTAACTTTCTAGCTACCGGTATTCAATGAGATATGGGCATGGATCATGTTTTATAGTCTTTTAGCTTGGTAAAAGAGTCTGTCTGAGAGAACTTTTGCTAAAATCTTAAATGACCAGAGCCTAGCAAGGATATTACAGAAAGGCTTCTTGAATTCTTAGTTTAATGTGTTTTAGTAGATATATTTGCATCTTAAATGAGAGAAATCAAACTAAATGAATCAAGAGGAAAATATACTAATAAACTCAAAGTAATTTATTGGTATATATAACTGGGAAGTTCAGGAACTTATTTTTCAGGAAACCTTGATCCAAAATCTGAACTAATTGCACTATGATTATTTGTTCCAGTCCTTGTTCTGTTTTGTTTTGTGTTTATTCCCTTCTCCAGCAAGTTTCCCTATGTTATGGCCAAAAACATCTAGGGGATACATTTTTGTCAGGGCAAACAATTCCTGTGAAAAAGTCTGTTCCTGATTGTTCCAGGAAAAATCTAGTAAGACTCACAGGCCAGGCCTGAGTCACATATACACTCAACAACTGACTCTGGCTAGGGGAGGGTTTTGTTGTTCAGTTGGAGCTAGATCACAGCCCTGCCCCTGGAAAACGGTAAAGTCTTCCTTGAACCACTTAGATTGCCAAAGGGGATGAGTGTGTCTCTACAGAGATGCCGAGACAACAAAAAATGCACACTTTATCCAAGTGGAAGTGTGGCAGTGCCTAGCCTTTTAAAAGTTATTTGTGCGTCACTTGGGCAGAGAGGACTGCCTTCTTTTGGACTCAGATATGCTTTGTCTTTGTGATTTTATTTCTTCATGACCCCAAATTATTTCTGCTGCTGTATCACACTATAACTTGCATTACACCTGTCATTTTCTGGTACCTAAAAAAAGAGCTAGCTGATGTCTTTAAATTACAGATCTTCCTCTAGATTTCTCAGAGGCAATGTTTCTAATGACATTGTTTTGTGTATTTATATTTGCAACTGCCTTTATATGACTTCATGAAATATAATCTTCTAAATGAATTCTCTGAAATCTCTAGGATTACTCTTGCTAAGGATTATTACAATAAGAGTTTATAGATTTTCATAGTTTCATCAAAGAAAAATCTTTATACCTCTATCTATCATCTATCTATCTATCTATCTATCTATCTATCTATCTATCATCTATCTATCTATCTATCTATCTATCTATCTATCTATCTAATCTATCATGTCTTTTATTACTGGGCTGAGCACTGCCTGGAAGACATTACCCATTTTCAAAAGCAACTTACTCTCTTGTACATTCTGTCTCCTCAAAGCACCATATCAGTGGTTTTGAGATAATAAACTATTTTTAAAATTTAATTTTTTTTAAAAAATTAAGATTTTATTTTTAAGACATAGGTAGAGCTCTGAGAAGAATGAGAACATTGACATAAATTTAGGCTTAAGTGCTACAATAGTTCTGTTTAAATACCTCAAATAGCATACTTTTAATGTTCTGAATTATTTTCATTATTTAATTTCTGGCCATTTTTGTGATGGTAGTCATATTTTATGATATTTATTTATTTATTTATTTATTTATTTATTTATTTATTTATTATTTAAAGAGAGATAGAGAGATCATGAGCCTGGGGAAGGTGAGAGTAAGAGGGAGAAGTCTACTCCCTGCTGACCAGGAAGCCCAACGAGGGGCTCAATCCCAGGACTCTGGGATCATGACTTGAGCTAAAGACAGATGATTAATCAACTGAGCAATCCAGGCTCAGGGTTTCTAATATTTATTTTCACATTAAGTCAGTTTTTCATCCAGAAAGCTTGGCAAGGCTAAAATACCATATATTTAAATTCCATTTCAGACAGGACAAAGTGCTATTGAACTTGAGAGATTTGCTTCTTTTTTTGCACATACTATATTAATATTAATCCACTCATGTTTGTTTGACAAATGTTGTTTTAGGAAATATTGCTGCAACTTATCTTGAGATAATATTTGACATAGAATATAAAATATAAATCAAATTTGAGTTACTCTCTAAGAATAAATGATATATTTTTGAATAATGTGATAATTATTTAGGCATTTTACACAGAACAATTTTCTTTATGTACTTTAGTTATTCTCAAGAAGTACTTTGACCCGTTATTTATTCATGCTATTTGTCAAATATTTAAGACACAGTTTTAAAGAGAAGAAATATAATATACATTACTTGTACAAATCTTTCAATCTTGAAGAAATTATCAATAGTTTTTAATGTATGTGAACCACAAGAATATCACTTAACAAACCACCTCAACCACCTATTCAATATCTTGTATAATCTGCATTAAGAGATGTTTTCATTTATAATAGGGAGATTTGATACCTTATACTTTGTTCTCATGCTCTCTTTATTAGATTGAAAGTTACTTGCAGATTTTTTAAATTACTTGTTAAAAAATAGAAAAATATAAGAAAAAAATAGATTGGTTATATAAATTTCACATTTCTAACATTTTTGTCACTTTTCTTATATAATGACAGTAGAAAAAACATGTGAGCAACAGAAATAATTTGCATAATGGCACACTAAGACAAAAATTTGTCTTAGCCTCCATTTTCTATCTTATGTTTTTTTAATGTAAACTGTTGGTTTTGCTTTGTCTGTTTATCTCAGAAGAGTGGTCAGCAACTTTTTCTAGAACCCTGGAAAAGTCTTTGCTGTGTACCAGAAGCATACTGTAATAACAGTATGAATATTTTAATATGGCTAACATTTGTTAAGTTGATTACATTTTTAAGGAAGAAATGATACCAATGTTCTCTTTCAAATTTAGTATAACATGGGAGTTAAAGCTGACAAAGATAATACAAAAATATATAAAAATATTTAAAAAGACTATTTAGAAATCTCAAATGTGAATATCAATATAAAAATCCTGAAAAATATATTGTTAGACATAATCCAGCAGAACTTTAAAGAATAACGCACCAAAATGTTGGTTCATTCTAGAAATTCTTTGAGAACTAGTTCAATATATATATATATATATATATATATATATATTTAAAAGGCATTAATATATTTTACTAAAATATAAAAATCAAGGTAGAAATATAACCTATGTTCATGACAGCTAAAATACCTTTGAGGAAATTCTAACAAAAATTCCAAATAAGATGAGAATAAATGAAAAGTTCTATAATATGATAAAATTATCTAGATTTCAAAAAATAATTAAGCTATGTTCTTGACAGTAAATACCAGAATTATTATTAAAGTGATAAACTTACTAGCATTTTTATTTATTTATTTTTAAAGTTTTTATTTAAATTCCGGTTAACATAGAGCGTAATCTTAGTTTCAGGTGTACAGTTTAGTAATTCAATATTTACATACAATACTTGCATAACATTTAAAAAAATAAAGAGCATGAACTTGCAAAAGGGGGAAGTAAAATAATCATTATTTACTTATTATATTACTTATACTTTAATATTTGTGAAATCAACGAGAAAGTTATTAGGAATCATGGAATTTAGTGAAACTACTCGTGGCAAGATTAATATTTAAATTTATTTTATAAAAGCTATTTATAGGGGATCCCTGGATGGCTCAGCGGTTTAGTGCCTGCCTTCGGCCCAGGGTGTGGTCCTGGAGTCCGGGATCGAGTCCCACGTCGGGCTCCCGGTGCATGGAGCCTGCTTCTCCCTCTGCCTGTGTCTGTCTCTGCCTCTCTCTCTCTGTGTCTCTCATGAATGAATAAATAAAATCTTTAAAAAAAAAGCTATTTATAAAATTTAAAGGAGGAAGAGATTATACATAATAGTAATAAAAATATGAACTATCTAGAAATACGCTCAATAAGAAATATATATATAAATCAACTGAATTACATAAAATAAGATAATAATTGAGACAAAACTTCTTTTTTAATAGGAAAATACATTACTGCAAAAAAGACGTTTTTTCACTAATTTGTTAGCCTAAGGTAAACCTAATAAAAAACAGCAGCAGGAATTCTTTTTAAGGTTGATTATGTTGATACTAATATCTACATAGAAAATTAATAAGCAAACTTTAAATATACTTTTAAAATACTGAAAGAGGGTTCCCTTTTCTCCGCATCCTCTCCAACATTTGTGGTTTCCTGCCTTGTTAATTTTCCCCATTCTCACTGGTGTGAGGTGGGATCTCATTGTGGTTGGAGAGGATGCGGAGAAAAGGGAACCCTCTTACCCTGTTGGGAATGTGAACTGGTGCAGCCACTCTGGAAAACTGTGTGGAGGTTCCTCAAAGAGTTAAAAATAGACCTGCCCTACGACCCAGCAATTGCACTGTTGGGGATTTACCCCAAAGATTCAGATGCAATGAAACGCCGGGACACCTGCACCCCGATGTTTCTAGCAGCAATGTCCACAATAGCAAAACTGTGGAAGGAGCCACGGTGTCCGTCGAAAGATGAATGGATAAAGAAGATGTGGTTTATGTATACAATGGAATGTTCCTCAGCCATTAGAAACGACAAATACCCACCATTTGCTTCGACGTGGATGGAACTGGAGGGTATTATGCTGAGTGAAATAGGTCAATCGGAGAAGGAAAAACATTATATGTTCTCATTCATTTGGGGAATATAAATAATAGTGAAAGGGAATAGAAGGGAAGGGAGAAGAAATGGGTAGGAAATATCAGAAAGGGAGACAGAACATAAAGACTCCTAACTCTGGAAAACGAACTAGGGGTGGTGGAAGGGGAGGAGGGCGGGGGGTGGGGGTGACTGGGTGACGGGCACTGAGGGGGGCACTTGACGGATGAGCATTGGGTGTTATTCTGTATGTTGGTAAATTGAACACCAATAAAAAATTAATTTATTTAAAAAATGAAAAAAATAAAATAAAATACTGAAAGAATGTAATATAAATCAGATATTTTATTTTGTAGGCAAACTAATTGAAAGACTAAGGAATAAAACATAGCACTTTTGTATAATATAGAGGTGTTATTTCAAAAGTAGGAGAAAAGTTTATTAAATATCTGATTGTTAGATAAGCAATGAACAGGAACAAATGCGTCAGGTGGATTAAAAACCTCTCTGTAAACAATGATATCATAACATTGTTTTAAGAAAACAAAAGCAAATTCATTCTCTAGCCTTTGATGGAGGAAGTCCTTTATGACTCAATTAAAAAAAAAACGTAAAAGACATAAATTGAAATCATAATCTCTGAGTAATAAAAATTCAGTATTCTAAGTGGTAAAGTGTTCTATCAATATTAATATGTAAATGGCCTACTAAAGTTGCTGTACACATGAGAAAAAGTCATTTCAATATAAAACTGCCTGTTACCAATAGTTGTAAAATCTCAAAGGAGACAGGTAGGGGGAAGAGAATGAAGAAAGAAGAGAATAAGAAGTTCTCGGCAGATTCTCTAACGTGGACCACCTGAGAGTTGCGCTATAAGAAGTAACAACCTCTTCCTCTATGCCCTCTTGTTCAGCTGCCCCAAAGCAGCAACCATGTATGAATGCATCTCCATCTCTGGTGGCCAGGCTGGTGTCCAGACTGACAATGCCTGCTGGGACCTCTATTGCCTAGAACACAGCATCCAGCCTGATGGTCAGATGTTAGGTGCTGAAACCACTGGGAGAGAGGACTCCTTCAATACCTTCTTCAGTGAGACGGGTACTGGGAAGCATATGCTCAGGGCAGTGTTTGTAGAACTGGAGCCCACAGTGATTGATGAAGTTTGCACAGGCAGCTACTGGCAGCTTTCAACCCTAAGCACCTCATTACAGGCAAGGAAAACAAGACCAGTAACTATGCCCAAGGGCACTACACCAGTGGCAAGGAGATCATTGACCTTGTCTTGGACCAAATTCAGAAACTGGCCGACCAGGGCACAGGTCTTCAGGGCTTCTTGGTCTTCCACAACTTTGAAGGGGGAACTGGTTCCGGCTTCACCAACCTGCTGAGGGAACATCTCTCTATTGATTATGGCAAGAACTCCAAGCTGGAGTTCCCCATTTATCCAGCACCCCTTCCTCAGTTTCCAGAGCTGTAGTTGAGCCCTACAACTCTGTTCTCACTACCCACACCACCCTGGCACACTCTGATTGTGCCTTTATGGTAGACAATGAGGCCATCTATGACATCTGTTGTAGAAAGCTTGATACTGAATGCCCAACCTACAATAACCTAAATAGATTAATAGTTCAAATTGTGTCTTCAATCACTGCTTCCCTCAGATTTGATGGAGGCCCAGCCAACTAGATGGTGAAATGTGACCCTCACCATGGTAAATACATGGCTTGCTACCTGTTGCCCTGTGGTGTCTTCGTTCCCAAAGATATCAGTGCTGCCATTGCCACCATCAAGATCAAGTGTGCCATCCAGTTTGTGGACTGGTGCCCCACTGACTTCAAAGCTGGCATTAATTACCAGCCTATGGTACATGGTGGAGACTTGGCCAAAGTACAGTGTGCTGTGAACATGCTGAGCAACAGCCATTGCTGAGGCCTGGGCTCACCTGGACCAAGAGTTTGCCCTGATGTACGCCAACCATGTCTTTGTTCACTAGTATGTGGGTAAGAGCATGACATAGGAGAGTTTTCTGAGGTCCATGAGGATATGGCTGCCCTTGAGGAGGATTATGAGGAAGTTGGTGTGGATTCTGTTGAAAAAGAGAGTGAAGAAGGAGGATACCAAAGGTAAAAATATCACAAGGTGCTGCTTTTACAGGGAAGCTTATACTGTGTTAAACATTGAAAAGTTGTGCTATGGTCAGTTAATTTGTATTTAACAGTGTATACTTTCACATATAATTATTGACCTATGCTTTAAAATATAAAACTTCGTGGAGCACCAGGATGGCTCAGTCGGTTGGGGGACCAACTTTTTATTTTGGCTCACGTCATGATCTCAGGGTCCTGAGATCGAGTCCTGTTTTCTGGCTTCACCCTCCGCAAGGAGTCTGTTTAAGATATCTCTCTCTCTCTCTCTGCCCTTTCCCCTCCTCACACTCTCTTCCTCTCTCTCTCTCTCTCTCTCTCTCTCTCTCAAATAAATAAATCTTAAAAAATAAAACAAAACTCAGAAACCAAAACAGAATGCTTTTTAATAGACTCAAGCTGTCTCTGATGGGTTTGGATAAAGTATTCCCTGTCTTAAATGAAAAAACAAACAAACAAACAAATAAACAAACAAAAAAGATAGCTCTCTATGAGGGAATAAAAAACCTTACATAATTCAACTTCACTTATTTTTGAAAACTCGATTTTAATGAGATTTTCTACCTATCCCACAGACAAAAATTGAAAATAATTTGAAAACACAAGATTCTCTAGGAAGTTAGAAAGCAAGAATCTTATGCATTTTAGGTGGGCATGTCAGCTGGTACAGCATGTTTCAAGGCTAATTTGTCAAAATTTATAAAAAATAAAAATCCTTGCAATGAGAAATGAATTAATGTCCATCAAGAAGGGGCTGGTTAAATAAATATTGGAACATTTATTCAATAGGGAGATACCACCACTATAAAGAATGAAGCAAATCGTATATGCAGATGTATATAGATGTCTGAGATATACTGAAAGTGAAAAAATGCCAGAATGTGTGTAGAGGTTGATTTTAGTGGTGCATAATTATTTACTGAATCATATCCATATATAAGTATGTAGCTATATAAATACTAATTGGTATGAGTTTGTAGTTATGTGTATATGCATTATGTAGTGTAATATACATTTAAGAGCATCACTGGAAGAGGATAATGACTTGGGTTTGAATTCTGGCTACACTATTATTTGTGAGATATTGGACAAATCATGTACCTCTCTGTGTCTAATTCTTCTCCTCTGTAAATGGGGATAATAATAGTACTTATCTTAGAAGATTTTTTTCAGAATTTTCTATTGTGATTTGTCTGGCTTGAGGTGTATTAATTTTATTGATCTTCTCAAAGCATCAGCTTTGGGATTTTTGTATTTTCTATATTTTCCTATCTTCCTTTCATTGATTTTTACTCCTATCTTTATTATTTACTTTTTTTCTGCTCATGTTGAGTTTAATACACCATTATCGTATCAAGATGGAAACTGAGGTTGTTGACTTAAGACTTTTTCCCCTTTTTAATATAGCCATTTAATGCTATTATTTCTATGTACTGCTTTAGAAGTACTTCACAAATGTTGGTTATGGTCTTTGTTTTCATCCCACTCAAAACTCTTTGTAATTTTCCTTTTGATTTCTTCTTGATGCAGAGTTTATCTGAAACTATGTTATTAAGCTTCCAAGTATTTTTTCCAGGTAATGATTTTAAATTTAATTCTATTTTTGTCAAAGAATATATTTTATGTGATGTGAATTCCTTAAAGTTTGTTAAAAGATGTTTTATGGTCCATAATATGGTCTATTTAGTAAGTGCTCCATGTGTACATGTTTTTTTATAAAGATTTTGTTTATTTATTCATGACAGAGAGAGAGAGGCAGAGATATAGGCAGAGGGAGAAGCAGGCTCCCTATGGGGAGCCTGATGAGGGACAAGAGCCCAGGACCCCAAATCAAAACCTGAGCCAAAGGCAGATGCTCAACCACTGAGCCACCCAGGTGCTCTCCATGTGCACTTGTAAACAACGTGTATTCTGATATTTTGGGGTGGAAAAGTCACTTCAATCAAATGTGGACTATTTTTGGCCATTTTTTTCAAATACTCTTTGTTTGGGGTACCACAGTTTACATGTATATTAGGCCAATGGAACTTGTTCTCTATTTCACTATTGCTTCATCCTCTGTGTGTGTATGTGTGTGCGCTTGCTTATGTGTGTTTGATTATTTTTCCCCCTCTGTTCTATTTTGGATTCTATTACCATGTCTTCATTTTATTAATATTTTTTTCTGCATTGTCTAATTTACTACAAATTATATCATTTGCATTTTTCATATCAGTCATTTTAGTCCTCATCTTTAGAAATTCAATTTAAATCTTTGTAGCCACAGGAAAAATGCACTTTCTCTCAACTAATAAATTATATATAAATGTAGATATAGAGAAAGTTAACATAATTTTACCTAGGTTTAATTATAATACTTTAATCAACAAATATTGATTAATTACGAAATAATATTGCTCTGTGAGAAATTAACAGTGAAAACTGTAGCATTTGAAAATAATAGAGATAATTCTAACCAATCAGGAAAAAGATTCTGTGTAGCTTATAAATACTTTTATGCATACATGCTTATATTATGATAAAGGTAATGTGCATAAGCCTGCATAACTTATTTTGGTGTCCTTTCAGTGAATTATGTCTTTTTTCTTTCTTTTTTGAATGATCGCACAATTTTTAAATTATCTGAATAATTTTTAAAAAAAATACTTATGTCCTCCAGCTTGAAATCTTCTTAAAATAGTGACACATTCCAAAATCAAGTCCAGATTTCACACCATATGAACAAAATATATTTGCTTGCTTTTTGCATTATGTGACATTGTGAAGATGTTCTTTTAACTCCAAAAAAGTAAAAAAAAAAAAATTTATTTAGAATCCAATAAACATTCAACTCTCCCCCACTACTGCTTTGTTTTTCACTGTCTGCCTCATCTAGGTAACTATATTTTAGGCTTTTTGAAAACATGATTAATAGTGTTTTCTTCATGGAAAGAAGTACATGCTAACTGTTTAATTAAATTAAATCATCTCACTGGTTACTTTTGTTTCTACACTTGCATTTTTAGATAAGGGCAATAAGATCAAGTCTTCAAACTTGGAAAATAACATATTTTCAACAACTCTAAAAATTTAACTAAAAATATTTCTGAGACTTTTCTCAATTGTCTCTGTAAACACATCTGGTGTGATTATAATTCTGGAGTTTCAATAGAGAAAAGATACTTTGTCAAAGTTAAAATTATGTGCCATCTCTCTTAGGTCAATGATTGATTAATAATATTTCAAAAACTGAAAGAAGTTTTGTTGATAGGAAATTGTGTGTGTTTGTACATTACTCAGGATATGTTATAATGGAGAAACAATGAAAAAATATTAGTAACTCAAGTTGAATCTTAGCACCAGTTTATTTTTTGTTGTTGTGATAAAAAATACACACAGACATACACAACTTTGAAGTATATGATATTGTTAACTATGCACACAGTGTTGTACAACAGATCCCTAGAGCTGCCTTCTATGTGACAGCTGTTTGTACATGCTGCTTTCAAAATTCTCTCTTTTGACTTTTGACAATTTTGTTATGATTTGTCTGTGTTGCTTTTTTTCTAGTTGGAGTGAATTGAGCTTCTTGAATTTATATATTAATTTTTTCTCAAATTCACAAAGTTTTTAGTCATTAGTCCTTCACATAAGGTCTCTGCCCCTTTTTCATTTTGTCTCCTTTTGAGCCCCCTATAATATACATGTTCTTTTTGATGTATAGTCCTTCAGGCTCTCTTCATCCTTTTTTATTATTTTTCTTTTGGCTCCTGTACCTCAGTAATTTCAAAAGTCCTACCTTCGAGTTTGCTGATTCTTTCTGTTAACTGATCAAGAACTATAAAGTGCCTCTAGTGAATTTTTCAATTCATTTTATTTTATTCTTTAGTTCTAGAATTTCAGTTTGATTGTTCTTCATTGGTTCTATCTCTGATGTTATTCTCATTTTGTTCTTAAATCATTTTCCTGATTTCATTTAGTTGCCTGTGCTCTCTTTTAATTCATTGAACATCTCTATGACTTTTTTTAAGCTCTATGTCTTACCAGACGTATTTTAAAAAAATTCTATATCTTACCAGACATAATTCATATATCTCCATTTCTTTAGAGTTGGTTTCTTGTGATTTACTTTGTCCCTTTGAATGGTCCATATTCCACTGCTTCTTTGTATATTTTGTTATCTTCTGTTGGGACTTTGGAATTAAAAAAAATAAATCACCTCTCCAGTCTTTGTGTTATAGTTTTTACACAGGGAGGTTTTTCTTCGGTAAGCCCAACTGGATATTCTAGGGATCTTTCAAGTCTTTTCTGGGGCTGTATTTTCTCTGGGTTATTATGTGTCATCTCCTTATTAAAGAGGTTTGCCAAGTTCCACCACTGACAACTACCTAGTGTCTGTCGGTGGTACTGTAGACCCTGGTACATGTTGAACATTTTTGTTCTCAGTGGATCTCAACCTGGCACTCCTTTCCCGTCAGTACTTAAATTCAGGCAAAATAAAAATCAGCTTCCAAAAGGCCAGAACATTGGATGTCCATTCCACTCTTTTACTCCATCCAGAGGGAATTTGGGTGTTAGTGGTTTCTTCCCAATCATGCCACGGCATGACTAGAAGGGGGTCTGTGAGAAAGTGCCATGAATTTTCCTACCAGATTTTATGTGGTTGGTTTTGTGCTTGCCTACAGTGTAGGAACTTCTTAATTGGCTTAGCAGAATATTTTTTATTGGCCCTTATAAAATGAGCATATTCCATGTCAATAACAGTTTACATCCACGAAGGCAAAAGAAACAAAAGCAAAAATGAACTATTGGAACTTCATCAAGATAAGAAGCTTTTGCACAGCAAAGGATACAGTCAACAAAACTAAAAGACAACCTACAGAATGGGAGAAGATATTTGCAAATGACATATCAGATAAAGGGCTAGTATCCAAGATCTATAAAGAACTTATAAAACTCAACAGCAAAGAAACAAACAATCCAATCATGAAATGGGCAAAAGACATGAACAGAAATCTCACAGAGCTTCCATAGACACGGCCAGCAAGCACATGAGAAAATGCTCCACATTACTTACCATCAGGGAAACACAAATCAAAACCACAATGAGATACCACCTCACACCAGTGAGAATGGGGAAAATTAACAAGGCAGGAAACCACAAATGTTGGAGAGGATGCGGAGAAAAGGGAACCCTCTTGCACTGTTGGTGGGAATGTGAAATGGTGCAGCTAGTCTGGAAAACTCTGTGGAGGTACCTCAAAGGGTTAAAAATAGACCTGCCCTACGACCCAGCAATTGCACTGTTGGGGATTTACCCCAAAGATTCAGATGCAATGAAACGCCGGGACACCTGCACCCCGATGTTTCTAGCAGCAATGTCCACAATAGCCAAACTGTGGAAGGAGCCTCCGTATCCATCGAAAGATGAATGGATACAGAAGCTGTGGGCTATGTATACAATGGAATATTCCTCAGCCATTAGAAATGAAAAATACCCACCATTTGCTTCGACGTGGATGGAACTGGAGGGTATTATGCTGAGTGAAATAGGTCAATCGGAGAAGGAAAAACATTATATGTTCTCATTCATTTGGGGAATATAAATAATAGTGAAAGGGAATAGAAGGGAAGGGAGAAGAAATGGGTAGGAAATATCAGAAAGGGAGACAGAACATGAGAGACTCCTAACTCTGGAAAACGAACTAGGGGGGTGGAAGGGAGGAGGGCGGGGGATGGGGGTGACCGGGTGGCCGGCACTGAGGGGGGCACTTGACGGATGAGCACTGGGTGTTATTCTGTATGTTGGTAAATTGAACACCAATAAAAAATAAATTTATTATTAAAAAATAACAGTTTTAAAAGTTCTGAATTTTAGTGCAAGCATAATATATTCTATGATTTATTATAACTTATTTAAACATTTATCTTATGATTATCATTTAAGTTGGATAAAATATTATATGCTCAGTTTTGAATACTTAATGCAAGGCTACCTAACTCTTTACCGGATTATTTCCTTAGGAAAAATTATTGGAATTAGGAGTGTTTCATCAATGTATATAATTATATCATTCTTGACACATGCTGTAAGTTTACCTCTTATAAAAGTTCTAACAACTTTTTCATATGCTTAGCTTAGATTTTTATTAAGGTGTTAGCTTACACAAGACACTAACATGCAGAGGAATGGTGTGCCTTATATAACAAGAAGTGTCATGTCATCAATGGAGAAAGACTAGTTTTAAAAAAAAAAAAAAGTGTTAGAAAAGAATTTGCACATATGGGAAAAAGATATTTAACTAGATATCATGTGACAAAAATAATTTAAAATGGATAAGTCATTAAGTCAAAAATAGAGATGACAATAGGAAATATATGGATATACAATTTACATTGAATGTTCTATATCTAAAAGTAATGAGATTAAAAAGAAAACAGTTTCAGAATAATTAACAAATAAGTATTATAAAAATAGTATACAACATATAGGAATACATTAATATTCCATTTTAAAAATCAAATGGGATTTATCATATCTCTTTAAATTTTTTTGAAAAATACTAAAATATTAAAAACAAGAATTTTACATGTTTTTCAGTTCAGAATGTTGTGCACAAAAATGAAGGCTGGATCATTAGTAGATATATTAGTAGATAAGTATGCTTTTGCATGAATATATAGAGAGTGATTGAACTAATTTGAGTGTAAATAACCAATGTTCTGAAAGTATATAATAAAATAAATCTCTTTAGTTGAAAAGTTTACCTACACTGGCCCAGATTACATTAACATATGTCAAGAGGAATATCTCCTGAATCAAAATTAATTATTGTGAAATTAATGAAGTAAATCATTATCTCAGATAATGAATAAATGTATTGTATGTACTAGATATAAATGATGAATGCATCATACTATCCATGTACTTCCTTGGGTCAGTCCATTTGGTATGTGATTATTCATCTCTGAAATAATGCTGCCTAAGTAATTGAAATGAAATCAATGAAGGATGGTTAGGTAGTGTCAGAATGAAGTAACTAATCAGTGTATCATTGTTAAATGGACAATTACCATGATTAAATAGAATTTATGATTAAAATATATGATTGTCAGGTGAAAACTTATAAAATGTTTATTTTTCTACATAAATATGAAAATAATTTTCTTCTATTAGACTAATGCTATTTATGAAGCACTGTCTCTTGCAGATTAGGTTAGATTATCTCTTCAATCTTCTACAGAACTTTGTGAGATAAGGTTGCTTTGCCATTATGACTGAAAATTATATTTTGATTCCAAATGTGAGGCTAAATACAATGATTACTTTCAGAACACACAATATCCCACTGAAATAAAAAATATATACCTACTTATGTATTTAACTAACCATCCCTCTCCATATGTATGTGTGTGATCAAGATTAATCATTCCCTCTCTCTCTCTCTCTCTCTCTCTCTCTCTCTATATATATATATATATATATATATATATATATATATATATATATATATATAAATGTATATATATCAAGATTAATCACAGTTCTGGGGAAAAAACGATGATATCAGTAAAATCAGAAATATTTTTGGAAGATGATAATCACACAGTTCCTGTGTTATTTGAAATGTTTCCTTTTAAATGTTTCTATTTGCTTAGCATCAAGTTAGTCATTGGTAATGCTACTGAAATTCTTTGGTGATCAACATCTCTTTCACAGAAGAAAGGTCTCTGGATCTTCCAACTGATCCACATTTGCTCAATACTACTTTTTCTTGTGGAATAAACCTCTTAAATATAACAATTATGCTTTGTTTATTCTGACTGTGACACTATAGTCAAATAGGGTCAAATGTCGGTCTTTTCCTTAAACTCTTTGACTACATCAACAAGAGTCAGTTTCTTTCCTTAAATCAATATGTCATAGTTTGTACAAGAAGCAATAACTAATTTTGTGAAATAATAGGAAACATCACTTAAAATACCATAAAAAATTTAACTATCCAGAAATAAACTAAGTGAGAAAAGTGCAAACCCCTTATGGTCCAAACTACACAACTTTTGGAAATGATATAAAGAAGACTTAGGGAATAGAAATTATTTTTTAAAGGTTTTATTTATTTATTCATTTATGAAAGACATATATATAGAGAGAGACACACAGAGACACAGGCAGAGGGAGAAGGAGGCTCCATGCAGGGAGCCCAATGTGGGACTCGATCCTGGGACTCCAAGATCACACCCTGGGCAAAAGTAGGCGCTAAACCGCTGAGCCACCCAGGGATCCCAGGAATAGAATTTACATTGGAATATTTAACATTTAATTCCACCTAAACTAATATATTGACTTCAATAAATTGAATAGAATGCTAAGGAAAATATTGACAGAGTATCTTATGGGACCTGAAGCCCATAAATATCAGGGTTTTCAAGGACAAACTATATTGTTTGAATATTTTTTCAGCATCATACTTTTATCTGGAAAAGCGAAGACAGTATATTCCAAGGAAATTTTGGTAAAATTTCAACAGAAATACTTTTCTCGCTGTAATTACAATAGTCTAATATTAAAATAATTAAGAGTTTTGGAGCACAGCAACACAATAAAGTAATCATAGAAAACCTTTCATAACTTTATTATCAACTACACATGACAGCAGGGACATTTCAAAGCAACGGGAAAAAGATAGAATTTTCAACAATTGTTCTGGGACCTTTATACATATATATGAGATAAAAATTCTTACTTGAAGGGTGCCTGGGTGGCTCAGTCGGTAAACTAAGCATCTGCCTTTGGCTCAGGTCATGATCCCAGGGTTCTGTGATCTAGCCCATCATTGGGCTACCTGTCCTTCTTCCTGCCCCTCCCCCTGCTTGCACTCTCTCACTCTTGCTGTCTCTCAAATAAATAAAATCTTTTTCTTTTATTTTTATGATAGTCACACAGAGAGAGAGAGAGAGAGAGAGAGAGAGAGGCAGAGACATAGGCAGAGGGAGAAGCAGGCTCCATGCACCGGGAGCCCGACGTGGGATTCGATCCTGGGTCTCCCGGATCGCGCCCTGGGCCAAAGGCAGGCGCCAAAGTGCTGCGCCACCCAGGGATCCCTCAAATAAATAGAATTTTAAAAAATTCTTACCTCATGCATTATTCAAATATAAATAATATGAAACATTTAAATTAAAAAATCTTACAAATATATTGAAACAAAATATGGGATTATTTTGTTAGTAATAATTGTCTCAATTTTGAGTTTATCAAAATTTTAACAGGTTTGATCACATATAAAATAGTAAAAGTTATGTGGTGAAATTATAAATATAAGAAATTATAAAATATAAATATAAAAATGTAAATATGTCATTCTTAGGGGACTATAAGTAAATATTTGCAATGTATAAAATAATGAAGATTAAATAACCATACTCTGTGTAGAATTACTACAAATAAATAAGAAAAGACAAAAAGCTCAGTATTAAAAATGGACAGCATATATGACCAAAATTCATTAAAAATATACAAATAGTAAATATATAAACAAATGGATTCTAACCCTCAGTAAATATCAAGGACATAACCATTGAAATAATTAGGTTTCATTTACCAATTTATCAAAAATTTATCAGAATTTACTACTAGATGCTATATGAAAAACTTAATTCATTTTTTTCCAGTTTCAGGTTTTTATTAAATTACAATTAGTTAAGATATGATGCAATATTAGTTTCAGGAGTAGAATTTAGTGATTCATCACTTAAATATGGCACCCAGTGCTCATCACAACAAATGCCCTCCTTAATGACCATCACTTCCTTATCCCATCGCCCGCCAATTCCCTTCCAGTAACCCTCAGTTTGTTCTCTATAGTTAAGGGTCTGTTTTATGGTTTTAAATTCCACAAATGAGTGAAATCTTACACGTCTATCATTCTTCAACTGAATTATTTTGCTTAGTGTAATACAGTCTAGCTCCATCCACATCATTGTAAAGGGCTAGATTCCATTCTTTTTGAAGGCTGAGTAATATTCAATTGTGTATGTACACCACCTCTTCTTTATCCATTCATCCGTCGATGGACCTTTGGGTTTTTTTCCCTGATTTGGCTATTGATTTCCATGATTGGCTATATGCTGCTATAAACATCAGCATGTACCCCTTTGAATGTGTATGTTTATATTCTTTGAGTAAATACCTAGGAGTATAACTGCTGGATTGTAGTTCTATTTTTAACTTTCTGAGAAACTACCAAAATGTTTTCCAGAGTGGCTGCACAAGTTTGCACTCCACCCAACAGTGTCAGAGGGTTCCCTTTACTCCAAATCCCTGCCAACACTTATTGTTCCCTGTGTTGTTAATTTTAGCTGTTCTGACAGGTGTGAGGTGGTATCTCATTGTAGTTTTGATTTGTCTTTTCCTGATGGTGAGTGATGTTGAACATCTTTTCCTGTGTCCATTAGCTGAAAAGTTTAATTTATGGAAAATTTTGCACTTATCTGTGGATGTTCATAGGACATTTATTGTATCATACTTTTAACTAGCAACACTTGGAACCATTTAAAAGCTTAACTCTAGGCAGCCCTGTTGGCTCAGCGGTTTAGCGCCGCCTTCAGCCCGGGGTGTGATCCTGGAGACCAGGAATCGAGTCCCACGACCGGCTCCCTGCATGGAGCCTGCTTCTCCCTCTGCCTGTGTCTCTGCCTCTCTGTGTGTGTGTGTCTCTCATGAATAAATAAATAAATCTTTTAAAAAAAGAAAAGAAACTATTCCAATATTTAAAAAAAGCTTAACTCTAGGAAAATGATTACATTCCTCTAAATTATGGTACCTCTACACCATGGAGTCTGAAAAATAATGTTTATCTACACAAACAGAAGTGGAAAGTTCACTAGAAAATATTGACAAGGATAAAAAAGAAATATTTTAAAAAGGTAATGAAAGCACAGAACAATATAAATGACATGATGTATTTATTTTATTTTATTTTATTTTTTTTTAATTAATTTTTATTGGTGTTCAATTTACCAACATACAGAAAAACACCCAGTGCTCATCCCGTCAAGTGTCCACCTCAGTGCCCGTCACCCATTCCCCTCCAACACCCGCCCTCCTCCCCCTCCACCACCCCTAGTTCGTTTCCCCGAGTTAGGAGTCTTTATGTTCTGTCTCCCTTCCTGATGTATTTATTTTAAAGTATGCATGTTAAGCTGATGAAACAGTCCTAACATACAGCACAATAGAACTCAAAGAAAATATTGTAGCAAACAAATGAGGCCTTATATTGATACTAAGAATGAGAGTGAGAAGCGTGATTTTTAGGAACATGTATGCACCAAAAAGCCTCAAAGTATATAAAGAAACCACCACCAATAAGCTTATAGAAAGAAACAAGTACCATAATCATTGTAGTTAACTATTTATAGATAGCCCTCTGAGGAACCCATAGACCAAATAGATTAAAATTGGAGACAATTAGAAACTGAACGTTACAAATAAAGAATTCAAGCCAATAGATATATGTAGAACTCCATATATGAGATCCACTTAACCCCAGAATATAAGACATAAGCAATATTCACACAAATACATTGCATATAGTGTTCACAGAGTCAACAGCAAAACAAAACAAACTTTAGAATTGATTTTAAAAGGACAGCAATGGTATAGTCCAGTCATTTTAAAATGAAATTTTTTAAATAATCATGATAACTCAAAATCAGTTGATCTACCTCTCCCAAACTTAAAAGGAAAGTTTCTATCTTATAAAAGTCCTTTCAGAAATAACCTTTGTATAATTTACTATTTCCTGTATAATCACTTTACATTCTGTACCTGGTAATTCCAGAGTTTTTGGTGTTTGGAAGTCGATATCTATAGTTTTGAGTTTATGATGACTCTTGCTCATGGCACTTTCTTTCCTTCAGTGATTTTCAGTTAAAGCCCAGATATGCCTGATATATCTGGAAAACTTGATCAAAATTTATATAATAATAGCATATTCATATATACCATTTACTTAGGGGTAGACACAGGTAAATATTATGTGGTATATTTACTGAAGTAATCCTTAAGTGTGAGGAGTATCAAATATTACAAAGCAGTGTTCCAAATTCAAATGAAAAGGCAAAACCAAATGTGTAATTCTGAAAACACCAAGCTCACTAAAGCTCAAGTAACAAAAAGAGCAATATTAAATAAAAGACACGGTATATGTGAGGGAAGAATATGGAATTCCTTGAAGTATCATATACTTACACTTCCCCTATACGTATATATGTGTGTGTGTGTGTGTGTGTGTGTGTATTCAAATCTCTGGTTTTGAGTATATATGTTTATATATATATGTCTATATAGAATGTATGTATGTATGTATGTATGTATTTATCTATCATCTATTTACTGAGAAAAAAATGGAAAAGTGTAGATAATTCAAAGTTGGAGTTGATGGGAGTGTAAATTGGTGCAGCCACAATGGAAAATAGTATGAAGGCTCCTCAAAAAATTAAAAAATAGAACTTTTTATGATACAGCAATTCCATATCTGAATGTTTATCCAAAGAAAGTGAAAACATTAATTCAAAAAGATATATGCACCCCTGAGTTCACTGGAGCATTATTTACAATGGCCAAGATATGGAAAAAACTCCAGTGTCCGTCCATTGGTAGATAAATGGACAAAGAAGATGTGTTTTATATACATACAATGGAATTTCTACCTAGCTATTAGAAAAGAATGAGGTGTTGTCATTCGCAACAACAGGAGCGGACCTTGAGGTAGTTACACTAAGCAAACTTAGAGGACAGAAATACTGTATGATTTTGCTTATGTGTAGAATCTAAAGAATAAATGAACAAACAAAACAAAACTCATAGATACAGAGAATACACTGGTTTCCAGAGGGGAGGGGGATTGGCAAATGGGTGAAATGGGTGAACAGGATCAGAAAGCACAAACTTCTAGTTATAAAATAAGTTAAGTCATGATGTAATGTAAGCATGGTGACTATAGTCAATAACGTATTATAAGTTTGAAAGTTACTAAGGAAGTGGTACTTAAAAGTTCTCATCACAAGGAAAACAATTTGCAATTTTGTGTGCTTAGTAATTAGAGTTATTGTGATGATCATTTTGCAATGTATGCAAATGTTGAATCATTATATTGTATACCTGAAACTAATATATAATATTGTGTACTACTTATACTTCAATAAAAATAGCAGTCAGTAGTACTATTCTTCTATATCATTCTTTTTCCAGTAGCCTAGTTTTACAAGGAAGTCTAGTATTCATCCAGCTAATGCATATCTTGCTTGATGCTGTATCAGTCTCACAGATCCTCAGACACACTTCTGGTTCAAAACTGTGTTTTGGTCTGTTAGGCTAATGGGCTGGGGTTTATCTTAATTAAGAAGATGTCCTTTAACAATCTTTCTAATCACTAGTTTCCATTTAAACTGAGACCTTAACTGTCCCAGTGCTGATGCTAATAGCCAGTAAGGAATTATCCTTCTTATCATGGCTTCTGATCTGATAATTGGAATAAAATAGTTTATTGGACTTACGACTAGTTTCTAGCATATAATAAACAACCGAAATAAAAAGAACAATGCCTAACATTTAGTTTCTGTGAATCCTTCTTTTTTTTTTTTTCTGTGAATCCTTCTGATTTTCTTCTCCTTCTTATTTACCTTAAGATAAAATCAAGTTTGTTCTTTTTATAATGGCCTAATGATTTCCAGTTTTAGGATATGTGTCTGAATTTTTGATGAGAAGCTCCAAAACCTAATTTTAAATACACATCAACTTTAATTCCTGAGCATCAATGAATATGACCTTTAAACAATAATACAATTTCATCTATCTAGTCCATGACTAAATCTTTTCACTTAATATTGTATTATAATCCTTTGAATCATTTTATGTTGTCATTTTTATGTAATCCAAGAGGAAAGGGTATAGAGATGACAATATTAATCTTGACATCACTGACATAAGTTCTTTGTAATGGGAAGCAGCATCAGAGGCCAAATGAGTAAAAGTCGGAAACATAATGGCGAGGGGCGGGGGAGGATTAAGTCTTTACAGGTAATTCATATGATTTTTTTCTAGTCAAAAATAGTAATATTTAAAATTTCTTACCTGAGTGTTGATCCACATTTTTTGTAATATTAAATTCAGACTACTTACCTAGATGAAAATGGTTTTTCTATATTGTCTTCATTCAGATTAACATTTGCTATGGTTATTATAAAGACCTGAGACAATTGCTCAGGTAACAAATATCTACTCTATGGAATGAGATGGCCTCATAGACTTTGCTGCCGTAATTGGGCTTTTTCATTGTTGCCTTGCCTTCAATGCAAAGAATTTCTACTGTCTTTATCCTCTTTGGTATTATGTATGCTTCCCTATGATCTATATAGGGCTTGACTTTCAAGAAAAGATTTACAGTGGTGCAGCTCCGAAAGTTTAAAATAATGGGCTTCTTTCTTTAGTGCCTACTTAAGTGCATCCTTTTCTCATAACAGTTACCAAGAAACTCTATGCCTTCCTTTATACACTACTGATTGACTAAAAGAAGTAAAACAGTTATATGATAGTCCCTACTATAACCTTTTCTCTACTATCATATGACCTTCTGGTAGAAGGATACTCTGCTTTTCAGAGTAGGATCTATGAGAAAATTTCTTCTTGTCTATACAATTTACACATAATTTTACAGACCTACTTTACTTTCATATCTCAAGAAAATTTATAGTATCAATGTTTAGCTGTAAGAAATACAATATAAGAGAGAAGTGTTACCATAAAATTTTATTTAAGCAAAATAAATGATTGGTGACAGTAGAATAACCTTTTAATATTTTAATTATAAACTTTGAGCTCTGAATATTATATGAGGAAAAGGAGATGGCATATTCTCATAAACATGTCAACAAAGTAATTGAAATGTCATTTGATTTATCTTAAAAGTATTTTACATTATTTGCTGGCATTCGCTTTTTTGCTTATGGTAAATTATATTTACCAATTGTCACCTTGTTCTTTTTTAACCATAATTTTTGAAGAGATATACTATTCTCTAGCTTATTTTTCAATATAATCAATATTTTTTCTCATGTTGATAAATGCTTTTCTACACTATGAGAATGCTTTTGAATAATTGAAAATGTTTTTAATTGTCTACTTTATAAAATTACAAGAAAGATACATATGTATCTTTATATTTATATTATAACTTTTGTGTTTGGAATTTTAAGGAAAAAATATTGAAATGTTTTAGAATGAACAAAGCTAAAATTGAATTTGAAATAGTTAATTTTAAATTATATTAATTATAAATCCAATTGATTTTATTATTTACATTACGTTGATAAATCTCATGTTATATAGATCAAATGTTTTTTTTATTTACATTGCTTCTTAACCCATTGATAGTTGTAAAGATATTATCCAGTTCACCTTCAAGTATATCTTGACCTTAGTGTGGCTTCACAAATTTGAGAAAATAATAATAATAATAATAATAATATGTTTTGTTACATAATATTTTATGCCAGACCTTAAGGGAAGTACTCAATACACAATTACCATGAGTCAAGTATAGAAAGGATTCCCAATTTTGCTATTTTAAAGATGAAAAACTTGAAGCTCAGAGAAGTTCTATAATTTACTTAGGGTCACTTGTGAAGTGGGACAGTAGAGTTTTAAACCAGGACAATATGGCCTCAAAGCCTTTGCTTTGAGCTACTGCTATATTTAGTAGAATGCCAGTCCTAGCTCAAGGCACAGCCTCCAGAGAGCCAAAAGTTAAATACTCAGGGATTCTGTGAACTGGTTGTTAAGCCGCTAGCAATTTGAAGTTAGCCACGGAAGGGATATTTTCACCATAAAAATCAGCAAATGCTACAAAATGGGACTTGATGCACACTTTCATTTCCTCCACCTGACAGTTTACTAGCATACCATTGCCCCTACTACCAAAGTCTTCTCAATATTTACCTATACATTAGGCTAGAGATATAAATAACAGTTGTAAATTTTTTATCATTTACTGAGTATTGCCTATAAGCTGCTAGCCATTAAGAAATTTGCCATTAAAAAAAGAAATTTGCCATTAATAGTTCTGAATTAAATATGTCATCTTTTATTGTCATATCTAAATTTTTTTGTAGAGAAGAGTGTGTAATGAATTATCTCTTTTATTTTCAGTGATAGTGGAAAGTGGAAAGATAATTTCTTTTGTGGCCTATATCAATTCTGGATATTGTAACATTTATAGAAATATTGTAGGACTTACGAAACTAGAACCAAAAAAAGCGGTAAGCTTTAAACCTGTATATTCTCTTTAGTCATAATTGAATCTAGCCTAATTATTGAACATTTGCTATTTGTTTCTCTTATTTTGTTAAATTTCTCTTCAATTTTTTGGACTAATTTTTGTTGTTTCTTTTCTTTTTACTGAGTTGTAAGTTGTAAGAAAGTAAGATACATTATATAGAGTTGTAAGACAGGAATGACCAAAAAACACATTAGAGATGCTTAATATCTTTATTCCTCAGAGAAATGCAGATTCAAACCACAACAAGTTCCCACTTTAAGTATATCAAATTGGTAAAAATACACTTAGCATATGACCCAGAAATTCCACACTAGATATTTACTAAAGAGAAATAAAAATACACATTTACAAGAAGACCCACATGGATCTTGATAAGCCAAAAAACTGTAAGTAATCCTAATGTCCATGGGCTCTTGCATGGATAGAAACGTTGTGATCTCTTCATACAATGGAATGCCATACTTCAATAAAGAGAACTAATGCACTCAAGAATATACATGAAGCTCAAAGCATTAGGCTGAGCAGAACCATCAAACCCAAAAGAGTGCAGTCTACATGATGCCAGGTTTATGAAGTTCTAGAACAGTCACAGAAAGAACACTAATGCAGAGTGATAGAAAAGTTAGAGCTAATCCCTTTTTGATTGGTCGGACAGTCTTCAATAGCATTCAGTTCAATATGTAAAATAAACTTCATTGAATTCTGCTACATGAATTATATTCAGTATGAAGATTTGCCATTTATACAAGTGGCAATTCTTCAAGTTAGATATTGTTTTGACCCCAGGATACTTACTTAGTAAAGGTTTCCCCTGCTCTGAGTTCCTGTCATCATCCTACTCTGAGAGCTATTATGCTTTTAGGTTTTGTTTGTTTGTTTGTTTGTTTTGTTTCTTATTTTGCTGTTCATCAACTACTCCCCGTTTCATGCTGTTGAGAATTCCCAGAAAAGGTAATTTGGACTGTTGCCTTTTTCTCCAGACTCATGCATACTAAAAACCTGTAGGTCCTTTTCCACTGTTTCCAATTCGGAAATAAATTACTAGTTCCCTGAGTCAAACTCACTTTCCATGTTTCTTTTTTGTTTAAACAGGAAACTCTGGATGGAATTCCATCTGTGGCCATTAATTCCATCAATTCTGGTCCTGGCACTCTGTGCTTATTTTCTTATTCACTATTAATCCTAACAAATGTGCCTTGCAACTGAGGCTGACAAATGTTAGATCACAAAACATACAAAGCTGAGCTAGGACCTTGAAAAATGGAATGAGCTCAATGTTTGCTAAACATCTTAGTGGATTAAAAAATAATTTGCAGGTCACTGAATGACGGTACTTTTAATTACCTTAGATATGCTGAAGTTATTTATCAATTTACTATGGTTCTAATATAATTAAATACATATATACATAACTGTTTTCTCTGACTTTATTGAAATTGCAATTTATATTAAATACCATATACCAAAATGATTTATGAACAGTGAATTTTTTATAGTAACAGTATCCATTGTATGAAAGTAGTTTCATTGAACATCAATTATCTGTATCTCTTACAGAAAAAAATTAAAAAACTTGTTTGTATGGGTAAACTTAAGGAAAAGGAGTCCTTTGGTGAGATTAGTGTTCTTCTTCAAGTTCCTTTCACATGTACTATAGTTACTGGAAAAGAGGTTGAGATGGCAATCATTGAAGATAAGGACCTATTTGGTAAATACATACATGTCTTTTATGCCATTTTATTTGATGAAGTTTTGACAAGCATGGATATATTTCACAGAAAGATATGGACATTCAAGAGTAGGTGTATATATATGTATTTACAGAAAGAATATATCTATACATAGTCCCCTTTAACATTTCCTATTCTGTCAGATTTAATTGTGCTACTTTTAGGAAGTATTAACATATTTCAAAACACTTTGATTTGAAAATAATAAAGTATCTGCTCATTCCCAAGTTAGCATTAATAGCATCATTCCTTCCTTCCCTTTAAGAAGCATCTTTTGGTTTTTCATCTATACAATTTTTGCTTCTATGCTTCTGATTCAGGTCAAGAGTGTGCTATCTTCTAATGTTTAATCTATACCAAGTGTATGTGAAGAATCATGGCTTCTAGCATTTAAGCCTTTATCTGAAATTCTAGCATTAGCAGTATTAAAAGAGTAATCACGCAGCTACCTGTGTTTGGTCCTCCAAACATTATACTCAAATAGGAAATGCAATTGAGTATGAAGGATAAATGAATAGGGATTAATAAGTGATGACAACAGGATATTTTTTAAGAAAAATATAGTTTTTTTGTAGAACAAAACTAATATCAACCATTAGATAAAGGATAAAAGAGGAAAAATTCATAAAAATTAACATGGGTGAGAAATTTCCTTTAAATAAACTCAATTAGAAACATTCCTGTGATCATCCATGTATGATTGACTGAATCCCCTTATCCTGATTTTCAAGTTTTGTTTATGTTTTTTAAAGAATATGTACTCTCTACCTGCTTGACTGTGATTTTGCTTAAATTTAAACTCATATATCCATTTTTTTAATTTATAAATTTGAAATAGCATTGATTAATTTTCTTTGTTTCTGTGGCATTCAAATGCAACCCCCAAGGTAAATGTGACTTAAAAATTAATACCAACCATCAATTAAAATTACAATATTCTCACTTGATATAGGCTAAGTTTTTCTTTTCCTGTACTAATTACATTAACTGGTGCAAGGCAAATACACTGTAGACTCTTTTATGTAAATCAACATTTCACACATGAAAGTACCCCTTTGAAGCATGTATTAGAATATTCTTTGCTGTCTGGCAACCTAAAATTAAAATAGATGGTATAGTATAAGTTTAGTTGTGTTTTGTATGTGTGGTGTATGCTTAATATTTCTTTCTATATGCTCTGTTCATTTGAGGCTGAGTTTTAAAGCTACTGACACTTTGTGTGCCTAATTAAACATTTCCTAAACAGAAATGTTCTTAAGGGTTATATTTTGCTTGTTTTCCCAAAACTTATAAGAAAATAAAATATTTTACAGTTGACCCTTAAACAACATAGATTTGAACTGTGTGGATCCACTTATACATGGATTTTTTTTTTGATAAATATATTACAGTACTGAAAAATGTATTTTATCTCCCTTATGATTTTATTAATAACATTTTCTTTCCTGTAGCTTACTTTATAAAATATATATAACATACAAAATATGTATTAATTGCTTGATATTAGTAGTTTAGTTTGGGGAAGTCAGAAGTTATACATGGATTTTTGACTGCTCAGGGGTTTGCGCCCCAGCCCTTGCTGTTCAAGGATCAACTGTATTTAATTTGAGTCTTTTTTAAAAAGATTTTTTTTTATTTATTTGAGAAACAGAGAGAGAAAGAAAGGAGAGAGACAGAGAGTTCAAATGGGGGGAGCAGCAGAGGGAGAAAGAGAGAAGCATACTTCCTGCTGAGCATGGAGCCAAACGCAGGGCTCAGTCTCAGGAGCCTGAGATAATTATCTGAGCTGAATTCAAGAGTCCAGTGCTCAACCAAATGAGCTGCCCAGGCATCCCTAATTTCAGAGTCTTAAAAAAAAAGAGATTTTATTTATTTATTTATTCATGAGAGACAGAAAGAGGCAAAGACACAGGCAGAGGGAGAAGCAGGCTTCATGCCAGGAGCCTGAAGGACTTGATTCCGGGACTCCAGGATCATGACCTGAGCTGAAGGCAGACGCTCAACCACTGAGCCACCCAGGTGCCCCAGAGTCTTTTTATTTCTGCATTCTAATTATTTTATATTTTATTTCAAAAAAGTAAAAAAAAATATATATATATGAAGCTAATTTTTTTTTTCAAACTATTTATAAGAGACACAGAGAGAGAGAGTCAGAGACTTAGGCAGAGGGAGAGGCAGGCTCCATGCAGGGAGTCTGATGTGACTCAATCCCAGAACCCCAGGATCACACCCTGGGCCAAAGGCAGACGTTCAACCACTGAGCCACCCAGGCTTCCCAGAAGCTAAATCATTTTAATGAGAAATGTAATGGTCAATTTTGCTGAAGAATCATCTCCACACATGAACAATGTTCCTTATTTTTGCATTTTCATAATACTTCATTGTGTTTCCATCTATCCTGCTATTTATTATCTGAAATATGAATCCATCTCTGTAAAACAGCATAGGGGAGGACTTAAGTGAAAGTAAAATGTGCCTTAAAAAATATCAAGGTGATGACAAATTAGAAGCATTAAAGTAGAATAATAAACATGTGTCATCTTGCAATCAGGATGTAATACTATTATTAGCTGGTGTATTATATTGGTGATAGGGATAATTGTTTATATTTGAAGTTGTCTGTTAAAAGATAAACAAAAACTAATAAAACCAATTTGCTCCAACAGAATTCTCAGCCATATGTGGATTACATGTCCTGCATTTTCTAATTTATCAAAAATTGTTAAATATACTATTTCTTTTTAGAATTATAAATTGCATTACTGGAAAACCAAATTAAAGTTCATGTCTTTTCTTAGGTATACAAGTCACATTCTCTCTATTTGTTACCATATAAATCACATTGAATGACCCAGTTTATCAACAATATTTAGTAAATACCTAATGGGAACAATGAATTCACTAAACTTATACTTTGGGGATAGGTAGAACAGAATTTAAGAAACACAAGAGATCGCATAAATGTGAAATACTTTATCTGGAGAATTATATATACAACTATCTATATGCAACCCTAAATAAGCCATGCAATAATTAGTTTTGAAGTATTTAAAAATACTTAAAGAGTGATTTCTTTGTTATTGCGGGTTATTAACTTTTAGAAAATAGGAAATAACTTGTTTTACAACCTATGTACATGCTTCTCAGACATTACCTAGAACATCTAAATAAAAATGGGAGTAGAATTTTCGTTTTAGTAAATATAAATATACTTTTTTATATAATGCCACTGAGAATATAGTTTATCAGATTGTCATTTTTATGAAAGTAACGTGTTTGTTTAGAGTCAGACCTTATACCTCAAGTCATTTAGATTAAAATTATGAATACCAAATATTTTAATTTTATTGGTATCTGAAATTCTCCTCCTACCCTAAAACAAGTATACTACTTTTGTAATGAGAAAGAATTGCTTTTCATATTAAAAAAATGAATTACCATTGTTTTTAATTATATCTCAATTCAACCATTACTGGGCAGCCCTGGTGGCTCAGCGGTTTAGCACCGCCTTTGGCCCCGGGCATGATCCTGGAGACTTGGGATGGAGTCCCATGTCGGGCTCCCTGCATGGAGCCGTTTCTCCCTCTGCCTGTGTCTCTGCCTCTCTCTCTCTCTCTCTGTGTCTCTCATGAATGAATAAATAAATAAAATTTATTTTAAAAAATTCAACCATTACTGAAAAAATTAGGGATAGCTATAGATTTAAGTTGTCTTTCTTAAAAGGAAATTTTCAATTCCACGGTGACATTGCTACAAACTATGTAGCTGTTTTTACATAGTTTTTAACAGAAAGAATGTTTTTAAACAGAAAGAATGTCCAAAGACTTTTATCTTTGATAATGATTCTCTTAATCAAAAGCCTAGGAAATTATATTTTTTACTATAGATAGATCTTTTAGACATTTCAGAAGCAATGATTACATTCTAATAGAAAAGATCTACCTCCCAGTACATCGGTATTTCTCCTTGCTGAGGCAGGTTCTAACCAAGTGTCTCCTTGAAACAATGCTCATCAGAAGTACCTATACTTTTGGACAATTTGCCAGAGTAAATATGCTTCCCTTTCCTTTGTTTTTTGGTTTTGCTTTTTAACAAAATTTTGATATAAAAATACATTTCCAAGTTAAAAATAAAGATGACACTTAGAAATATTTATTCTTATGAATCTTCTTTTACTTGTTACTAATAATGTTGAAAGAAAAAATGCTAATTAATTTGAATAAATTTTGTTTTATTTAGTTTTTATGGACAAAATTTTGAGTGAAAAATTATATTTCATATAACTTTCTTGTATTATTTTATTCCATTATGTATCTTATAAATATATTGAAGAACTGTTTTGTTAACGATAAAACCAGCCAAATATATTGAACATCTTGCAGACAATTAAAAGTAGTTCTTACTTGAGGAAATTAGTTTATCTTATTGAAATATCACAAAAGATCATGAAACAATAATGTATCTTATTTTGATTGATGGAGTTCCATTTTCCCTAGTCCTCAAAACCATCTATTGGAATTTAAAGGAGCGTAATAGGTAGCATTCCTTTCATTTGCCTGAATTCTAAAGCAAATGATAACAGGACAAAAGAATAGATTAGAAGGGGTGCCTGAGTGGCTCAGTCTGTTTAGTGGCTACCTTTGGCTCTGGTCATGGTCCCGGGATCTTGGAATTGAGCCCATGTCTAGCACCCTGTTTAGTAGGGAATCTGCTTCTCCCTCTGGACCGCTCCATGTGGGTGCTGGTATGCTCTCATTTTCTCTCAATTAAATAAATAAAATATATTAAAAATAAAGAAGAAAAGGGAGATGAAAATAGCACCTTTATTGTTGATAGAAATTGAAGAAAGTAGTTTATGTCTGCAGACTAGAGTCTTAATCCTGAATCCCAAAATTCACCTGGATTACCTACTGAGTCATTGGTTAGTGCTAGACCACTAGATGTCTCCTCACACAGGAGATAGGATAGGGCTATGGAAAAGCCAAAAGAAACATCCTTCTTGGTAAGTAGGCTGGATCCGAAGGGAAGGTGAAGAGGAAATGTTAGAACTCAGTATCTCAATCTTTGTTCCAGGCTAGGAATGATTGATATGGCAGAAAGAGGCTGAGAATGTTAAATTTTTCACTGTCCTGCTTCTTGAAGAAATCAACAATAATGTATTTCCTCAAATACTCTGTAGGAATCCCCAAATCCACTGGGCCGTTGTGTTGGACACTAGATCACACCATTTCATTGCATTCTACTGTGTGACATGTACACTCCTAGACTTTAGCAAACTCTATCGATTCTCTCTCCTAAATACTCCCTTAAATTTCTTTCCTCATCTTTATGTCAAATGCCATATCTCAGCTCATAGTTTAATCATCTTTTACTTAAGTTTCCAGTAGCCACTTAATATGTCTCCCTTCTGTAGCTTTATCATTTCTAATCCATTATTCACACAGTCCCCAATTAAACTCACTGCAACACAAATCTGTTACTTTCCTCCCAACTCGAAGCCTTTTATTGACTCTATCATCTATGACAGGGCTTCTTAATATCTTCATCATGGAATACATAAAAATATAATATTTTTAAAAAATTTAGGGTAAATACAGTAAGATACTTTCCTCCTAATCTAAATTGTGACCTATCAGACTCTCTGCATCTCAATCCCTTTTAGCTGCACCAGGACTGAGGAGATCGGTAACTCTGTGCACCTTAAACCTTTTGTTATACACTGATTGAGAAGCTCTGAGTTGTGTAGAAAAGTTGAAAGTTCTTAAGAGAGCTTAAGATCCACTGCAGTATGGACTCTGCCAAACTACTTATCTCTTCATTCTCATTGCCTAACTGTCCAGCAATATCAAACTAAGTATAATTTCCAGAAAATGTTTTATGCTTCTAAGCTCTTTGTCTATTCTATTGCATTTCTCTGAAATCAGTTTTCTCTCCTTAACCAACTGGAAAACCATTTTTTTTTCCAGATGGGAAACCATTATTTATACTTCTAAATTCCAAATATTAGAACTTACTCATTTCCAGGAAAGTGTTCCTTATAAATATGCCTCTTGCTACACATACTAGTGTTTTATTTTATGTCTACACATCTGCTTTTCCTAATAAACTTTGAACTCAAACACAATCTTCACAATAAATGCTTAGTAAATGGCAGAACATTACAGAGTCCTTCTTTGTTCAGTTGTACTGATGATTTTAGATCATCTTGACCTTTGACACATTAACACTCATTTAAAATACACAATGAATACTTTACTGAATATCATTCATTGTTTTACATATTCCTTTTAAGAACTATTATTACACAATTTCCAGTTCAATCACTATTTATTTCTTATCCTGCTAATTTCTTTAGGTCAAAGAATATGCCATTGTTAATTTTTGTATCCCATAGCACCTAGATTCTTTCTGGATAGTCAATACTTTTTAATAATTTGTTCACAAACCCACTGATTTCCAAATACTCGTTAACTCTTGTTTGGTTTTCTGGTTGAGGGTTACTATTTACAGTGTCTGCAAGATGGATTTTTTGGAAGATCATGTTATGGAGAAAAGAACCTATAATTTAATGCTGATAACACTAAAATTCAAAGAACAACAGTTCTTTGTTACGTAATACTTTATTTGTCTACAAATAAATGGTCTACTTTATTTTTGATACTCCTATATCAATAATCTATCCCATTATTAAAATTCCCAAACTTTTATATAGTAAACTCCTTCAAGTTTATAATTTAACTTCAGTTAGTTAATATACAGTGTAATATTGGTCTCAGGTGTACAATAGAGTGATTCAACACTTCTATACAACACCTGTTGCTCATCACAACCAATGCTCTCCTTGATTTCCGTCACCTCTTTCACCTATCTCCCCACCCATCTCCCTTCTGGTAAACCATCAGTTTGTTCTCTATAGTTAAGAGTCTGTTTCTTTGTTTGCCTCTCTCTTTTTCCCTTTGCTTATTTATTCTGTTTCTTAAATTCCACATCTGAGTGAGCATACAGCAAAATTCTTAATGATTTAAGTTCAATCAACTCACATATGGTACTTTTTTTATATTTCCAGAACAAGTTTTCTTTGTGTGAGGTGGTATGTTTCCTTTTGAAAAACAAACAGTGTAATCTATGATATTTCCCCTTTCCTAGATTCCCAGAAAGAACAATGTCAGCTTTGCCTTTAATTGTGGTAACTTCTCTTACCTAGATAAATTCACATTAGTATTTCTTCCTTTTTCTCTCTATTTTCTATTTCTACATCTTTAATCATTTTTTAGTTATGATTATATATTTACCCTATGCAAGATTCTTTCTTAGTAGATATGTTATAAATTTTTAAAATATGTAGCTATTAAGATATATGACGTAGAAGTAGATAGATTTCATCTTTCAATAATAAAGAAAAGCAGAGCTTACTTATTCTTTTTATTAATGGGTTTAAATATTGGCTGGTATTTATTTCTCAAGAAAAAAGCAAGTGTTATTGGAAACTAGACTTTTCTAAAGATGGCGATTAATAACCTGTAATACCTCTACTAACCCAGAATTATAGAAGTATCAGCTCAGTGGATTTAGGTTAAGCCACCAGCCATGTAGGTGTTGTTGAAATAGATAGTTGACCCTGACTACAAATAACAAAGTTTGAAATGTAGCCAAGCAGAATTTTGTTTGTAAGGCATCATCACAAGCAGAATTAATGATGCATCTCTTGCTTGCCTGAACACGAAGCATTTTGATAACAATAATTAGTTCAATTTTAGTCCTTAATCTTCATAGATTTGATTCTCAATCTGTAACCATATGAAGCCTTAATCATGAGTTTATTTTCAGCAAGGAATTTGAAAGACAAGTCATGTGAAATTGTAGTTAATGTATTATATTTACTTAGAAAATGTTTTGTATACTTCAAATTTGTAATTGCCTGTAAATAAAAGAAACTTATTATAAATTTTTGGCTAATAGGAAATTACCAAGCCATTCAGAGTGCCTCACTAGTTTATCAGACAATACAATATTAATTGGATATGAAGTTCAAAAGAAAGACTGATGAAAACCCAGTATTTCTTTTTTTTTTTAAAGTTTTATTTATTTGAGAGAGAGAGGGAGGGAGAGTGCAAGTGAGAGAGAGCATATATGCGAGAAAGTGAGCACTAGTGGGGGAAGAGGCAGAGAGAGAGAGAGAAGCGGGTCTCCACTGAGCAGGGAGCCCAACCAGAAGAAGAGGAGCTCAATCCCAGAACCTTGAGATCATGACCTGAGCCAAAGGCAGACAGACACAACACACTGAGCCCCCCAGGCACTCCAAAAATCCAGTATTTTTAAAGCATTTTTAGAACTAGTTCACATAAAACTTCAGGTCAAGTTTCTCTCTAAACCCTATGCCTCAATATATTTAGAGACTCCAAATCTATGTTATACACCTATGTGACTGTACAAACTTACAATTACATTATATTTCTTGATAAGTTTTAATATTTTTATATTAAAGAGAGATATTGGTTAATTGTTAGAATCTACAGTAGTTTGCATCTGTTTAATTCAATGTTACAGCTTCTGACACTTCAAACCACATCTTTGTAGTATAGTATTTTTTAATCTTTTGGTTATTTATATAACTTGGGAAAAGTAATTGTCTAAAGCACACTGTTTCCTTATAAAACAATTCATGAAAAAGAAAATCAGAATATAGGAAATATTGTATCCCATGAATATGTACGTGGAAGTTACATCTAATATGTAATACTTCCACTGAAATATAATAATTGAAGTGAATATTTACTCTGTTCTTCATCTATCTTGTATTGTACCATAGTGTTTTTCTAGAGTATTTCTGATAGATACATGTTGGCTGATCGCTAAATATTAACTATCATTCCATTTTCTAGGAAAACACAATTGAGTAAAATGTGTCACATAAGTAACTCAGTAAAATCACTTCTATTTACAGTTATGCATAAATAATAATACTACATCTTAAAATTCGATTCCTTGAACCAACATGTTTTTGGAACTAAGATTTTAATAAGGACTATTTAGTGAAAGAAACTATCGTTGAGGAATTTTGTTTCCATTTCTGGTATTTACTTCCTCTGTCATTTTCTCCAACTTGAATATCTTTATGGTAGAGATTAACTAGAGGCTCAGCAATCCCCTTTATTTCCTCCTGCATGCAAAGGAAAGTTAAGTTCTCCAAACTCTCTTGCAGTTAGGTTGGAGCCAGGCAACTGACTCTGGTTAATAGAATAAAGGGAAATTATTATATCCTGGCCATAAAAGATATGATCTTCCATGATCTCACTCACTGTCTGGAAGTGAAGTGCTCCAAGATAGCAGAATCACATGATGGTGGGAACATGGACCCTGGGATCCTTTTCTTGGATGGAACTTCCCAGAAGAATAGCTCAGCCAGGAACATCTGTATTAGACTTTGTGCAAGTGTTAAATAAACATTTTTTGAATTAGGCAACCACGATTTTGGTTTGTTTGTTATAGTAACTAGCAAGTGCTACCTTGAGTCATACAACTGGCAAAAATGCAAAATTTTCTGAGGAGTTCTTAGAAAAGTAAAAATTTCCAAATTAGGATATTAGATGAATATGCTTTTCATGATTTTTCTTTTATTATTAACATTTAGAAATCTTCTACTCAAAAAGAGTTTCAAGACACACTTAGGAATAAGAATATATAAGTGCATATAGAAGGTATATGCTAATTTTAAAAAAGTTTTAAAATTATTTTTGGATACTATTGTCATAAGAATATCATGTAGACACAAGACAGCAAAAACCCAAACTCAGTTCTTTTAAAGAAGTTAATGTACTTTAAAAATCCCCTGATGAAATCTTTTAAAAAAATCTTATAGTACAGTTACATATTTCCAGAATGTAACCAATGCTATAGGGTATACTCTGTGGTGTGAGTTAACAGAGAAGTAAGTAGAATTTAATACATTTTGAAGAGAAAGCAAAAGTTACACCAATTAATAATCAAAATTAGCCTCTATAGACTATTTCAGATAAACATCCACCAAGATTTGATAGGAAATGACCCAGAAATATTTGCAGACTAGGTTATCAGTAAATCTACTGAGAGAGTTTACAATGGCCATCTTTTCCAAAGGCATAGAATTCATTATAAGTCTTTATATTCAGTGTATGATACAAATTTTTTCCCTTGGGATACTATATCATAGGGACTGAATGAATATTAGATTGAAATCTTGGTTTAGAAACAATTCCAAAGTCTCAGAAAAAAATGAATGCATTATATCATGCAAGATAAAATTTTTATCCTTTATTGTTAAATGCCTTTATCATATAAAATCCCATAAAGTTGCTTATAATTACCTTTAATTAGAAGTTAAATCTGGGATGCCTGGGTGGCTCAGTGGCTGAGCATCTGCCTTAGGCTTACGGCATGATTCCAGGGTTCTGGAATGGAATCTCTCATCTGGCTTCCCATGGGGAGCCTGCTTCTCCCTCTGCCTATGTCTCTGCCTCTCTCTGTCTCACTCATGAATAAATAAATAAAATCTTTAAAAAAAAGAAGTTAAAGCTGATTTAAAATTTTCAAGATCTATTCTACAGCAATACTGGATTCCTTCCTTAATACTTTCCTGATCTGCTTATAGGAAATGCATTCATGATCCTATATCTTTTTTCAGGCCTTGGATCTACTTGGATTTATTTCTATTAGTAAGAAATATATAGACTTCTTAGAGGAGGAATTCCACTTTCTGTGTAAATATTTAATAGTTTACTATTTGATTATATATTGGTTCCTGAGAATTTTCTATGTTGTGTGTTGTGCGAGGCTATTGTGCTAGATCTTTCCAATAGGCTTATCCAGTCTTTAAAAGACTGATGTTGGTAATTTATTAGAGTTGAGAAAATGAGAAAGATATTAAAAAATAACAGAATGTCTAAGGATAAATTAACAAATGTTCATACAAATGACCTCTATAGGGATTAGATTTAGGGTGCTCTGGGAATGTGGACTTCTACCTGGGACTTGAAAGTCAATTAAGTCAAAAAGGGATTGGGAAGAAAGCATGTACTCAGTTGGTGAATCAGAGAAGTTATAGATGGGAATCAGGAATGTAGGAAGAATAGGATTTAGGAATCCTGAGAGGATTATCTTGGCAATGCAATATCAAAAATGGGACTAAAATTTATTGGAAAAATGGGTGATGATCTTGCCAAGGTGCTTGAAAAATCAAAATGGAGAAAGATCAATAAAATATAATTTGATTGTTTGCCAAAGTCTCTGGTGACTCACCATCCAATTCAAAAAGCAAGTGTGTGTAACTTTGCAAGCAGAGGAAGTTCTTGTCACCTGGTCAGGGAAAATGAGGAGGCATTTTTTTTTTTTTGCCAACTTCTGTATTTGCAAATGAGGGTTGAGTATAGGAGATTCAAGTCCACCCACCCATGCATCCATCATTCAGTCAGTTAACAAATACTTTTGAGCACTTAAATTACTCAAGTACTTTTCCAGGGGTTAGAGGAATGACATCTGAAAAGAACCCTAATCCCATTGGTTCCTATTCTGATGAGAGAAGAGATAGACAATACATAATTAAATAAACACAAAAATGGGAAACTAAATTATTTCAGATGAGTGAGAAAAAATAATAACAGGTGACAGATCAGATAATGCTTCTTTAGTTGTGGGGTTCTGTTTATAAGAAGGTAACATTTGAGGTAAGATTTGTACTTTGAAAAGGGGTGCCAATCTGGAGAATTCTAAGCTGAAGAAGGAGCAGGCACAAAAATTCTTAGAAAGGAATGATTGTGACGTGAAAATCAAAAAGGACACTGAAGCCGTCATGAGTGAGGGAGTTAAGAGAGAGGTCTGGAACAGTAGATAGAAATGGATGTTGAATTCACCAGGCCATGATAATATTCTAGTTGTAAGATTATATTCTACTTGTAAGAAAAAGTCTATATGAGAGTTTAAGGATATCTACAGGAACTGTGATCAATATGCTTGGGAAACTTTTTATGCCATAGAGCTTTATTTCAAATTAGTATATGATAAACAAAGAATTGCAGTTAAGAAACTACTTAACTTTTTAATCTAGGAGCTTTAAAACTTAGAACCAGTTTGTTCATAATAAGGTCTAGACTTTCCAGTTGAGAATGGTGCAATTTGTTATTATCTCCTCTGATCCACTATATGTGTTCTCTCCATCTCAGTGCATACCACTTGATCCAACCAGGTTAAGCCTATGAGGCCTTTTCACCCATAGGAGACATTCTCATTCCTCACTATAAACTTTTGCTCAATGCTAAAAGGCCGTTAAATGTACTTTTTAAAAAAGATTTATTTTTATTATTTATTTTAGAGAGTGAGAGAGAGAGCGTGTGTCAGGAGATGGGCAGAAGGAGAAAGAGAGAAAGTCTTAAGCAGACTCCACACTGAGTGCAGAGCCCCCCTACAAGGCTCAATCCCACGATCCTCAGATCCAGATCTGAGCCTAATCCAAGAGGCCAATCCTTAACTGACTGTGCCACTGAGGCACCCAGACCTTTTTTATGTCCTAACCTCATATCAAAATCATATCTGCTGTCTATGACCTTTATAAAAATCTCCTTTTCTCTTTCTCCTTTTCTCTTTTTATGAAGACACTATGATACGGTAAGAAGATTATGAGTGTTTCAGTGTAAAAATTCAGCACTCTAATTCATGCTCTATCAATTATTGTGAATTGTGACTGTAAGAAGTACCTCTAACCCTTAGATACTAACATTTTAACAGTAAAACTCTATATAAAAATAATTACTTTCCAGAAATACCGGGACATAGGTGAAAGAGCTCAGAAAAATATCTGGCACACATTTAGACATGTATAGTCATAAGATTTTAGGTTTAGGTAATTTAATAGAAATCTGCATGTTCATAATTATAAGAGCTAACATTTACTGATTGTTTACTGAAGCAAATTGCTTTATTTGCATTATTTCATTTAATCTTAATGAAAATCCATTTAGTTAAGTTTATTAAACTCATTTTACAGAAGAGGAAACTAAGGCTTATAGAGCTTAAGTCAGTTGCACAATTCCACAGGAGTTTGTAAGTGGCAGACCCAAGATACAGATCCAGTTCTGTCCAAAGCCCATGCTCTTACCCAGGCCTCACATTTTATAAAGAAATTGTAACCTTAAAAAGACTAAAACATTTAACTTGAGGACATATGTCTAACCTGTGTGATAGCACATCCTAGAAATAAAGTCTCTTGGCACAGTTACATAATCCTAAGTGTGTTGGTATTTATTTATTTAAGTTATGTGCCTTGAACAGCTGAGAGCTTATACATATTTCTTGAATGGATTTACACTAAGTGTCAGGTACAGGGAAATAGTAGTGCCATGATACAAGAATGATGTCAGCTTTGGAGATTATGAGAATGTGTAAAAATGCCATTGTTAATTTCTGAAGTAGGATTGTAAGAATATACTTTTGTCACGTTGAAGTTGATTATAACCAAATTCACATAGCAATCTAATTTGAGTGGGAATTTCTATTTCTCTACCCCAAATGCTATTGTGTTTGTCTACCTCTGACTATATTGTACCAAGGGAATGACATTTCTGAGAAAACTAAAGAGACCTAGGAGTTTCCTGGGAATGTGAGGAGGAAGGAGTTAAAACAGCTGCCCTGTAATCTGTTTCTCTTTATTGGGGAGATGAGTAGAGGGAAAGACAGAAGACAAAGGACCCAATCTAATCTCTTTGGATGTCTTAAGAAGTAAACTGTTTCTATATGGTAGGAAAAGATTCCCTATCAATCAATGGAATGCTCTTAGAAGAATGCCTTTGACTAGGACTACTTATGGTAAACAAACTTAGGATATGTGATGCGTAATTTCACGGGAAGTATCAAATAAGATCACCTATCTGGGTATAAACTAGAAATGCTTCATAACCGATGTTTCCTACTGTGCAGGGTAACTCATATGTATTCTATCGAAACCTGGTATTGCCGACTAGAAAGTATATGTCTAATGATGTAATGACCCGATAAGCCATCACTGATATCGCAGATCTCTTGCTCTTCTACTTGCCCTTGCTACTGGCTTGTATCTTTGAATTATTAGTAAATAAATATGTATGGTCTGATCTGACAGATCAGATTCTTTGGTTAGCTCAGGAAAAGGAGAAGAAAGAGTTAAACAAAACATGAGTTGAAGATAGAGTTAGAGAAAGGAAAAAACTTGAAGTTGCTAGAATAGCTGACTTAATCCAGAAGAAAACACATACTGTCACTATCTTTTTGCAAATACAGAAGCTTATTCTAGATGATATAAAAGGTTAGCTGTAAAAAAAAAAAAAAACTCTTTGTTTCAAAATCTTCCTTACTACTTCCTCTTCTCTCTTTTCATTTCTTAGGTATATGAGGTAGCAAAACCCTATTTCCAGGCATCAAAATCCTATTGTTTCTGGAAGAAATTACCACAAATTTAGTGTCTTCACAAAAGAAATTTATTATCTTACGTTCTGATGCCAGAATTCTGGAATGTATATCAGTAGGCTAAAAACCAAGGTGTTAGCAGGACTGCTTGCCTTCTGGAGACTCCAGGAGAAAATCTGTTTTCTTGCCTTCTCCAGAACCTAGAGATCTCTTGCGTTTCTTGGTTTGTAGCCTCTTACTCCATCTTGAAATCCAGCAGTGTCCTATCTTGAGATCTTTCTCTGACTCTGATACTCTGCCTCCTTCCACACTTGAAGGAACCTTGTGATTACAGTAGGCCCACCTGGATAGCCCAGGATAATCTCTCTGTTTGGAGGTCAATTGATAAGCAACCCTAATTTCATCTGCTACCTTAGTTCTCCCTTGCCTTCTTGCTATGTAACATAGCATATTCACTGGTCCCAGGGTGTAGGAAGTAGGTATCTTCGGAGCAGAGCATTATTCTGCCTATTATTCTGCCTATTATAGATACCATGCAATAAAGGCAAAATACAGGCATACTTGTTACCACAAGAAGATAACAGTTAATCAGATTCAGAAAGGATTGAGAAATCAATCAATGTAATTATGGATTTTCTTGTAGAGTAATGAATGCTTTCTTTGTAGAGAAATCATTCTAGGGAATGTGAAATGCTCTTTAGAATATGATCTGACATCATTCATGTGTATCTTTTAAAGTATAAACCTCCTGATTCAGCTATGCAGTTTTAGGATTCACTCTTTCTTTAGGAAAAAAAAAAACTACCAGAAAATGAATATTTATTACATCACTTTTGGAGTGGCCTAAAACTAGAAACAACCTTAATGAACATCATTTAATATAGTGACTAAATTATGGAATAAGTATGTTATAAAGTATTGTGAAACTACCAACTGATTTCGATCTGATGTGACCTTACATCTTCTTTCTCCCAGGGCAGTCTCAGTTTAGCACTGGTGTCCAAACTGAGTTTTAATAGCATAGTCTTTCTTGTTTTGGATGATGTATTAGTCTTTCTAGTTAGATTTAATAAGTCAATCGGAGAAGGACAAGCAGTGTATGTTCTCATTCATTTGGGGAATATAAATAATAGTGAAAGGGAATATAAAGGAAGGGAGAAGAAATGTTGGGAAATATCAGGAAGGGAGACAGAACATAAAGACTCCTAACTCGGGGAAACGAACTAGGGGTGGTGGAAGGGGGGAGGAGGGCGGGTGTTGGAGGGGAATGGGTGACGGGCACTGAGGTGGACACTTGACGGGATGAGCACTGGGTGTTTTTCTGTATGTTGGTAAATTGAACACCAATAAAAATTAATTATATCTGTTGATATTTTGGCATTTCCAAAATGTATTTCAGGGTATATATAAAGCAGATGTAAACAAAAAAATAGAAATCATAGTAAATATTTATATGAGCATACACAAAAGGGTGGAATTTACTCATCAGGGTGTCAATTTCTATTGACAGTTTTGGATTGAGGAGGACATTTATTTGACTTTTGGAATGTAAAACAAAACAAAACTAAACAAAACTGTAAAAGGCAAAAGATAAATACTGAATAGTTGACTTGATCGTAAATTTTTATGAAACCTTCAAAGTCTTCATGATTTTTTTCATTTTATTTTAATATTCAGTTTTGTAAAATATTCATTTTTTAAAGTTAGCTCTAGACCTAATGTGGAGCTTGAACTCACACCCTGAGCCAGAGTCACATGCTCTATTAACTCAGCCAGCCAGGTGTCCCAAAAGTATTCATTTTTTGATGTGATTTTATTATGGAGATATCAGTTAACCTAAAAACTAATAATGAAAATCTTAATTCATTTCAGAAGTTATTCCACATGCCTCATGCAGAGATAGTTGTTTTGGCCTATTTTTTCACTAAACTTGTGATCTATTACTTGTTGCCATAGCCATTTGATAGTGCTTATCAAGGGACTGAAATTCACATTTATTTAGCATCTACCATACACTTCACACTATGTTAAGTGCTATGAAAATATTTGTTATTCTCCTTTTAGAGAAAAAGTACTAAGGTTCCATAGAGTTAAATTTTTGCTATTACTACACTTAGGAAGTATAGAGTCAGCATTTAAACTAAAGTCTCCCTAACTCCTGACACTTTCCTTTACCATATAGCTTCCCATGCATTTATAGTTCTGCTATTTTTTTTAAAGATTTAATTTATTTATTCATGACACATACAGAGAGAGAGAGAGAGAGATTGAGGCAGAGACACAGGAAGAGGGAGAAGCAGGCTCCATGCAGGGAGCCCAATGCAGGACTCGATCCCGGGTGTCTAGGATCAGGCCCTGGGCTGAAGGCAGGCGTCAAACCACTAAACCACCCAGGGATCTCTAGTTCTGCTATTTTTCATACCATGATATTAATATATCCTTCTTTATTCACACTGAAAGGTTTATATTGCAGGAATCCCTTTCTTTTTGAATGGTAATTCCTAAGTGCAAAATTAACCTGTGGTAAGAATTACGTCACCTTTATCAACATTGCCATATGCATGACAAAATATAAATAGCATCAAGTTGTATTATCTTTGTTTTAAAGAAACACAACCTAGTGTTAGAAAAGATAAATGACTTGTCCAGCAGCACATTCCAAATCATGCAGAGTTAAAAATAGAATTGTGAAGAAATTAAATGCTTTTGGCTTCCTCTTCTAGAACACTATTTGTGAGATGCCAGTGCTTCTTATTAGAAAATGGTGATAAAAATTTTATTGCTTGTCAGGATTGGTAATCACTATAAGACCTTAGTATTTTTGACTTGCTAAAAGTAAAATTCAAAGACGACGTTCATTTACGACTATGTTAGTCTTCAAAATCATTTGATATGTTCTTTAAAGTGGACACACTGAATAATACAATAACATTGAATATAAGAAGAAGGAGAAGTTGTAATTGTGTATTATCTGTGTAAAACAGAATCTTACTTACTTTGGCTATTTCATCTGTAGCCATTAGATACTTCTAAAATATATTGTTCACCTTTATGCAAATATTTACTGAGTGCCTTCTATGTGGCAGGCACTCTTCTTAGCACTGAGGATAAAATAGTGAACAAAACAATCTTTGTTTTCATGAAATTTATAATATAGTGGAGGGTAAATATGAAAAAAGTATATGTATGGCATACATCAAATTCAAGGCAATGGAGCACTCTGAAGAAGAAAAAGCAGATCAGATGATAGATACAGATGGAGAGGTCCTATTTTAGATAAAAGGATCAGGAAGGACCATCTAATAATATTATACTTGAGACCTGAAAGAGGTGAAGGATGCCCAAAGGAAGAGGTATATAGGCAAAATGAATAGAGTGTTTAAAGAATCTAAGGTGGATTGTGTATGGCATGATTAATGATAAATTCGGTATAGATTAAATGAGTGACTAAGGTAGAAAACTGTCAGATGAAATCAGAGTAGCAGCCAGAAATGTATATGCAAGACCATTAAAACCATGGTAAGGACATTAGATTTTATCACAGGTGAGGCAGAAAGGCATTGGACATTTATAAACAGAGGAGGTATGTAATCTAAGTTTTTAAAGATTCACTTTGGTTCTATATGCAGAACAGATTTGAGGAGCAAAGATTGAAGTGAAAATATTAGTTGGGTGGGAATAAAAAAGTCTGTGTAAAAGATGGTGATAGCGTAGTTTCAAAATTAACCTATAGATTCAAGACAATATATATCAAAATCCCAGCCTGCTTTTTTGTGGAAAATGACAGATTGATCCTAAAATTTGTTTGGAAACAAAAGAGATCCAGAATAGCCAAAACAATCTTGATTTAAAAAAAAAATAAAGAGGACTTACACTTCCCAGTTTAAAAACTTGATATAAAGTTGTGTGGTAGCAAAATAAGATAGATATACATATGAAATGAATAAGATTGAGTCTAGAAATAAACCTTTATAATTATGGTCAATTAAATTTTGGCAGAGTGCCAAGACAATCAAATGGGGGAAACGAATAGTATTTTCAACAAATAATGCTGGGATAACCAGATATCCACACACAAAAGAATGAAGTTGGACCCCTACTTTACACTATATACAAAAATTAACTTAAAATGAGTCATAGAGAATCATAGAACTAAATATAATTAAAATTATAGAACTCTTAGAAGAAAATTTGGAGTAAATCTTTGTGACCTTAACTTAGGAAACTCTTCTTAGATTTTACCAAAAACAAAAACAAGAAAAGTAAAAATTAAATTGGACTTCATAAAAATTAAAGACTTTTTCAATGCATATTATACTACCAAGAAAGTGATATCAATTCACAGAATGGAAAAAAACATTGAAAATAAAAGGTGATGATGGTTGGGACTTAGAATGGTCACTTTGAAGATGATGAGAAGTGGTCTAATTCGGAATGCATTATTGGTAAACCATAAAATGTTGTTGGTTTTTAACTATTTTTTAATCTACAAAATGATCATCTCATAGTTAAAATTAATTTTCTGAAGGTATTCCTACAGAGGTTTTTGTTTTTGTTTTTGTTTTTGTTTTTGTTGTTTTGTTGTTTTTTTGTTTTTTGGTTTTTTTTTTGTTTTGTTTTGTTTTTATACCGGGGCTATAAAATGACTATAAGGACTTTAGGAAGAGGAATTGGAAAGATCAAGATACCATTCAGAGGAATCTGGAAGATTGAGAGTAGAGTAGGATGGAGGATGGAAGCAAGTTTGTTTTTAGACATATTAACTCAAAAGAGACAGAAGATTACCAAGAGAAGATTACAGTAAACAGAATGGTAGCAATCTGTTGTTTAGGACAAAGTGGGAGAAACAGTTTCCACTGGCAAGACTCAAGCATAGTTCACACTGTGACTGGACAACTTTTTTTTTTTTTACTCTTCCACTAATATTCTACCTAAATAAGCAGTTCCTCTGTTCTTTTAACCAGATAAGATGTGAGCAAGTAATTCCAATTGTTTCCTAAAGTAACAAAGACGGGTAATTGCAAGTAGACATATAGACTAAATCGTTATTAGTCATCGTGTTTTATCCACATTAATTCATGATGCTTTTAGAAAGTATCTAATATGTGATCAGAACTAAGCCTTGAGGGGTTCAAAAATATGAACCATTGCTTCTTTCCCCAAAGAGATTGTGAGATTCATAGGAAAATAAGTTTGAATTGCAAGAAATTTCAAGAAAAAAGCAATACCTGAAAAACAAGAAGTTTAAAAGTAGTAAGGTAAAGTAAGTAAAAGTAACATAAGAGATGTTAAACACAGGTGAATGGCTAAGTGCCAAGATGAATGTAGAAATGAGCTATGCCACAGAACAGAAAGAGAAAACCACCTGTGGACTGGCACAGAAGTAAGTGTGACTCCTTTTAGGTCTCAAAGATAGCAGATATGGATACATCGATGGGAGAGAGAAATATAACCAAAATTCAGGGAAGCAATTGTAAATACAAGTGAGAAGGTTGGATTGCACATTGACTATTCAGGGAATAGTGAATAAGAATTATTATCCTTCAGATTCTCTATAGACCAATATTTACTAAAGTTAGCTGATTAAATAGCTGAATGGAGAAGAGGATACAATTACTCCTAGGTTAAAGGTAATATAAAATATAATAATAATATCCAATTATCAGTTACATGCTTATTTTGTATACATGATCAAAGGGTATATTTTGTCTGTCAATTGAATCATGTTCATATTGAGTATTTTAGTATTCTAGGGCCTATTTAAAATCAGAACTGCCTTGAAGAGTTACACTTTAGCTTAGTAATATAAAATAAGATTTCTCCCAACACAAAGCACCAATAAATGTCAAGTAATTATTTCCAGCTCTAAACATAATAGTTGTTTAGATGAAAAGATGGTGTGGGCTGGGGAGGGAAAAATGATAGGATGGTTCAACTTTATATATTCAGAACTATCACTAAATTTAAATTCAGAAATTTGAATGCCAAAGAAAAACCATCCTGTACTGCCATTTACTATTTCTTTTAATTTTGTTTGCAACCATTTGCAGTCTACCTTTTGTTCCATTTCTCTCTGTATCTCTCTCACACATCCCACACCACACTCACACACACACCACACACACACACATGCACACGCACACACACACACATAAGAATGGCTAATCAGAAAGGCTAGGATAATTATTTCTGTTCTTTTGTTTGCATATTCAAGGCTATGATGATAAAAACTTACCTTCCTTTAAGGATTATGTATGTGCATTCATTTTCAGGATACTTAACATTTAAGAACCTCTGTGTTTTACTTTTCTGGTTAAATGGTGGCTTTCCATATGTCAAAAGGAGACATAAGTTCTTAGATAGTTATTTTTTAACAAAAACATTTAGTTTAAGTTTCAGATAATTAAAATCATTATTCATTTGATTAAGCCATCATGATTTTTAAAATTTTTTATGGCTCTTTCTCTGCTGACTTAATAAAAAAGAAAAGCATAAAAAGGAAAATATTTTTTACTAAAGCTAAAGAAATAATTCTGTTATTTTCATTACTGCCATGATGAAGCAGATCAATATGAGACATTGTTTATTTCCTTTCAAATAAGGTCATTAAACCACCAAAACAATTAATTGAATTAAAGCAAAATTATATTGTTTTAATATTTTGCTCCTACTTCACTTGCTAAACATAGATTAACAGCTCAAAATACTTGGCTAAATGTTTTCTGAGAACAAAATGATATAAAATTAAATATATGCTTTGAATTTGTCATAAATTACTGTAGACCCCTTCTAGAGAAAAATTTAACAAGATAATAAAACTTATAGATTAATTTAAAGATTGTACAGATCCATAGTTGCTTGTATGCTTGTGAAATTAGCATGGATTTTTTTTTTTGATGAAAATAATTTTCTTGCTGCAACTATATGGCTTTTAGAACACAATTATGGAGAAGAGGGAAATGAATATTTAAGAAACTTTTATTGTTTTAATATGTGCCAAAAGATATGAAAAATGTATAATTAATGTTTACAAAGTAGTTGCGAGCAGCACAGAAGGAAAAAATGCTATGAAAGAGGAAATAATTGAGGTGAGTCTTGAATATAAACCTTCCATGTATTTTCCCCCATTGCATTCCTTTCTTAGGGTACAGAAATTATAAAATACGACAACCTTTTCCAATCCTTTGTGAGTGCCTGTCTATAATCTGCCATGATAATCTATGCAGCCATACCAACTGACTTTCCCCAAACACATTATTATTAAGGTGTATTAAAAATTTAAGAATTTTTCTTAAAATCTGGCAAATTTCTACTCCTGGGATGTTGCTTCCTTTCACTGAAATGCCCATGGTTAGTAATCAGCTGCTGTTTCTCCAGACAATCTTATACAGTCTTTCACAATAGTTGATAATTTTGAATTAATTAACAAAATGTATTCTTATGTTCTTTACTAATTAAGTCTTCAAGGGCAAAGAGAGTCTATTTCTTATAACTCCTGCTTTTTGTAATATTTATTTATGTGAAGATTTTATTTATTTATTTATTTATTTATTTATTTATTTATTTATTGGCAAGAGAGTAGGGGGAGGAGCAGAGGGAGAGAGACAAGCAGACTCTAGGCTGAGCACAGAGCCCAACGCTGGGCTTGATTAGATCCCATGACTCTGAGATAATGACCAGAGCTGAAATCAAGAGTCAGACCTTTAACCAATTGAGCCACCCAGGCACCCTGTAACATTTTACTTTAACAAAAACTTGAAACAAACAAACAAAAAGCAACAACCTGAAATTACTTTTAATGTTGTTATTGTGGGGAAAAAATCAACAATATAGTATATAAAAATAGTAAAAAGAAATAGCATAGCTAAGTGTAGTAAAATTTCTCTTCAAATCTCAATTTCCATCCTTGAGGTAAGTACAAAGTATACTTAATTATTTTTATTTCGCTCAGGACTTTAAATATATATTTACATGAATTTATAAATACATATGTGCAAAATTTTGATTAACATAAGTTGGTTTATTAAATCATACATACTGTGATTCAACTTGCCTTTTTTACTTCATGATGTATGTAGGATATATTACTTTTTGAGTGTATATTGGTCCAACATATTTTTTAGAAGTTACTATGTTATGAATTCACTATAATTCAACTTAATACTATTTTAGAGCTGAACATTTGTATTATTTATCAAATTATGCTATGAGAAATGTTCCTGATATATAATCACTCTTATATTTAATGTTTTATGCACATTTATATTTTTCCAAAGCCTAGATCTAGAAATGGAATTTTAGTCATACTGCATGCACATTTTAAATTTTGTATATACTGTCAAACTTTATACAAAATGGTACTACCAAATTATACTCCACCGAGTATTCAAATCCCTGTTTTTCTATACCAACATTGGATATATAATTTTTTCAGACTTAGCTCATCAGATGGTTTAAAATAATTATCATTATCCCTGGATTGTATATTTGTGAATTTACCTACTCACTAAAATTGGTTTTTAACCTCAAAATCAATACTCATGATACTTTCTGGACCATTCATGGACATGCTCATAGCAATAAAAAATCTAAATGGTCAACACACAGTGCCTTCTTGTTTCTGTTCTCATACCGTAAATCAGTGTAATTTCTGCAGGCTATTAATTAGTGCCATGTTTTCCTCATTTTTGTGGTTGTTTGTGATTTTTCTGTTTAAAATGGCCCCCTAGGGGGGCCTGAGGGTCTCAGTCAGTTAAGTGTCAGACTCTTGATTTCAGCTCAGGTTATGATCTCAGGAAGTGACTAGCCTAGAGCTCTGAGTTCAGTGGGGAGTTGGCTTGAGAATTTATCTTCTGCTCCCCCTGCCCCTCCTCTCTCTCCCCCTCTCTCTCTCTTTCTCTCTCTCTCTGTGAAATAAATAAATAAAATCTTTTAAAAAATAAATAAGTAAAATAAAATGGCCCTCCAGTGCTAAAGTGCTGTCTGGTGTTCCAAAGTGCAAGAAGGCTGTGATATGCCTTAGGGAGAAAATACATGTGTTAGAAAAGCTTCATTCAGGTATGAGTTATAGTGCTCTTGGTTGTGAGTTCAATGTTAATGAATCAGTCAACAGAGTTTATTAAATAAAGTATCTTTAAACAGAAACACCCATAAAACAAGGTTATGTATCGATCAGTTGATGAAAATGTGACTAGAGGTTCTCAGAAACCTACTCCTGGAACTCCTCTGGGAGTAGTGGTTCAGTTTTTGTGGCAAGTTTATAGAACATAATTACCACAAATAACAAAAATCAACTGTATTTCATTTTAATTTGCATTTCCTTAATTATTAATGTTGTAAAACATCTTTTGTATGTTTCTTGACAGTTGCATTTCTCTTTCTGCTATTACCATTTTATAGCTCTTATCTCTTTTCATTATATTTTCCCTTTTTTTTTTTTTAAAGATTTTACTTATTTACTAATGAGAGACAGAGAGAGAGAGAGAGCAGCAGAGACACAGGCAGAGGGAGAAGCAGGCCCCATGCAGGGAGCCTGAAGTGGGACTCGATCCTGGGTCTCCAGGATCACGCCCTGGGCTGAAGGCAGCAATAAACTGCTGAGCCACTCGGGCTGCCCAGATTCTCCCTTTTTCATCAATTCATACGAGTTTTCTTTATATTAACAGTACTGAAAATTATCCTGTGCATATATTGGAATACCTTCCCCAGTCCATCTGTCACAACTCAGTTTTCTGATACTTTCAACCACCTCCTTTTTAAAAATGTAAATGACAGTTATCATTCATTACCCATTTTATGGCTTCTTGCTTTTGTGTTTAATGTACCATAGTTGTTGGTTTGTTTTTTTTACCTCTTTTTGAGTTATTTAGAATTTCTTTTCATGTAATGCAAGGATCATTTCTACTCCCTGACAGTCATGTATGGCTAATTTTTTTATACTGTGCTTTTTTATTTATTTTTTTAAATTTATGCATGAGAGACACAGGCAGAGACATAGGCAGAAGGAAAAGCAGGCTCCTTGCAAGGAACCTGATGTGGGACTCAATCCCAGGACTCCGGGATCATACCAGAGCCAAAGGCAGATACTCAACTGCTTAGCCACCCAGGCATCCCTATACTGTGCTCTTTGTAGTCTATTATTTTATCATTGGTTGTAAATCCAAATTTTTAAAAATGTGTTTTTTTGGTCTTTTCTGGACTCTTGATTATTCAGTTTCTTGGTTTATTATTTGAAAGGTATCATACTGTTTTAATTTTTTTTATTTTATACTATAGCTTTTTATTTGTCAGGGCTTCTCTTACTTTATTTTTAAAAATTTCCTCCACATTCTTTTTTATCTTTGTGTGTTATTTCTTCCAGAGCAGCAAAGTTTATTTACCCTAGAATTTAAAAGGCAATTTTAATAATATTTATTCAAGTCAGAGGAGTAAACTGCATTCCGTAACTAGAAATGTTTGCATAGCTTGTTCAGTATGCCCACTTTCTTTGTTCTGTATATTGCTTCAATTGTCATCTTGATCCAATCCCCCAAAAGACAGGTTTTATTTTGTTTCTTATAAAGCCAAGTTGTCATTTGTTTTGTAAGTGGGAAATCAGAGCAAAAGACATGATATTCAAGTCTTTCAAAAAAAGACTGTTTTGCCTAAGTGCTGTGAAATATAATTGACACAGAATTTACCTTCATAGTTGCCAGGCACTTCATGACAAGAAATGGAAGTTATCTATTTCTTGGTCAGTGTTGGGGATATAGTGAAATTACATTTTTTTATTCACAGTCTTCAGAATTTATGTAGGCTACCTTCCTTTTATATTGAAACATAGAATAACTACATAGGTACAATTGTGGTCATGGTTTCAATTATGCTGTCATCATAAATTGATGATTAAATTATAATTACCAATATCCTCAAAGTTTTTACATGTTTGTGTCTTTATATGATAGCCTGGATTGTAGGTGTGTTATAGACAAACAGTTTTCTGTAGGTATTCCCTTATTATATTAATAAAATTTAATTATTTTCATATCTTCTTACCTATCCATTTCCTGGAGACATCTAGGTATTTATGTATGGATTTTGTTAAACTTTTAAAGGATTAAACTGTTTTTCCATTTCTGGCACCTCCTTGTTATATCACTATGTATTGGCATATACTCCTGTGCACTTTCTTTTTTTTTTAGAGAAAATAGATCTCCATAGAAAATAGACATTCTCCAGTCCTATGTGAGCCTGTTTGTGAACCAGTTTGTCCATATGTATCAGAAATGTAAAAACTGCTTTCTATACCTGTTTGAATTGTATATAGTTACCGTGCATTAAATATATATTCTGATGATCCCCCACAATTTTTTTCAAATGCTATTCAGCGTATTTTTACTCTCAGTTGCATAGATTTCCATACAACTATAGATCTCTTTATGTAATCCACCTTGTCTTTAAAGCCTATCCATCCTCCTTTTATTGTATTCCAAACATGCCTTTCATCACCCCAAGTAAGTCTCAGGGAGGCCTGTAGGGTCGTGTATAATTCCTGTGTCTTGGAAGTTTAAATTTACCATGTCACCCATGCTCAGTGCATTAAGCGGTAAACATATTTTGCCTGAAGGCTTCTACATGCCTCTTTTAAAGTTTCTTCCATGACTTATTGGGCTTTAACTCTATTGTTAATATTCTTTTCAGACCAAAAGAGGCAGTAAATCTAAAACAAACTTAGAGATTTTACTGCTATAACTTTCAGACCCACCTAGCCTCCTATAAGGAGAAAATTGTTCCTTTACTGGGATATTTTTTTCTACTTGTCAGATTATTATTCTTCAGTGATTAATTCTTTAATTATATCAAAGCATCTTTCCCCTAGAAGTTAAAAATACTGAAATAAAATTATTTATTTCCATTTATTTTTCCATTAAAGTGGACAAGTATATATATTTTTCATGTCTTGCTTTTAGTTACTTCACTAGTTTAACCTGAGATGATTCAATAGACAATATTTTTGTTATTATTGTTTTTTTAATAGATAAAAACATGAATCATAGAAATTAACCATCAAGGATTTTTGAACTTATATGTACTTGTCCAAGTATGTGTTAGCCCTAGAGATACCAGGACTAAGGATGCTTATGTCCTAAGGAATGTTTTATTCTTTATTCATAACAATGAAGAATGAAGAATGAAGAATAAAGAATGTTTTATTCTTTATTCATAAGAATGAAGGAATGTCCTAAGGAACTTACATGTACTTGTACAAGTATGTGTTAGCCCTAGAGATACCAGGACTAAGGATCCTTATGTCCTAAGGAACATCAGCCTTGGGCAACATCCAATATATGTGTATGATATAATTTTAAGGTCACTTGAATACTCTTCCTGATTCCCTTTCAGGCACTCCACAGAGCCTGTCATCCTTCAATTGGTGGATCTTGTGAGGAAAATTCACTTAATGCTATATGAAATTATTTAGAAGATAGTAGTGTGATTTTGTACTTTAGAGCTTTGGCTCTGGAATGAGCCTGTTACATTCTAAATGCTGGACCCATGCTTACATTATGGGCTCTCTTGGATAATTTATGAAACTACTTTACAGCTTCCTGTGCCAAAGTCTCAGTCAAATGAGAGGAGGAGTGTTTATTCAAAGTATTTAAAACTTGGAAGAGCCCAACTCTGACCCATTCAAAAGTCCACTGCTCACAGCAGTCAAGTGTCTTGAAGGGTCCCTGATGTGTCAATCATCACATACTAAGTGGAAGATGACAGGGAGCTGGAGAAGCTGAAGTGCTGGTTGGACACTTAGGGTGTTTTGACAATGGCTATTTAACTCAACTTATGGGGAAATACTTAACTATTTTAATAGTTCAACTGAACTGGAGCAACCCAATGACTATCACTAATTATTTACACTACACTATTTACACCAGATCTTTCCCAAATACGTTTTTCTAAGGAGAAAAATAATGACATCAGAAAAAGATAAAAGGAAAAGCATGATCAGATTGATTGAAAGTGTGAACAAGCATCAAACAAATGGTGCCTCCTACACAAATTAACAATTAGCGGTTACAGCATCAGCAAAGTCATTGTATGTAGATTGTACCTGTGGCAAGATCTCGGTTATGCATTAAGTGTTTTGTTTTTGTTTCTGCCTGAAGCTGACTTTCCAGTATTCCCAGAGATTTAGCGAATCTTTTGCCTTTCCATTATAATCTAAGTTAGCTGGATTTAACTTCTCTGGTTTATGACTGAGAATACTCATAAAAATCTGGTACCAGGACTGGATTATTGGCAGTAAGACTCCCTAATATGTAGAATCGATTTGCTGGAATACCCATACATTAGAATTAATTTGCTGAAGAATTCTATCATTCCTGGGTAGAAAATTGATTTTTTTTTTGCTATATTTAGTTAAATTATGGTTTTTTGTGTCAGAATAAGAGCAACATCTTCAAGGGCTTGTTAGGAAAATATCAGGGTGTTGCAGGGTGTTGATTGATTCTTATGTCCATCACTAAGAAGTTTTAAGAAAGAGACAAACTTAGGCTTCTCCCAACACAAGAAATAAAGAAAATACAGTTTTATAATAAATATTTTTCTCTCTGTCATTGCTATCCAAATTGACTGAAATATGGATAATTTGATTCTGTGCATCGATGGAAAATATACTGTAATCCAAATTTAAGGTCTGATATACTGAAGCAGAAAGAATTCTCAGAGGGTAAGATTAGGTAAAAGATAATCCTGAACTCTTAAACATCTTTCAAATATCTCTGCTTAACCCAGTGATTTCAACTTTAGCTGCACATTGCTTTTTAAAAAATAATGATACTTTGTTCCTAGCTATTGAAATTCTTATTCAATTTAATTTTTCTTAGAAAGTGCTTTGAGCATTGTTTTTTTAAAAAGTTCCCTAGGTAGTTCTTGAAGAGTAAGTCTTTCTCATTGAAGAAGTCTCTGGAATGTAGCCTGAAGGACAGACTCATATTCCAGATTTTGATTTATCTCAGTTTGAAATCATTAGTTTGTGAACCAGAGGGTGGTTAGTGCACAAAGGCATGCTGTGAGGAAACAGAAATTCTCACATACAAAAACTGCATAAGTGTGATCTTTGGGTGTTGTTGCTAGCCAATTAAATAAACCTGAAACAAATACATTGTAAACTTACTGAGGTTTTTAAAATAATTACATTGAAGTAAAATGTAACTTTAATATTCTGTATTTTTATTATTCTGACAATTAAATGAAGTACTATAAGTAAATTACCTATCAGAGTGGCTCACACAAAATAGGCACTCACTGAGAGCAAGTGATATCATCAGCAGTACTATATATCTTTACCACTCCTCCTTCTACTAACACTACTTCTACAACTACCAGTACTTCTACTACTACTACTACTACTACTACTACTACTACTACTACTATTACTACTACTGAGAGCTATAGATCAAGTTTTCTTGCTCTTATTCCAACACAACAAACCATAATTTAACTAAATATAGCAAAAAAAAATCAATTTTCTACCCAAGTTTTCTAAATAAGTCCAGGGATTCACTCAACCACAGTTATAAGGTGTTCTTTCTTATATGCTACAGCACAAACAACTTATGGGCTTTTTCCTTCCTTTATTTTTTTAAGATTTAAAAACATAATTTTTAAGTAATTTCTACCCACAAAGTGGAACTTGAACTTACAACCCAAGAGCAAGAGTCACATGCTCTATTGACTGAAACAGCCAGGCACCCCACAAATCATTGGTGTTTTAACAGTCCCTTTGGGTCCCTGAATGCATTTCACCCAAGGGAAAATTTGTTGTCAATGGTGATTAGGATACCAGACCCAGTCTCTGAAAGCCAACCCCTCAACACCTCCTGATGTGATTTATTTATAATACAAATAGTAACATTTGAACAGCAATTGGAGGTGCCTGGGTGATTCAGTAGGTTAAGGAACCAACTCTTGATCTCACCTCAGGACATGATCTTGGGGTTGTAGGATCAAGTCCCACAGTGGGCTCTGTGCTCAGCAGGAAGTCTTGAGATTCTCTCTCCCTTTCCTCATCCCCTTCTCCCTTCAGGGCACTCATGCACTTTCTTTCTCTCAAATAAATAAAAAAAACTTTGAACAGCAAGTGACCATGCTTTACTGACAGGTGTTTCTTTTAGTATATACTTCGGATGTCCAGATCAACCCAGAGGCCTGTCAGTGAGTGGATTCTTGCCAGCATTCCAGGGAGGGATCCAGTGGAGAACTGTCTGGTATACAGACAATATCAGGAAGGCTATTAGATCAAGAAGGCAGAAGAAAAGGGCTGGGAGGCCACTGAATGCAAGATTTTATATGAGGGAGTGGAGGAGATCAGTCTGGGCAAGGGGTAGGGGCATGTAAGTGGGAATGATATGAAAAGTTGGAACAACTTGTTTATAGTGTAGTGTACCCTTAAGTTAGTGATTTTGTGATATCTAACAAACTGCAACAATTACAAAATGGAGTTATTATTTATTTTTGTCACAGCTGTGTCATCACTCAGTTTTTACTTTAATACTTAAAGAAGAAATTGTTACCTGTCTTTAAGTGCCAGTATTCTGTTCTCTTTTCTTGTCCTTGACAAAATTTAATACTGCATCCTGTCTCCACTCCCTACCTTCAATATTACTCTGATCTTTATTGGGTGAGATTTATGGTGTTGAAATTATTTGGCAAAAGCTAGTTATTTTTATTGAGGCAAATTCTTTGAAATCGATTAACATAACTCATGCTGACCTTAAAATATCCCCAAATTTCTTGCTTATATGTGTGCCCTGCTGGGAAAAAGTGCGTCTGTAGTATCCACGGTATGTCTGTGTTTAAGTTCATATTTAACTGTCTGTATATTTGGTTGAAAGTTGAAATTGCTAAGGTTCTCTTTCCAGTATGTAAGAATATGTAGCAACTCCTCTTCATTTGATTTACTATCTAGATCCTTCGTTGGCTACAAACAGGTCATCCTTCTTATGTAATCTTTTTCTGTAGGCTTCAATGTCTTTCTAACAACTTCCTAAAACGTGATTGAGCTAATTTTAAAACGGCATCTTTGCTTCATCTCTGTACATATCTTTGTCTAGGGCTCCACCTGTTCACTTTTGGCAACTGCTTTGATCAAAACCAGCCTGAATTATATCTGGGAAAAGGCAGGAAAGAATTTCTGAGTCATAAAATTCTATCACACATATCAGCACTGGGTTAAGAAAAAAATAAATCATTCTCATTCACTTAGAAAGTAAACAAATGATTCTGTCAAAGTTCTATTTGCAGAGCTTAATATACTCAATGATTATTGCAGAGAAGAAGGAATACATATAATAAAGTAGATGCAGGGTTTGGGCTTATAGATATTTGAGTGTGTGTCCAATCTCAAACACTTAGAAGCATGTGATATTTTGGGGCAAATATTTAATCTATGTAAGCCCTTGTATTTTTTTGCTTAATAATATGGTACTAAGTTTTACTATGAAATATCGTTTTGTAGATTGAAAAGTAGTGTTTGAAAAATGCCTGACATAGGGATGTACACTCTCACTACTGTTATTTAACATAGTGCTGAAAGTCCTAGCCTTAACAGTCCAACAACAAAAAGTCATCCAAATCAGCAAGGAAGAAGTCAAATTTTAACTATTTGCAGATTACATGATACTCTATAGAGAAAACCCAAAAGACTCCACCAAAAAAATTGCTAGAACTGATATATAATTGAGTAGAGTTGCAGGATGCAAAATCAACATCCAGAAATCTGTTACATTTCTATACGCCAGTAATGAAGCAGCAGAAACAGAAATGGAATCAATCCCATTTACCATTGTGCCAAAAATCATAAGATACCTTGGAATAAATGTAACCAAGGAAGTAAAAGATCTGCACTTTGAAAACTATAGAACATTGATGAAAGAAATTGAAGATGACACAAAGAAATGGAAAAGCATTCCATGCACATGGATTGGAAGAACAAATACTGTTAAAATGTCTATACCAAACAAAGCAATATACACATTTAATGCTATCCCTGTCAAAATACCACCAGCATTTTTCACAGAGCTGGAACAAACAACTCTAAAATTTGTATAGAAACAGAAAAGACCCCAAATAGCTAAAGCAATCTTGAAGGATAAAAACAAACCTGGAAACATCACAATCCCAGACTTAAAGCTATATTATAATGCTTTAGTGATCAAGACAGTAGGGCACTGGCACAAAAACAGACTCATAGATCAATGAAATAGAATAGAAAAATCCAAAAATCAACCTACAACCATATGGTCAACTGATCTTTGACAACGCAGGAAATAATATCCAATGGAAAAAAGTCTCTTCAGCAAATGGTGCTGGGAAAACTAGACAGAAACATGCAAAAGAATGAAACTGGACCACTTTCTTAAATTCAAAATGGGTGAAAGACCTACAGCTGAGACAGGAAACTATCAAAACTCTAGGAGGGGGAACCTGGGTGGCTCAGTTGGTGAAGCATCTGGTTTTGGCTCAGGTCATGATCCTGGAGTCCTGGGATGGAGCTCCACATCTGGCTCTCTGCTCAGTGGGGAGTTTGCCCCTGCCCCTCCGCTTACTCTTTCTCTCTCTTGCTCTCTCAAAATTCTCTCTCAAATAAATAAATAGATTTTTAAAAACGTAGAGAAGAACATAGGCAGCAACCTCTTTGACAATGACTATAACAACTTCTTAGTATAAATGTCTTCAGAGGCAAGGCAAGTTTTGCTTCAAAAGCAAAACTGAACTATTGGAACTTCATCAAGATAAAAACTTTCAGAATGAGAATAGATATTTTCAAATGACATATCTGATACAGGGTTATATCCAAAATCTATAAAAAATTTATCAAAATCAATAATCCAAACCAAATAATCCAATTAAAAATTGGCAGAAGATATGAACAGACATTTTTCCAAAGGAGATGTTCAGAAAGCCAACATAATTGTAAAAAGATGTTCAATATCATTAATCATCAGGGAAATACACATCAAAACTATGTGTATTTAATATTAATCATCAGGGAAATACACATCAAAACTATGTGTATGTGATGAGATATCACCTCACACCTGTCAGAATGGCTAAAATTAACAGCACATGAAACAACAGGTGTTGATGAGGATGTGGAAAAAAGGGAACCCTCTTGCACTTTTGGTGGGAAAGCTAATTGCTCTATTCATTCTAGAAAACAATATGGAGGTTCCTCAGAAGTTAAAAAGTAGAACTACCCTATGACCCAGTAGTTGCACTCCCAAGTATTTACCCAAAGGATACAAAGATACTCATTCAAAGGGGCACGTGCACTCCAATGTTTATAGAAGCATTATTAATTATTGTCAAATTATGGAAAGAGCTCAAATGTCCATTGACTGATGAATAGACATCAGTCTGATGAATAGAAGATGTGATATATATAGAATGAAATATTACTCAGCCATCAAAAGAATAAAGTCTTGCCATTTGCAATGACATGGATGGAGCTAGAGTGTATTGTGCTAAGTGAAATAAGTCAGTCAGAGAAAGACAAATACCATATGATTTTACTCATGTGGAATTTAGGAAACAAAACAGATGAACATGGGACCAGAGGGAAGAGAGGCAAACCAGAAAACAGAGTCTTAATTATAGAGAACAAACTGACAGTTACTGTAGGGATGGGTTAAATGGGTGATGGGTATTAAGGAGGGCAGTTATGATGAACACCGGGTATTGTATATAAGTGTTGAATCACTAAATTCTACACCTGAAACTAATATAAATTACACTATATGCTAATTGAAATTTAAATAAAAACTTGAAAAAGGAGAGGAAAAAGTGCTTGGCAAATAGTAGACATTATTATGGTTAACACTATTTACAAAGAGATGATTAAGAATATAATGCTTCTGAGACAAACTTGCAACATTATGGAATGCAATCATACCCTTTGATTTGTTATAATATCACAAATATACATAGCACATATTTAGCGATAAGTCATTTATGGTTTGTTTTTGCCAAAAACAAAGTTACCAGTTTTCTTAATCTTTGATTTTGTAAAAGGCCTTAATGAATAAGCAAGTGCAAAGTTGATGTTTTGAAACAAGTAACACATGGGAGGAATAAAGCAAGAGAAATACACAAGCATTACTCATACTATACATGTTTTAAAAACCCTATCCCTGAGATATGAGATTTATTTGGCAGAAAATATGACTAACAATATCAATAGCAGAAAGAAGCCTACATTCAATATTCTGTGGTCAATACTCCCAGGTGACTATTTCAGACAATTCAAAACTATATCAGTTTCTATTAGAAACACTAGAATTATTGGTATTTAATTCACAAGTGAAAAATTCGATATGGTAAACACCAAACATGTTATCTGATAACATCCAAAGAGTATTTGTAGAGATTAATCATCCAGTGACAAGTTGAAATTCCTGTACATTTGCATCTTACTTTCAATATATTTCTCTTTGGACCTTGAAGGGACCCTGCTATTTTACAATTCAAGAGAGTACAACCATTTTTTTAAAAAGATTTATTTATTCATGGAAGACACAGAGAAAGAGGCAGAGATATAGGAAGAGGGAGAAGCAGGCTCCTCACAGAGAGCCTGATGTGGGACTCAATCCCGGACCCCAGGATCACGCCCTGAGCTAAAGGCAGATGCTCAACCACTGAGCCACCCAAGCATCCCCACTACAAGCATTATTTTGATTATTTGTATCACTTGAAATATATCTTCTTTTAATTAAATAATTATACAATCAAGAGGGAATTTGAAAGACCACCAACTTAATGACCTGTATCCAAGTGTATCACCTAAACTGTTGATTCCAACCTTTGTTCATATTTGAGGAACTTCATAAATGTAAAAATGTTTCATAAACATCAATAGTATATTATTATTGGAAAGTATTAGTTGACAAAATATCTAATAGCAAAAACCTAATATGAATTTAATAATTTTCAATGATTTTGTATTAATCAAAATATTCTCAATTTTTTTTAAAATAACACATGTGAATGGAACATATTCATTCATTAAAGATAATATTTTGTTTATATGTGGATTTTCATTCCACTGGTAATATCTTCACTGGATGTCCAGAGTCGAGATCCCCAGATTAAAAACTAGGGTATAAATCAGACTTTTGATATGCCCCAGAAGCCCTTTATTAACCTCGCTTAGTTATTTACAGCACTATCGGCAATTTCAGAGTTAATCATTAGTCTCAGTGGTAATTCTATGAAGGAGTTTTTCTCATTTTTAGGTTGTATATAAGGAAATATAGTATATAGTTTCTTAAAGTCTCTTTTGCTCAATAGTATGTTTACAAGATTCATCCATGTTGTTGCTTATATTAGTTTTTGTTCATTTTTATTGCTGTATAATATACTTTTATCTTAATATACTATACTTTAAAAAATAAATTTGTTATTGACAGATACTGGTAGTGTTTCTAATATGGGCCTATTATGAAAAAATACCACCATGAACATTCTTGCATTCTCTAGTAAATGCTTTTTAGTACAGGTTTTCCAAGAGAACCTATTTCTCAGAATGGAATTTCTAGGTCATAGCTCATGTATATGTCTAGCTTTAGAAAGTACTGAGAAAATGACTTTTTAAATTGATATATAAATTTTTTACTCCCATCTATTAGTTTGTAAGAATTCTCATTATCTCCAATCTTGTCAACTCTTGGTATTTTCTGACTTTTTTTCTTTGCAGCGATTTGGATAGATATATAGATAATATTCTTATTGTAGTTTTAATTTGTATTACCTTAGATAATACTAAGGTGAAATATTAAAATATATTCATTTGTGATTTGGATATTCTCTTTGAAGTAGTGTCTATCCAATCCTTCTATTGACCAGAATATTGGCTGCCCTATATTTTTATTAATTTGTAGGTTTTTCAGTAAATAATATACATTAGTATTATGTATGCATTGCAAATACTCTCTTCCACTTCTTAGCTTGAGTTTTCTCTTAATGAATTTCTCCTAATGTTTTTATTTGATGAGAAGTTCTTCATTTAAGCTAACTCATTTCCCCCCTACATTGATAGTCTTTTGTAGTCTTTTAAGGAAATTCATCTTTACCCCATGTTTTTGAAGATAGTTTTCCTACATAGTCCTGTAGCTATGTGCTTCCTCCTCTTACATCACCCCAATACTTCTATTAATACACTTTATTGATGTTGTATATGGTTTGAATTCCTGATAATTACTTCTTCAAGCATTGATGTACTTCACTGTTTCCTTTATTCATGGGACTATAATTCCATGCTTTGGAGGCATTTTCTTATATTTTTCTTTGTGTTTTCTAACCAGTTTTATTCCCATGTTTCAAGCTCAGCATTTTCTTCTAAGTTATCTCTAATTCATTAATCCTCTATGTCTGATCTTTTTGTTATTCCTACCTTCAAGTGTTAATCCCATTATCAAGTCTTTATGTTATTTTATTTTTGGTTTTATAATTACTTTTTGATTTTGATCAACAATCTACTAAAATTCTCTATACTGAAGTATGTTATCTTAAACCTATGAATCATAGTTATCATATTTATAACATTAACATCTGCATCACTTCTCAATACCTTTTTACTTTTTCATTTTATTTTTTCTTTTGTGAATTGATCTCATATTCTAAAAGTCTGTTAACTTATGATTGGATCCTAATCATTGTGTAAAAATATTGTAGGAATAACCCCTATCTCTGGGTGATGTTGTCTTCCTCCAGATATTATTTACTTTGCATATTTAAGACTTATTTCCTGCACCCAGTATTGGAATTGAGCAAATTTAAAACTTTCAGGGCTTTTGAGGGCTGATCTATTTTAGGTTTGTTTTTAAACTTGAGTGTAGCCTTCCAGGATATGGTGTACTAATCAGGCTTCTTAATTGATTGGTCCTGAGCTCTATTTTGCCCTTATCAGCCCTGTAGGACAGCTGAAAGATCTACATGATTTCTCAACTGCTTATTGAGTCTCAGCTTCTAGTCTCTAACCTGCTCTACCCCTCCCTACCAGCAAATTCCAGGAAACAAAAATGGTACCAAGTAACAGTTTTGTTTAATTAAGAATTTTCCTTTCTCTCTAAGATTTTGTCCCCTGCAATCGTGGTCATCTTCATAACTTTCTGATGCCTCCAAAGAGACTTGATGCATTTCACTCATTTTCCAGTTGTAGAGTTGGCCTGGAACAAGCTAGTTCATCATAATCAAAATCAAAGTCCCAAACCTAATGTATTTTTGATAGATTAGTCTTGGTCTGTTCTACTAGAATCAAAAGAAACAATAACTTTACATTTACTCAATGTCACAATTTTCTTCTCTAACTAAATGCATCAATGATTTTCTCTTTTCTTCTGAAGGGAGTGTTTCCAGTTGGCATTTATCTTTGCTGAATGTCTTCCTGATTTATTCCCATTTTGAAATGTAGGGCCCCAAACTGATTGTGAACTTTTAGTGCACACCTGACTAATACAGAAAATAACAGAATTCCAACTTCCAGTACTTAATACTTGAAATTCTATTTATTGCTATGTCCTTTTGAATCCTTTCCAAAAACTTTAGACAATCTTTCTCTTTCTATTTTGCTCCCATATTATGTATTGTATATTTTCACATTTTAATTATTTTAATTACCTCACCAGGCCAATAAGCAATTAGTAAGTAAAAAGTAATTACTTACACTAAATGGTAATTACCCAAAGTCAGAGACCATGTTTTATTTTCCTTATTTCTGGCATACAGTTGAAGCTAAACATGTTTACTGAATGAATAAACAAAATTCCTTACAATTCCATTTTTAATTTGTGATTTGTTAAAAATGCAGTGTTTTCCCTTCTCTAACTATACTCAGGTATTTTATAGGCAAGATTATCCTAAGTGTATCTATTAAATATATGTGTATTTCATTTACACACATATTTAAAAGCTCATTTTAAAATCCTCACAAACATTGTGCTATTGTCAAAAGCTTTTGGTACACAGGCAACCAAATAAGCTATTCTTTAGAAATATGTTAATACTCAGTAAATAAGCTACCTACCAGAAGTAGATTTACTGAAGCTTTATTGATAGGCATTTATTGACAAATTTTTAGTTTTTTCCTGACATAAGGCATCTATTCTTTTTCATTGCATTTTGTTATTCATCTCTATAGTAGTTGTAATATAGGAATTACTGTTTCCTGAATTCTCACCAAGTTTTGTGTACTGAAATATTCCCTGCAAATTAGATGTTTTTTTCCATTAAAACAACCATAGCAATAATTTAATAGTGCTAACTTAATGATATTAAAATATTATTTTTTCATAAATACTAAGATTAGTGGCCACAAGGTAAGAAAATCATAAAAAATAATGTTTAAGTAGTATGCAATTTAAAAAACATAGGGTGTTGATCATATAGGAAAAAGATTTCACTTAATTTCTTTTAATTTTTCTTTCATTATTGCAACTGAATGAAATTTTATGTGAATTACTTCAACATTCATTAGTGCTTTGGGCATAAATCCATGGGATTGCTCTTTCCTACTAATCAGAGATGACTTCAATATCTTAGATTTAGAATACTAAAAAGTTCGGGAAAAATTTAAATAACGTGAGAAGTTTTTCTAACGTAAATTGAAATGCTCTTACCTTTTATTTTTGTTCTTTTAGGCAAATCAGGAAAATAAATTTATAGATTTTTTAAAAAACATTTTTCTCGTTTTATTGAGAAATAATTGTATATATCACTGTATGAAGTTTAAGATGCAAAGCATGGTTTTATTTACATATATTGTGTAATGATCACCACAATAGGTTCAGTTAACATCCATCATCTCATCTAAATATAAAGAAAAAAACTCTTCTCTTTGTCATGAGAACTCTTAAGATTTACTCTCTTAACAACTTGCCTATGTATCATACAACAGTGTTAACAGCATATCCCTCGTACTTATTTGATGACTGGAAGTTTGTACCTTTTGACCACCTTCTTCTAATTCCCTCTCCTCTAACTCTCATCTCTGATTACTACAAATCTGATATCTTTTTCTATGAGTTTTTTTTTTTTTTTTACATTCTGCATGAGTGAGATTTGTCTTTCTCTGACTGACTTATTTCACTTAACCTATTCAAGTTTCATCCATGTTGTCACAAATGTTAAGATTTCCTCATTTTTAATAGCTGAATAATTCTCCATTGTATATATACAGTGTGTGTGTGTGTGTGTGTGTGTATCACAGCTTCTTTAGCCATTCATCCACTGGTGAGCACTTAGGTTGTTTTAATGTATTGGATATTGTAAATAATGCTTCTATGAACATAGGGGTGCAGATATCTTTTTGAGTTTGTGTTTTAAGTTTCTTTGGATAGATTTCCAGAAGTAAAATTTCTGGATCATGTGGTAGTTCTATTTTTACTTTTTTGAGGAACCTCTATATTGTTTTCCTATAGTGGGTGTGCCGATTTACAATCTCACCAACAATATACAAGGGATCCTTTTACTCCACATCCCATTAGCATTTGTTATCTCTTGTCTTTTTGATGATGGCCACTCTTAACTGCTGTAAGGTGATATCCCATTGCAGTTTTAATTTTTACTTCCTTAATGACTAGTGATATTGAGCATCTTTCATATGTATTTGTTAGCTATCTATATATCTTCTTTGAAGAAATATCTATTCAGATATTTTATCCATTTTTAAAATTGAATTATTTGTTTTTTTTTTTTTTTTTTTGCTATTGAGTTGTATGTGTTCTTTATATATTTTGGGTATTAATCTCTTCTCAAATATATGATTTGCAAATATTACTTCCCATTCTTTAGGTCTTTTCACTTTGTTGATGGTTACTTTGCTGTGCAGAAGCCTTTTAGTCTGATATAGTCATTTATTTTTTAATCAGTTGCTTGTGTTTTAGTTATAATTTCTAAAAAATTATTACCCAGACCCATGTCAAAGAGACTTTTTCCTATATTTTTTTCTAGGAGTTTGATGTTTTTAGGTCTTACATTTAAGTCCTTATTCCATTTTGAGTTAATTTTTGTGAGTGTGTAAGATAGAGCTCAAGTTTCATTCTTTTACATATAATTATCCAATTTCTCCAGCACTATTTATTGAAGAGACTATCTTTTCTTCACTGAGTATTTTTGATTCCCTTGTTAAATATCACTTGACCATATATGCCTACGTTTATTTCTGAGTTCTCAATTTTGTTCCAGTAGTCTATTTGTCTGTTTTTATACTAGTACTATACTATTCTAATTGCTATAGCTTTGTAGTATAGATTGGGAACAGGAAGTCTGATGCCTGCTGCTTTGTTCTTCTTTCTTAGGATTTCTTTGGTTATGGGGTCTTTTGTAATTTCATGTAAATTTTAGGAGTATTTTTTCTATTTCCATAAAGATTGCCATTTGAATCTTGATAGGGATTGCATTGACTCTATAGATGGCTTTGGTAGTATTGACATTCTAACTATTAATTTTTCCAATCTATGACTACAGGATACCTTTTCATGTATTTGTGTCTTCTTCAATTTCTTTCATTAATGTATTGTTTTTCAGAGTAAAGATCGTTCACCTTATTGGCAGAATTTATTCTTTAGTATTTCATTGCTTTGGTGTTATTGTAATGGGATCGATTTCTTTATTTCCTTTTCAGAAAATGTGTTTTAGTGTATATAAGAACACTACTAACTTTTTGTAAATTAGTTTTATAACCTGAAACTCTCAATATGATTAGTTCTCACAGCTTTTTGGTTGTTTTTAGGGTTTTCTATATATAAAATCATGTCAGTGTGTTAGCTAACTGGAATGAAAATAAAAACTTAAAAAAAGAAACTAAAAAATATAAAATACAATCATGTCATCTGCAAATAGTGATGATTTTACTTCTTTCTGTCGAATTCTAATGTTTTTTACTTATTTCTCTTGGCTGATTGCTCTAGCTAGAACTTCCAGTACTGTTTTGAATCAAAGTGGTGAAAGTGGGCACTCTTGTCTTGTTTCTGATCTTAGAGGAGAAGCTTTTGACCTTTGACCATTGAATATAATATTAACTATGGGCTTGTTATAGATGACCTTTATTATGTTAAAATATGTTCCTTCTAATCTTAATTGTTATACTTTTTTATCATGAATATAGGTTATAGGTTGAATTTTGCCAAATGCTTTTTCTGCATCTATTGAGATGATTATATGGTTCTTTTCTTTTATTCTATTAATATGAATGAATGAAACATTGAAACATACACAATGATTTGTATATGTCGAAATATCTTTGCATCCCAGGGATAAGTTCTACTTAATCATGGTGAATAGCACTTTTAATGTGTTATTGAATTCAGCATACTAGTATTTTATTAAGAATATTTGTATCTGTATTCATCAGGGATATTGCCTCTGGTTCCCTTCTAGTAGGGTCCTTATCTGGCTTTGGTACCTGGAAAATGAGTTTGAAGTGTTTTTTTGTTTTTGACCTTTTTGGAAGAATTTGTGAAGGATTAGTATTACTTCTTTAAGTGTTTGGTAAAAATCACCAGTGTAGCCACCTGCTCCTGGAATTTTCTTCATTGGAAGATTTTTGACAACTGCTCAAATTTCCTTATTAGTATATATACTATCTATCTATAGAGAAAGAGAAAAGAGAGAGAGAGAAAGAAAGAAAGAGAAAAAGAAAGAAAGAAGAAAAAGAAAGAAGAAAGAAAGAAAGAAAGAAAGAAAGAAAGAAAGAAAAAAGAAGAAAGAAAGAAAGAAAGAAAGAAAGAAAGAAAGAAAGAAAAAGGAAGGAAGGAAGGAAGAAGAAAAAGAAAGAAAGAAAGAAAGAAAGAAAGAAAGAAAGAAAGAAAAGAAAGAGAAAAAGAAAGAAAGAAAGAAAGAGAGAAGAAAGAAAGAAAAAGGAAGGAAGGAAGAAGAAGAAAGAAAGAAAGAAAGAAAGAAAAGAAAGAAAGAAAGAAAGAAAGAAGAAAGAAAGAAAAAGGAAGGAAGGAAGAAGAAAAAGAAAGAAGAAAGAAAGAAAGAAAGAAAGAAAGAAAGAAAGAAAGAAAGAAGAAAGAAAGAAAAAGAAAGAGAAAGAAAGGGGGGAGGGGCAAGACGGCAGAAGAGCAGGGTCTCCAAGTCACCTGTCCTCAACAAATTACCTAGAAAACATCCAAATCATCCTGAAAATCTACGAATTCGGCCTGAGATTTAAAGAGAGACCAGCTGGAACGCTCCAGTGAGAAGAGTTCGCGCTTCTATCAGGCAGGAAGACGGGGAAAAAGAAATAAAGACACAAAAGGCCTCCGAGGGGAAGGGGCCCGCGAGGAGCCGGGCTGAGGCCGGGGCGAGTGTCCCCAGGACAGGAGAGCCCCGTCCCGGAGGAGCAGGAGCTGCACCAACCTTCCCCGCGGAAAGGCCTCCCGGGGAATTGGAGCAGGATCCCCAGAAAGGCGGGGATGCCCTCGGGCTCCCTGGGACAGTAACAGAGGAACTGCGCCCCGGAGATGCGCCGAGCTCCCTAAGGGCTGCAGCGCTCGGCGGGACCCGGAGCAGCTCGGAGGGGCTCGGGGGGGGGGGGGCGGCTCCGCGGAGGGGGCTGCGGGGTTCCGGGAACAGCTCGGCGGCGGCTCGGGCGGAGAAAGAAGCCCCATGGAGGGGGCGGCGCGGCTCCGGGAACAGCTCGGAGGGGCTCGGGCTGCGGCTCCGCGGAGGGGGCTGCGCGGCTCCGGGAGCAGCTCGGCGGCGGCGGCTCGGGCAGAGGAAGAAGCTCCGCGCGGAGGGGGCGGCGCGGCTCCGGGAACAGCTCGGAGGGGCTCGGGCGGCGGCTCCGCGGAGGGGGCTGCGGGGCGGGAGCGCGAATCCAACAGCGCAGGCTCCGGAGCACAGGGCGCCAGGACACAGCCCAGGATCCGGCCTCCCCCCGGGACAGGCAGAGGCCGGGAGGGCCCAGGACAGCAAGGACGCTCCTGCCTGGAACTGAGCAGATCAGCGGCCCCGCCCCGGAGCCCCCAGGCCCTGCAGACGGAGAGCCCCGGAGCTACTGCGGGAGCTGACTCCAGGGTCCCAGAGCTGCCCCCGCCACTGTGGCTTCCTCCCGGGGCCTCACGGGGTGAACAACCCCCACCGAGCCCTGCACCAGGCAGGGGCAGAGCAGCTCCCCCAAGTGCTAACACCTGAGAACCAGTACAGCAGGCCCCTCCCCCAGAAGACCAGCTGGACGGACCAGTTCCAGGGGAAGTCAAGGGACTTAAAGTATACAGAATCGGAAGATTCTCCCCCGTGTTTTTTTGTTTGTTTGTTTGTTTTTGTTTTTGTTTTGTTTTGTGCTTTTTTTTCTTTCTTTCTTCTTGATTTATGATTGCTTCCACTACCCCACCCCCCTTTTTTTCTCCTTTCTTTCTTTTTCTTTCTCTTTTTCTTCTCTTTTTTCCCTTTTTTTTCTTCTTTCTCTTTTTTCTTTTTCTCTTTTCTTTCCTTCTCTCTCTTTTTCTCCTTTTCCCAATACAACTTGGTTTTGGCCACTCTGCACTGAGCAAAATGACTAGAAGGAAAACCTCACCTCAAAAAAAAGAATCAGAAACAGCCCTCTCTCCCACAGAGTTACAAAATAGGGATTACAATTCAATGTCAGAAAGCCAATTCAGAAGCACTATTATACAGCTACTGGTGGCTCTAGAAAAAACCATAAAGGACTCAAGAGACTTCACACCTGCAGAATTTAGATTCAATCAGGCAGAAATTAAAAATCAATTAAATGAGATGCAATCCAAGCTGGAAGTCCTAACGACGAGGCTTAATGAGGTGGAAGAACGAGTGAGTGACATAGAAGACAAGTTGATGGCAAAGAGGGAAACTGAGGAAAAAAGAGACAGGCAATTAAAAGACCATGAGGAGGGATCCCTGGGTGGCGCAGCGGTTTGGAGCCTGCTTCTCCCTCCGCCTGCTTCTCCCTCCGCCTGTGTCTCTGCCTCTCTCTCTCTCTGTGACTATCATAAATAAATAAAAATTAAAAATAAATAAATAAATAAATAAATAAATAAATAAATAAATAAAAGACCATGAGGAGGGATCCCTGGGTGGCGCAGCGATTTGGCACCTGCCTTTGGCCCAGGGCGCGATCCTGGAGAACCGGGATCGAATCCCACGTCGGGCTCCCGGTGCATGGAGCCTGCTTCTCCCTCTGCCTGTGTCTCTGCCTCTCTCTCTCTCACTGTGTGCCTATCATAAAAAAAAAAAAAAGTTTAAAAGACCATGAGGATAGATTAAGGGAAATAAATGACAGCCTGAGGAAGAAAAACCTACGTTTAATTGGGGTTCCCGAGGGCGCCGAAAGGGACAGAGGGCCAGAATATGTATTTGAACAAATCCTAGCTGAAAACTTTCCGAATCTGGGAAGGGAAACAGGCATTCAGATCCAGGAAATAGAGAGATCCCCCCCTAAAATCAACAAAAACCGTTCAACACCTCGACATTTTAATAGTGAAGCTTGCAAATTCCAAAGATAAGGAGAAGATCCTTAAAGCAGCAAGAGAAAAAAAGTCCCTGACTTTTATGGGGAGGAATATTAGGGTAACAGCAGACCTCTCCACAGAGACCTGGCAGGCCAGAAAGGGCTGGCAGGATATATTCAGGGTCCTAAATGAAAAGAACATGCAACCAAGAATACTCTATCCAGCAAGGCTTTCATTCAAAATGGAAGGAGAGATAAAGAGCTTCCAAGACAGGCAGGAACTGAAAGAATATGTAACCTCCAAACCAGCTCTGCAAGAAAGTTTAAGGGGGACTCTTAAAATTCCCCTTTAAGAAGAAGTTCAGTGGAACAATCCACAAAAACAAGGACTGAATAGATATGATGACACTAAACTCATATCTCTCAACAGTAACTCTGAACGTGAATGGGCTTAATGACCCCATCAAAAGGCGCAGGGTTTCAGACTGGATAAAAAAGCAGGACCCATCTATCTGCTGTCTACAAGAGACTCATTTTAGACAGAAGGACACCTACAACCTGAAAATAAAAGGTTGGAGAACCATTTACCATTCAAATGGTCCTCAAAAGAAAGCAGGGGTAGCCATCCTTATATCAGATAAATTAAAATTTACCCCAAATACTATAGTGAGAGATGAAGAGGGACACTATCTCATACTCAAAGGATCTATCCAACAAGAGGACTTAACACTCCTCAATATATATGCCCCGAATGTGGGAGCTGCCAAATATTTAAACCAATTAATAACCAAACTGAAGAAATACTTTGATAATAATACACTTATACTTGGTGACTTCAATCTAGCTCTCTCTATACTAGATAGGTCTTCTAAGCACAACATATCCAAAGAAACGAGAGCTTTAAATGATACACTGGACCAGACCAGATGGATTTCACAGATATCTACAGAACTTTACATCCAAACTCAACTGAATACACATTCTTCTCAAGTGCACATGGAACTTTCTCCAGAATAGACCACATACTGGGTCACAAATCGGGTCTGAACCGATACCAAAAGATCGGGATAGTCCCCTGTATATTCTCAGACCATAATGCCTTGAAATTAGAACTTAATCACAACAAGAAGTTTGGAAGGACCACAACACGTGGAGGTTAAGGACCATCCTGCTAAAAGATGAAAAGGTCAACCAGGAAATTAAGGAAGAGTTAAAAAGATTCATGGAAACTAATGAGAATGAAGATACAACCGTTCAAAATCTTTGGGATGCAGCAAAAGCAGTCCTGAGGGGGAAATACATCGCAATACAAGCATCCATTCAAAAACTGGAAAGAACTCAAATTCAAAAGCTCACCTTACACATAAAGGAACTAGAGAAAAAGCAACAAATAGACCCCACCCCCAGCAGAAGAAGAGAGTTAATTAAAATTCGAGCAGAACTAAATGATATCGAGACCAAAAGAACGGTGGAATAGATCAACAGAACCAGGAGTTTGTTCTTTGAAAGAATTAATAAGATAGATAAACCATTAGCCAACCTTATTAAAAAGAAGAGAGAGAAGACTCAAATTAATAAAATCATGAATGAGAAAGGAGAGATCACTACCAACACCAAGGAAATACAAACGATTTTAAAAACATATTATGAACAGCTCTACGCCAATAAATTAGGAAATCTAGAAGAAATGGACGCATTCCTGGAAAGCCACCAACTACCAAAACTGGAGCAGGAAGAAACAGAAAACCTGAACAGGCCAATAACCAGGGAGGAAATTGAAGCAGTCATCAAAAACCTCCCAAGACACAAGAGTCCAGGGCCAGATGGCTTCCCAGGGGAATTCTATCAAACGTTTAAAGAAGAAATCATACCTATTCTACTAAAGCTGTTTGGAAAGATAGAAAGAGATGGAGTACTTCCAAATTCGTTCTATGAGGCCAGCATCACCTTAATTCCGAAACCAGAAAAAGACCCCACCACAAAGGAGAATTACAGACCAATATCCCTGATGAACATGGATGCAAAAATTCTCAACAAGATACTAGCCAATAGGATCCAACAACACATTAAGAAAATTATTCACCATGACCAAGTAGGATTTATCCCCGGGACACAAGGCTGGTTCAACACTCGTAAAACCATCAATGTGATTCATCATATCAGCAAGAGAAAAACCAAGAACCATATGATCCTCTCATTAGATGCAGAGAAAGCATTTGACAAAATACAGCATCCATTCTTGATCAAACCCTTCAGAGTGTTGGGATAGAGGGAACTTTCCTCGACATCTTAAAAGCCATTTACGAAAAGCCCACAGCAAATATCATTCTCAATGGGGAAGCACTGGGAGCCTTTCCCCTAAGATCAGGAACAAGACAGGGATGTCCACTCTCACCACTGCTGTTCAACATAGTTCTGGAAGTCCTCGCCTCAGCAATCAGACAACAAAAAGACATTAGAGGCATTCAAATTGGCAAAGAAGAAGTCAAACTCTCCCTCTTCGCCGATGACATGATACTCTACATAGAAAACCCAAAAGCCTCCATCCCAAGATTGCTAGAACTCATACAGCAATTTGGTAGCATGGCAGGATACAAAATCAATGCCCAGAAATCAATGGAATTTCTATACACTAACCATGAGACTGAAGAAAGAGAAATTAAGGAGTCAATCCCATTTACAATTGCACCCAAAAGCATAAGATACCTAGGAATAAACCTAACCAAAGAGGTGAAGGATCTATACCCTAAAAACTATAGAACACTTCTGAAAGAAATTGAGGAAGACACAAAGAGATGGAAAAATATTCCGTGCTCATGGATTGGCAGAATTACTATTGTGAAAATGTCAATGTTACCCAGGGCAATTTACACGTTTAATGCAATCCCTATCAAAATACCATGGACTTTCTTCAGAGAGTTAGAACAAATTATAATTATATTAAGATTTGTGTGGAATCAGAAAAGACCCCGAATAGCCAGGGGAATTTTAAAAAAGAAAACCATAGCTGGGGGCATCCCAATGCCAGATTTCAGGTTGTACTACAAAGCTGTGGTCATCAAGACAGTGTGGTACTGGCACAAAAACAGACACATAGATCAATGGAACAGAATAGAGAACCCAGAAGTGGACCCTCAACTTTATGGTCATCTAATATTCGACAAAGGAGGAAAGACTATCCATTGGAAGAAAGACAGTCTCTTCAATAAATGGTGTTGGGAAAATTGGACATCCACATGCAGAAGAATGAAACTGGACCACTCTCTTTCACCATACACAAAGATAAACTCAAAATGGATGAGAGATCTAAATGTGAGACAAGAGTCCATCAAAATCATAGAAGAGAACACAGGCAACACCCTTTTTGAACTCGGCCACAGTAACTTCTTGCAAGATACATCCACAAAGGCAAAAGAAACAAAAGCAAAAATGAACTATTGGGACTTCATCAAGATAAGAAGCTTTTGCACAGCAAAGGATACAGTCATCAAAACTAAAAGACAACCTACAGAATGGGAGAAGATATTTGCAAATGACATATCAGATAAAGGGCTAGTTTCCAAAATCTATAAAGAACTTATTAAACTCAACAGCAAAGAAACAAACAATCCAATCATGAAATGGGCAAAAGACATGAAGAGAAATCTCACAGAGGAAGACATGGACATGGCCAACAAGCACATGAGAAAATGCTCTGCATCACTTGCCATCAGGGAAATACAAATCAAAACCACAATGAGATACCACCTCACACCAGTGAGAATGGGGAAAATTAACAAGGCAGGAAACAACAAATGTTGGAGAGGATGCGGAGAAAAGGGAACCCTCTTACACTGTTGGTGGGAATGTGAACTGGTGCAGCCACTCTGGAAAACTGTGTGGAGGTTCCTCAAAGAGTTAAAAATAGACCTGCCCTACGACCCAGCAATTGCACTGTTGGGGATTTACCCCAAAGATTCAGATGCAGTGAAACGTCGGGACACCTGCACCCCGATGTTTCTATCAGCAATGGCCACAATAGCCAAACTGTGGAAGGAGCCTCGGTGTCCATCGAAAGATGAATGGATAAAGAAGCTGTGGTTTATGTATACAATGGAATATTACTCAGCAATTAGAAACGACAAATACCCACCATTTGCTTCAACGTGGATGGAACTGGAGGGTATTATGCTGAGTGAAATAAGTCAATCGGAGAAGGACAAGCAGTGTATGTTCTCATTCATTTGGGGAATATAAATAATAGTGAAAGGGAATATGAAGGAAGGGAGAAGAAATGTTGGGAAATATCAGGAAGGGAGACAGAACATAAAGACTCCTAACTCGGGGAAACGAACTAGGGGTGGTGGAAGGGGGGAGGAGGGCGGGTGTTAGAGGGGAATGGGTGATGGGCACTGAGGTGGACACTTGACGGGATGAGCACTGGGTGTTTTTCTGTATGTTGGTAAATTGAACACCAATAAAAATTAATTAAAAAAAATAAATAAAAGTACTAAAAAAAAAGAAAGAGAAAGAAAGAGAAAGAAAGAAAGAAAGAAAAAAAGAAAGAAAGAAAGAAAGAAGAAAGAAAACATATGTTAGACATGAAAAATGTGAGAACACTACAGGTGCAGGCATTTAAAGCCATAAGAGGCAATTATGAGCCACTATAGCCAATAAATTTGAATATTTACATAAAATGGAGAACTGTGTAGAAAAGCAAAACCTTAGAAAAACTTCACAAAAAGGGGAGCCTGGCTTGCTTAGTCAGTAAAACATACAACTCTTGTTCTCAGGGTCATGAGTTCAACACCCATGAATGGGCATAGATCTGACTTAAAAGAAAAGAAAATTCTTCACAAAAAGAAATAGAAGATGTAAATAATTTTGTATCTGTTAAAAAAGCTGAATACATAATTTAAAATTTTCCCATAAAGACCCATTTGGTTTGGTAACCTGTGAATTCCATCAAATATTTACGGAAGCTATATGTCGATCTTACACAAACCCTTCTAAAGACTAGGAAGAAAAACAGCCCTAAACTTTTTAAATTAGCCTTTATACTAAAGCGTTTCAAAAACACTGTAAGAAAAAAATCACTTGCCAATTTCATAAATAAACATATATGCAAAATTGTACTAGTATGTTAGTATACTGAATTCGGAAGTGTATGGAAAGAGCTATTTATAGCAACCAAGTTTGGTTTATTCCAGAAATGTAAGGTTAGTGTAATATTCAAAACTGTGTCAATATATTTCACTATATTTTCAGAATAAATGAAAAAAAATCATGTAATCATTTTTTCAGAAACCCTTAGTTTTTCAATTTTTTGTTCAATAAACTCAGACACAGCACTGTTTCTCTATTACTGAAGTTTCAGAGCTTCATGTAAGCATTGCAATAAAAATATGTCAACTCTTGAAGGCATTCTTCTTCAGGAAAACCTGCTAACAGCAGGGCCCTTTGAATCACATCCTGTGTAGATCAATCTGACATTACTTTTTCAGATGTCCCTCCTGAGATCTTTCTGAAGCTCAAAGAAAAGGAAACAATAATTCTTTTATGGCTATCATAATTACTGAAATGGAATCACATGGTATTTCTGCATGCACCTTTGCAAAACTGTGCTTCTTTTCTTGTTAAAACATTGTTAGAAAAGGAGTGAAAATTTCGTGTGTCAGAGTCAAGTGGAATTCTGAAATGACATCCTCCTGCTTTTATTCTTGTTTGTAGTAGTTGCTTGAGGTGGAGAGAGGCAACCTTATCCCAAATACTCCCAGACTACTTTTATTTGTTATTCAAATACAATTTAAAAATTATGATAATATTATGGGCACACCAAAAACTGCTTTCTAGTTTCTAAATTTAGCTACATATTCTCTGATATAAATTGCTTAACATTCTAAATTATTAAATGGAATTTCATGATGTGGGTAATGTAAAGTTGGCGTGTTTAAAAAGACATGAATATTAATGCTATCATCTACTACACCAATGATGTTCCTATACTTTTATATCCATAAAAATGAGGAAAAATTCATTTTAATTCTGTGATGTGCCTTCTGTTAATAATAGATGACTTACAATGAGGTCATTATTCATTTTCTACCTTTTTATTGATATAAACAAAACTTAGCTAAAGTCTTGCGTAATTTTCCTGAGGCCTCAATTTCTCATATGTGAAACTGCTGTAAGAATACCTATCTTGGGCAGCCCGGGTGGCTCAGCGGTTTAGTGCCACCTTCAGCCCAGGGCCTGATCTTGGTCCCAGACCGAGTCCCACATCGGGCTCCCTACAGGGAGCCTGCTTCTCCCTCTGCCTGTGTCTCTGCCTCTGTGTGTGTGTGTGTGTGTGTTTCTCATGAATAAACAAATAAAACCTTAAAAAAAAAAGAATACCTATCTTGTAGGAATTATGTGAGAATCGCAAGAGATAACATGAAATTTGTCTGAGTAGTGCCTGGGATTTAATATGGTTGATTAAATTTGAGTTTCCTTGACTTCTTTCTTATATCAGGCAATTTCAATTCTGTATCCCACTCACAAATCCAGAAGAAAGAGCTCCTTAATCAGTCTCTCCTAATTGGACAGGGATATATCCTTGATCCAATTTTAGGTTGGGACAAGCCACTTATCTTTTCTTAATAAATAAACTGTCATAAATACTGGGGCCAACTGGTAGTTTCCTGAATTGCAAGGTTATGTCAACTTGATTTGGAGGTCTCCCACATTAGGTATATAAAATGAGTCAGTGGAGAAAGTGAACAGATAATTTAAAGGGAAGGATGTAGCAGTATGAGAGGGACTACATAGTTTCCAGTATACAAAGCTAGCACCCTTGTTTCCTAATATTTCTGCTCTCATATTTAAATTTCTTTATGCCATGATCTAAGAGTCTACTCTTTATTTTGTAAGCCCTTTTTAAGCATATTTTTTTACTTTAGCTAACTTAAATGTGTTCTAATATTACAAATCAAATGATTTTTTTATTAACTTACTCCAGTGCTTCTAAAATTCAGTTATTTAGAGCAGCTTTTGTTATTTTTCAAGATATTAAATTACATTATGATTTTTATTAGTATTTACTTTTAAGTCAACTATAAATTTGGTTAGTAGGTTTTGCTGATATTACATAGTGTGTTTTGAAACTGACATCTTTACCTTAAAAATATTAGTGGATTCATTATATATTCCAATATTGAACAGCAAAGAGAATATGAAGATTACATAAGGCTAAGGAGGAAAAATTGTCAAAAGGTTTATCCAATAATTGAATGGGTTGTGAAGAAAATACTGTGATCCCAAATTTTAGTACATATTAATATTTATAAATATATTATTTAGGATGTTTTTGGCACAAATTAAAAACCAGTTCTAATTAAAGGATAAAGTTATTTATTAGATAAGAAGAGGCAAAATATCCAACGATGTCAACAAAGATCCCTTTCTGTCTTTTCACTCAGCTATCCTCAATGTGTTGGCTATAGTCCTTAGTCTTGTCTTTTCATACATCCAAAATGCTGCTGCAGGTTCTTTGATCCAACACAACTTTCTTTGTCCAAAATATAAAGGGCAATTGCCCACCCCCAGATTGTTTTTAAATCCTGGAATTCAGATTTCCTTAGAAATCCCTCAGCACACTTCCTGTTAAATCCCATTGGATTTAAATTTCTGGTGTGCTCTGTATTCCAAGAAGAATTATGAATAATCTCTCTATTCTCAAATGTGCTCCTGTTTGAAAGATAAATTATAATTAAGATTGGTCACATGCATATGCCTTAGGAGCATGAAATCCTGAATGAAAAGGCAAATAATCTAGTATTTTTAGCCTCTCATAGAAAGTGATTTTGGCAAGTGATAATGTAATGGCTTTGGGGTAGGCAACCAATAATGTCTGCCACATGTTAAGTACTGAACCATTTCCAATTTTTGATTATGAAGTTAGACATCGTACAAATTCGATGAATTTATGCTAAAATTCCCCATGATGATCAAGGTATCTGTGAATATGAATTCAGGAAAAAGTACAAATGAGTCAATTTTATTATTAGGTGAAATCTGATTTGGTCTTCCATATCAAAATATTAATAAAGGTTAGCAACTTTTCCACTTCTTGCTTATTTTTTATTACTATTACTATTCTAAATATTTTCTTTGGTTTCCTCTAGAATTAGACCCAGTAACCAAACAACTTATGCTCCATACAGCTAAATCAACTTTTGGCCATCTGACAGATGTAAGTAAAATGTCCCAAGTTATAATAAATATCACTATCCATGGTAATTAAATGCAAGCATCTATTATATTTTAATGTTTAAAAAATGACTGGAATATTATCTACTCTCTCATAATGGAGTAGGATATTTCCACACACTTATATTTTTAAATGTGGGATACGGTAATATTTTTGGCAATGTGGAGATTTATAATAGACTACAAAATTTTTCATAGCCTGTCTCAACGGAAGTGTACCATATAATCAGCCTTAAATTAAAGAGTTTCGCCTATGGGGCACCTGAGTAGCAGAGTTAGTTAAGCCTCCAACTCTTGACTTCGGCTCAGGTCATGATCTCAGGGTTGTGGGATCATGCTTCATGTGGGACTATGTGCTCAGTGCAGAGTCTGCTTAAGATTCTCTCTCCCACTCCCTCTGCCTCTCCCCTACCCATGTTCTCTCTCTCTCTAAAATAACAAAAAAAATTAAATCTTAAAAAAAGTTACCCATGTTTTCTTCTAGGAGCTTTACAATATCAGATTTTACATTTAAGTCTGTAATACATTTTGAATTAATTTTAGTGTGTGATGTAAGATAAAGGTCCTGTTTCATTATTTTCCATGCCTACAATATGTGACAACTTGGATGAACCTTGGGGATCTTATGCTAAAAGAAATAAATCAGTCACAGAAGGACTAATATTCCATGATTCCGTTTATATGAGGTATCTAAATTAGACTCATGGAAGCAAAGAATAGAATTGTGGTTGCCAGGGGATGGATGAGAGACAGATGGATAGTTGCTAATCAATGTATAAATTAAATTAGTAATCAATAAAATCTATAATATAATCAATAAAATGTCAGATATGCAAGATGAATATGTTACAGATATGAATAAAGATCTATGGTACAACATTTTGCCTGCAGAAAAAGTATTACAGTCTTAGTTAAAAATCTCTTAAGAAGATAAATCTCATATTAAGTGTTTTTAGCACAATAAAATAATTTTTATAATTTCATGTTTAAATAGATATTTCAAAAGCTGTGTATCTTTTAGTTTAAGCATATCCTTTTTATGTGACTAAAGTATCACTTGTAGTTGTAATAAATGCATGCTATGCCAATCTCTATAAAACTTGTATTTACAATATGCTATAGAATGTGTAGTGGACCATTATAAATTAGATCACATTAGAATAGTTAATTCATGTTAGAATATGTGATAACTTACATAAGAAATGTGAAGAAACCCCTGAACAACTGTATGATATAATGAAAAATATAGAGAAAGCTTATATCAATAACATTCCAGAGAGATCTGGAGAAAGCCAGATGGCTGATGGTATTATTCCACATGAAAGGAAGGCAGACCCAAGTCCACATGTCTGGAGAGGGTGTTTTTAAAAGGTGGCAAGACTATTATGTGTCATATGGAAAAAAAAAGGTAGAGAAGTCAAAGGGAAAGGAAACAGATTGTCAGTTTAACCAAATAGGATCTTTGAGGACCAGAAATCTAGGGCGTTTATAAAGACTAATTTGTTTATAGTGTGGTACTCAGTGCTAGCCTTGCCCTCTGTCTCCCCCAAAAAATCATTAGTAAAATCTACATGACTAACTCTGATGCTTTCAATGTTTTCTTATGGTTGAATTTGGACACGTGTTGAGTCTTCCTTTAAGACTAATGTGTGGTGAAGTCCCCCAAAGAAGACAACATCTGGGTTATATTTTGAGAACTTAACTGGGATTGGTGATTAAGGTGCAGCTTTCAGCTTTATTTTGGATTAAATCATCATGATGAAAGTGAGACAAGAGTGTTTCCTCACTGTGGTTGCCAAATGACACAAACCATGATGATAGTTGGCATATGACTTCATAGAAGAAGAACATTATGAGATGAACATTTGCAAAGTTTAATACTGAAGATTAAAATAAAGTGCTAAATTCCTTTACCATTTCATATATTGAGCAAAAGAATCAAGAAATGATATTCTAAAGTCTTAGACTAGTAATGCATGTAATTGAGCTACAAAAGTTAACCAGTTTCTTAAGATAGCAAAACTTTTCCAGGATTGCAAAAAGATGTCCATGTCTGATGTTGCCTGAGAGGAGTAGAATTTCTTGGAGAAAGTACTCTATTGGGTGATTTGGTCATCAACTGAGTATTAGAATGATTTATTGAGATCAAAAGCAACCAAAAAATAGAGAAATGTATGAGGAATGTAATGCCAGTGACATAAGAAAAATATCTTGATTTGTGATTAGAATATACCATTGGTATGCTCAGGAGTAGGAGGTATAAAGTAGAGAAATGAAAAAAGATTACAAAATCATTTTCAAGACCAGTGCTAGGAATTACATGAGGTGGACATGTCTCTGTTTTGGGGGCGATATGTTATAAACTGGAAAGTAGCCAGGATTTAGATGACAAGATTCTGATCATAAGTCAAAAAGACAGGTAATAAGAGACTTCTACATATATTTTAGAACTCCAGAGACTTTGTAATAAAACCTGTGATAAGATGATGTGGAAAAAATGTTAGAATTACCCAGAGATAGTTATTTCAAGAGCTATTTATAAATAAGCCCTCCTGGAAAGACCTTGAATTCATTAAAACTCCGAATTTTTCCCCCCTCCTATATGTCTCTTAGTAAAGTTGATTCAGGAGGAAGAAGATTAGAGGTAATAATGCCCGACCTTAGTAGATAAAATGGAATTGCTGAGTTGAAATTTCAGTTGTCAGTTGAAAATGGGCCATTTGCAGATTACTAACATGTGGCTCAACTGCCTGAGGTCATATGTGCTAGAGAACAGGAAAAAAATTGGCCTTCAGAACTTGCCCTAGACACTGAAATTGCCCACTAATTTAATTCTGGTCTGATGGTTGTCCTACTTAGAGCTGATATGACCATTGGAGACATAAAGAAGCAGCTTTGGAAATAAAAACAAAGGACTTTCCAAGACTCTAGGAAGTAGAAACACTTAGCCACTCATTTTAGATGTTTTAAGGGTACAAATTATATGCTTGACATAGAGAAATTAAGCTCATAATATGAGAGTAGTTTGAAAGCAAAGTAGAGGTACCAGTATTAGAAGCTAATGGGGAGGAAAGGGCCACCCAAAAATGTTTCTGGCAGGTGGGATCTAACTCTTAGGATGGAATGTGGTCAGTAGGTGAGGACTGAACTTCTGGGTTCATCTCTGTACTTCCCCCTTTGTAGCACTAATTGCATATTCCCTGAACTTAACATATACCTACGGACCTCTGATGACCCAAGCATAACTTTGCTTGACTCTACTGAGAGGGATAAGTCCAGAATTAAGAGAAGAAATTCTCTTGCAAGCTAAGTCCTCAGGCTGGACCAGAAACACTACTCAGAAGAGAACATTGAGAAGGCTTCTTTATTCCTTAGAAGTTTAACCAAAAGTCAGTGGAGCCCTGGCTATCACAAGTAAATTCTGGTGCTCTCTTTGAGATGTTTTTGAGGGGGATGCAGATGCTTTTTGTGGAAAATATGTAAATGAGAAAGAAGATTTTATCGCAGGGTTAGCAGATATAGGAAGTGCTGGAAAGCGCTGGCTAACTGGCAGGAACTGTCACCTGCGTGAGCAGAGCTATAATCTATGCATTCTGGGGATCTGAACATAATGGGGAATGTGATATATCAGGGAAACAGGCATTTAAAAGGCAGCAGAAAGAGCAATATGGGAATAGGAGACAATCCTAGGTTGGAAGTGTGGCCAGAGAGAGACTTAGAAGAAAATACATATTTCTAATTAAACTTTAAGTTGTTTGCAGTGACAGGTTTGAAAGTAAAAGTTTTGATTTCCTTAGAAACTCTAATTGCAGGGATCTCTGGGTGGTTCAGTGGTTTAGCACCTGCCTTCAGCCCAGGGCATGATCCTGGAGTCCTGGGATCAAGTCCCACATCAGGCCCCCTGCATGGAGCCTGCTGACTTCTCCCTCTGCCTGTGTCTCTGCCTCTCTCTCACTCGCTCTCTCTCTCTCTTTCTCTCTGTATCTCTCTGTATCTCTCTTGTATGTTTGTGTCTCTCATGAATAAATACATAAAATCTTTAAAAAAAGAAAGAATCTGGGGATCCCTGGGTGGCGCAGCGGTTTGGCGCCTGCCTTTGGCCCAGGGCGCGATCCTGGAGACCCGGGATCGAATCCCACATCGGGCTCCCGGTGCATGGAGCCTGCTTCTCCTTCTGCCTGTGTCTCTGCCTCTCTCTCTCTCTGTGACTATCATAAATAATAAAAAATAAAAAAAAAAATTTAAAAAAAAAAAAAAAAGAAAGAATCTCTAATTGCTCACTAATTATCTTTATGTGACTTTTTTTTATGCTCAGTGAAAAAGGTGCCAAATCCAGCTTCAGGTTTAGGGACAGGGGCAAGAAGAGATGCTGCATACAAGTCAGCCATATGTGTTAAACCACATAGCACAAGAAAAATAAAACACTTTCTTCTCCAATGTGTTAATAATCGTGCAAGTATTCACTTTTAATTCTGTATCTCACTCTGTTGTTTTCTGACAATTCTAAAGCTACTTCAGATTTGGCCTCCTTCAAGGGCATCTATTTAGTGAAATCTACATGACTTGCTCTGATGCTTTCAGTGTTTTCTTATGGTTGAATTTGGACACGTGTTGAGTCTTCCTTTAAGACTACTGTGTGATGAAGTCCCCCAAAGGGGACAACATCTGGGTTACATTTCGAGAACTCCACTCAGATTTGTGATTAAGGTGTAGCTCTCAGCTGCGTTTTGGATTAAACCATCATGATGAAAGTGAGACAAAGGATTTTGCACAAGCTGGTATTATTTTAACTAATTCCAGCAAAATCACAAGTAAAAGAAGAGAATATATATCTGAATAAAACACCTGTATCTCTTATGCTATTTATTCTTGCTAATCAGCATTTTTTCACAGACCTGCAATTATTTTGACTAGTTTATAAAAAATCAGGAGTTTCAGACATAACTCAGTAGTGCCTGTATAATTATTGGATGTTTAAACAAAGCCAAATTCTTATGGGCCAGAAAAGCCAGCATTGAAATTTAGCTTGGATCTCATTCTGCATTCATCTGCTCAAACTCTCTTCAATTCTCCTGTGTTTACTTTTTAAAACTCTGTTGTTTTGGAGCTCCTGGGAGGCTCAGTCGGTAAAGCATTCGACTCTTGATTTTTGCACAGGTCACGATCTCAGGGTGGTGAGATTGAGTCCAGATTTGGACTCCCTGCTCAGTGGGGAGTCTGTTTCTCTCTCTCCCTCTGCCCCTCCCCACTGTGCACATATTCTCTCTGTCATTCTAAAATAAATAAGTAAATCTTAATTAAAAAAAAACAAAAAAAATTCTTGTTTTACCTTTCACAATTAATCTATAATAATTCTAGAAATGATTTCTATGTATAGTATGAATTTAAGGTGAAGTGTTTTGCTTTTGTTTTTTACATATGTCCAATTTTCCCAGCTTTATGTATTGAAAAGACTATCCTTTACTCATTGAACCACAATGCCAGCATTGTTATAAGTCAGGTGATTATATACATGTATTCTTTGTTATGGAATATAGGTGCATTTTTCTTCCACATCAATGCCAAAATAGCTTAATTTTCAAGGATTATATATAAATTTTCAAGGATTATATATAAATTCTGACTATTTTGTAGAATAAATCATCTTGCTTTGTTCTTTCATGATTGCATTGCCAATTCTCTCTCCCTCTTTGAATTTCCATTTAAATTTAACCATAAAACCAACTTATCAATAGTGGCAAAATAAGCCGCTGGGATTTTAAGGTTTTCTTCTTGTCTTTGCTTTTCAGTAGTTTTATTTTGATGTGCCAACTGTTGGTTTTGGTTTTATTTCAATTATTCTGTTTAGGTTTTAGAGTGTTTTGAATCTACTGGTATATATCCTTCATCAATTTTGGAAAATTCTCAGCCAGGAATTTTTTCAGATAAAGATCCTGCATCATTCTTTTTCCTCTCCATTTCAGACTCCATTTAAATATATGTGAGAAATTTGTACTTTGTACAAATTTGTACTTTGAGTGTCTTTCTCCTACACATTTTCTATATTTCTATTTCTTTTTATCTATGCTTCACTGTATTTGCATACTTTCAATTGTTCTTCCTTCCAATTCACTAATCCTATCTTCTAATCTAATTTGCTGTTAAATTTAGCTGTTAGGTTCTTAATTTCCAAATCTGGGTATTTATCCAAAGGAAACAAAAAACACTAATTCAAAAAGATATATGCAGACCCACATGTTCACTGCAGCATTTTTTACAATAGCCAAGATATGGAAGAAACTTTAGTGTCCACTGATGGATGAATTGGTAAATCTCATATGTAAATATGAGAATATTTAGCTCTTAAAAGAAGCATGATATTCTGCCATTTGTGACAAAATGGATGGACCTTGAGAGCATTACCCTAAGTCAGATAAAGGCAAATATTGTATGATCTCTTTTATATGTGGAATCTAAAAAATAATAATAGTAAATTTAAAAAAATCAAGCTCATAGAAACTGAAGACAGATTAGTGGTTGCTAGAGAAGGGGAGTGGGGTGGTGGAAATTTTTTAGTTTAAATAAATTGAATAAAAAAATATGTAAGTTCCAATAATCAGATGATGCCTACATTTCTTTATCCTTTTAGCCCATTTTTTCCACTTTTTCTTGAACTTATTAGTCAAATTTATTTATTTTTTTTACTGTGGTAAGAACACTTAACATGAGATCTACCCTCTTAACAAATTTTTAAGTGCCTACATAATATTAACCACAGACACAAAGTTGTATTCTTCATCTCTAGAGCTTACTCATCTTGTGTAACTGAAACTTGACATCTATTGAACAGCAACTCTTTATTTCCCTCTTCCCCCAGCTTTCACAAACCACCATTCTACTCTCTGTTTCTAGAGTGCAACTATTTAGACATGTAAGATCCCACTCATGTAAGTGGGATCATGCAGCATTTGCCCTCCTATGACTGGCTTATTTCACTTCACATATCTTCCAGTTCATCTATGGTGTTGCATATGGCAGATTTTCCTTCTTTTTAAAGGTGGAATAATATTCCATTGTATGTATATACCACATTTCTTTTTCTAAATGATGGGCATTTAGGTTGTATCCATATCTGACTATTTGATTAAAGTGTCCATAAGCATGGTACTGAATATATCACTTTGAGATCCTGATCTCAATTCTTTTGAATATCCAGCCATTGGTGGCATTGATGGATCATATGGTAATCCTGTTTTAATTTTTGAGGAACCTTCATACTGTTTTCCATGGTGGCTGCACTATTTTAGATTCCCACCAACAGTATACAAGGGTTCCAATGTCTCCATATTCTTACCAACTGTTTTATTTTGTTTTTTAATAATAGCCATCTTAACAAGTCTGAGGTTGATATCTTATTGTAGCTTTGATTTGCATTTCCCTGATGATTAGTGATATTAAGCACCTTTTCACACATGCATTGGCCATTTGTATGTCTTCTTTGGAGAAATGTCTATTCAAGTTATTTGCGCATTTTTAAATCAGCTTGTTTGTATTTTTGCTATCAAATTGAAGGAGTTCCTACTATATTTTGAATATTAACCACTATGAAATATATGGATTGCTAATAACTAATATTTCTCCCATTTCATAGATCACCTCTTCATTTTTTTGATTGGTTTTGTTTGTTTTTGTTGTTTTTTTTTTTTTTTTCTATGCAGGAGCTTTTTGTGTGATGTGGTCCCACTTCTCTATTTTTGTTTTCATTGCTTGTGCTTTGGGTGTCCTTTTCAAGACATCATTGCACAGACTGATGTCAGGAAGCTTTCCTCCTGTATTTTCTTCTAGGAGTTTTATAGTTCCAATCTTCAACTTTTAACTCTTTAATTCATTTTGAGTTGATTTGTATGTATGATGTCAGGTAAGTATCCAATTTCATTCTATTAGATATTTATATCCAGTATTCCCAACACCATTTGTTGAAGAGATAATTCTTTCCCCATTGTACATTCTTGGCATTCTTGTTGAAAATCAGTTGAAGGTATATGTGTGGGCTTATTTGAGGGCTCTTTATTCTGTTCCATTGGTCTATATGTCTGTTTTTATACCAGTGAGATACTGTTTTTAATTGCTGTAGCTTTGTAATGTGAAGTTAAGAAGTATGATGCCTCCATCTTTGTTTTTTTCTCTCAAGACTACTTTGACTATTTGGGATCTTTGTGGTTTCATAGGAATTTTAAGATTTTTTTTTTCTCTAAAAAATTCCATTGTGGTTTTTATTGGGATTGCACTAAGTCTATAGAGCACTCTGAGTAGTATGGATATTTTAATAATATTAATTCTTCCTGTTCATGAATATAGGTTATTTCCATTTATTACTGACCTCTTTAATTTATTTTATCAGCTTTTTATAATGTTCAGTGTACCAGTTTTTTATCTCCTTGGTTTGATGCTATGGTAAACAGGATATTTATTTATTTATTTATTTATTTATTTATTTATTTATTTTTATTTACTTGGGAGACAGCATGAGCAGTGGGGAGGAGCAGAGGGAAAGGAGCAGAGAGAGGAGGAGAAGCAGACTCCCCACTGAGCAGGGAGCTGGATGTGGGGCATGATTCCTGGATCCTGAGATCATGACCTGAGCAGAAGGCAGATGCTTTACCGACTGAGCCACACAGGTGCCTCAACAGGATTATTTTCCTAATTTCCTTTTTAAATGACTCACTGTTAGCATACATAAATGTAACTGATGTTGATTTTGTGTCCTGCAACTTTATTTTACTTTTTTTTTTTTTTTTGAGAGAGAGAGAGAGAGAGAGAGATTGAGAGTACAAGTAGGGAGAGGGGGTGAGGGAGAGAGAGAGGGAATTTTAAGCAGACTCCATGCTAAGCACAAAGCCCAACACAGGGCTCGATTTCAGTACCCCAAGATTATGACCTGGGTGGATATCAAGAGTCGATGCATAACTGACTGAGCCACTTAGGCATTCCTGTGTCTTGCAGCTTTATATTTTTTAAAAGATTTTATTTATTTGAGACCAAGAGAGAGCACACAAGTGGAGGCTAGGGGCAGAGGTAGAGGAAGAGGCAGGCTTCCCATAAGCAGAAAGCCCAGGACCCTGAGATCATGACCTGAGCCAAGGCTGATGCTTAACTAACTGAGCCATTAAGGTACCCCATGTCCTACAACTTTAAAGCCAGACAAAGACACTACAAGATAAGAAAACCACAGCCCAATATCCTTGGAGAACATAGAATCAAAAATCTTCAACAAAATACTAGCAAACCAATAACAACACATTAAAAAGATCACACATCATGAGCACGTGGTATTTATCCCTGAACAAGGATGGTTCAACTTAAATAAATAAATTAATGTGTTACATCACATTTATAGAATGACAGAGATAAAAGTCATATGAACTTACCAATATATGCATAAAAAATACTTGACAAGCTTAATTACCCTTTCATGGTAAAAACGGTCATCAAACTGGATATGGAAGGAAGGTACTTCAACATAGTAAAGGCCATACTTAACAAGCCCATAGCTAATATACAAACCAAAAGTTTTTCCTCTAAGATTAGGACCTAGGCAAGGATGACTACTATACCAACTATTCAGCATAATGCTGGAAATCCTAGTCAGAACAATTAAACAAGAAAAAAACGTATCCAAAATGGAAAGAAAGAAGTAAAATACACTGTTTGGTTTGAGTTTATGAACATAGAAAACCCTGAAGACTTCACAAAACAAAACAAACTATCAACATTATTTTAAAGTCCTTATGTACTATAGGATCTGAATCATCTGTGCATCTAGATCATCTAATTCTTTTTTTTTTTTTTTTTTTTTTTGTTCTCTATCACATTGTCTTACTTGTTGCCATGCCTGGTAATTCTCAATCTAATGCTGGATATTTTGTATAAAAATTCAAGGAACTTCACAGCATCTTATCCTCCTTAGTAATAGGCTTCTTTGTTTCTTCAGTAGGCAGATGGAATGGGGAGTTCAACACTTAAAGCAAGCAGGGAATTAAGGCTGCATCACTTAGATAATAGTCTATTATTTCATTCCTGTCCCTTACCAGGGTTTTTAATGGAATTTGAAAACATCATGTGAGCCCCTCCCCTAACAAATCTATTTTCACCTCTCCAGGAAAGACTGCTTGAAAAGTCAGCTTTTTTCAGTGTTTTTGGCTAAGCATTTTAAGTCCTTGCCTTACACAGCTTCAGGGATAGGGGAGATAATTTACTATGTGTTTGAGGCCCATACAGCCTTTAATTTTGCCACTATAAAACACAAGAGACTGTGATTATCAGACCTTTATGTCTTCACAGGATTATAAGATATCTGAAGGCTTAAAAAAACAAAGAAAAAGAAAAAGGATTTTTCCCAGCCTTTCTACTTGTGCTTAGCAGGAATAAGTCTACCACAAAGTAATCCACTTTACCCACAAGCAGAAGTTCTGCATATATTTTTACTGAAAAATGTGAATCAAAACATTTTCTCTAGTTAATTTTATTTCCATATTTAGGCTTTATCCCTTTTCTATGGTTTTCCATCTCAGGGACATGCCTAGAGTACATTTTTTTTAACAACTTTCTGACAGTATTTCCATACCCCCCAACCCCCCGTGAATGGTTTAAGACTATTTCTCAGTCCCTAATATCTGAAACGTTCAAATAGTCTCCCTTGCACGCATATAGTTTTTACAAGACTAACATTTCTTAAGACAATTAACTACTCTATCTTTTAAACATTTCTATGCTAAGAGTTTGCCTTGTGCACAAAATAGAGACTCCTTTCCTCTTGCTTTATTCTTTGTGAAAAGCTTGACTTCAAGGAAGATACTTAGCAGCCATGACTTGATAAATAAATGAGGCTCATGCAGAACAATGGAAGTACGGCAGGTAAACGACTGCCAACAGAATATACAAAAAAATATTGTGAATAGAGAAAGATTGGAGAGACACTGCTTTTAGACCTGACTCACACAAGTTGAAAAGGGACCGATAGGTGCAGAGAAAATAAAGAAAAACATTTAACACATTGTGAATTTAGTTCAGTATTAGACCAAACAAATAGAGGGTTTTATCCTCAGTGTCTAATACATAGTTCATAGTTGGTGAAACATATTAAGAAGAATAAAACTAGGTAGTTTTAAAATGGAAAAATATAGTCAGAGATATTTCGTAGCTGGTGAAATCTGCTATTTTGTTACTCTTGAAGTAAATCTGGTTTGTAATAGAACAGAAAAATTAGATTTTTAAAAATTTGTATTTATTTAACACAGAGAGAGAGAGTACAAGCAGGGGGAGCAGCAGAGGGAGAGGGAGAAGCAGACTCTGATGAGCAGGGAGTCTGATGCAGGGCTCAATCCAAGACCCTGGGATCATAACCTAGCCAAAGGCAGACATTTAACCGACTGAGCCCCCCGGGCGCTCCAGCTTTGATTTTTAAAAATAAAAATCCAATATTTTACTTTAGAAATTTAGGAGAATAAAACTGTGGTAAATGGGAAGGCAGACGGAAAATTGAGAAAATCCTTTTTATTTGAGACTTCTCTATTCTACTTGGTTCACCTACCTAAAGTAACTATGTTACTTTCTGAAATTCTCTGAAAATCCCTGTAAAAATGCATATGTGTTGCACCAAAAAAGAATATATACTGTCTAGATAATTCAGTTTATAACACTTATTCTGGTGTCTGCCATTTTTACCTGACTGAAATTTTGTGTCGCATGTGCAATATTTTGCTGAGTGGTACATTACTGCAGTTCAAAGCATAGCAGTAGTGAAGAGGACACACATGACCACAGGCACACATGGAGTCCCAAGTGTGTGCTCCTGATGTTCCCCACTCCCGTGAGTGGTTGATATTCAAAGACAGAAAAGGTAATACGATGGCAAAATGGAGAAGGCTTGTAGGTGTAATGTCTCTTCACCCTACAATGTGTGTGGTACAATTATCTGTTTTAGTTTCTCTTTCACACTTGACTCGGTGACTAGTCTGAAGGGGCTGGATTTTAAAAGTGAAGAAAGGAATTATTTTCATTTTTATAGTATTTTCCCTATTTACTGTATTTAAAACAAATATATGAGTCTTAACAAAGACTACAAAAGGGTCACCTGTGGATCTTTTTAAACATTTATATTTGATTTGTTCTTTCCTTGCTCTGTGCAATTTCTAATTCAAGATATTTGAAATGTATGTCAGACGCATGCGTTTTTTAAAAAGTTTTATAAATGATTGCACTTAAACTCCCTTCAAACTTGAAAACTATACCTGGTATCGATCTGACAACATATTTTTTAAACTTTGTGATTTGGTCCTGAAATAAAAGCCACAGTACTTTGACTCCTAGATTAATCAGCGTGTCTATTAAGTATATGTATTCCTCATCAGCATTATTACATTTCAAAAGATGATGACAACTCTATTTTAATTCTACTAACTTTTTTCTTTTTTTTTAATTTAAACTTACTTAACATATAGTGTATTATTAGTTTCAGAGGTAGCGTTTAGTGATTCATCAGTTGCATAAACACCCAGTGCTCATTCCATCAAGTGCCCTCCTTAATGCTCATCACTCAATTGCCCCATGTCTCCACCCACCTCCCTTCCAGCAATCCTCAGTTTGTTTCCTATTGTTAAGTCTCTTATGGTTTGTACCCTCTCTGACTTCATCTTATTTTATTCTTCTTTCCCTCACCCATGATCCTCTGTCTTGTTTCTTAACTTCCACATATGAATGAAATAATATAATTGTCTTTCTATGATTGACTGATTGACTTATTTTGCTTAGCATAATACCCTAGTTCAAATGGTAAGATTTCATTTCCCGATGGCTTGATGTCTGTACACACACACACACACACACACACACACACACACACACCTTCTTTATCCATTAATCTGTTGGAGGACATCTGGGCTCTTTCCATATTCTGGCTATTGTGGACATTGTTGCTGTAAACATTGTTGCAGTTACCCCTTCGAATCACTGTTTGTAACCTTTGGGTAAATACCTAATAGTGCAATTGCTGGGTTGTAGGATAGCTCTATTTTTCACTTTTTGAGGAAGCTCCGTACCATTTTCCAGACTGGCTATACCTCCCTACATTCACACTAGCAGTGTAAGACAGTTCCCCTTTCTCTGCATCTTCACCTATATCTGTTGTCTCTTGACCTGTTAACTTTAGCCATTCTGACAGATGTGAGAGGTTATCTCATTGTGGTTTTGATTTGTATTTTTGATGCCAAGTGATGTTGAGCATTTTTTTCATGTATCTGTTGGCCATTTATATGCCTTTTTTTTTTGGATAAATGTCTATTAGTGTCTTTTGCCCATTTTTTGACTGGATTTTTTTGGGGGGGTGTTGAGTTTGGTAAGTTCCATATAGATTTTAGATACCAGCCCTTTATCTGATAAGACATTTGCGAATATCTTCTCCCATTCTGTAGGTTGTCTTTTGATTTTGTCAATTGTGCAAAAGTTTTTTATCTTGCTGTGCAAAAAGCTTTTAATCTTGTTGAAGTCCCAAAAGTTCATTTCTGCTTTTGTTTCCCTTGCATTTGTAGATGTGTCCAGCAAGGAGTTGCTACAGTTGAGGTCAAGAGGTTGCTGCCTGTGTTCTTCTCTAGGATTTTGATGGATTCTTGTCTCACTTTAGGTCTTTCATCCATTTTGTGTTTATTTTTGTGTATGGTGTAAGGAAATGGTCCAGTTTCATTCTTCTGCATGTTGCTGTCCAATTTTCCCAACACTATTTGTTGAAGAGACTTTCTTTTTCCAATAGGCATTCTTTCCTGCTTTGTTGAAGATTAGTTGACAATAGAGTTGAGGGTCCATTTCTGGATTTTCTCTTCTATTTCATTGACCTATGTGTCTGTTTTTGTGCCAGTACCATACAGTGTTGATGATTACAGCTTTGTAGTACATCTTGAAGTCCGGAATTGTGGTGCCAACAGTTTTATGTTTTCGTTTTCAACAGTCCTCTGGCTATTTGGGATCCTTCTTGGTTCCATGCAAATTGTAGTAATATTTATTCCAGCTCTGTAAAAAAAAAAAAATAATGGTATTCTGATAGGGATTGCATTGAATATGTAGATTGCTTTGGGTAACATAGATATTTTAACAATATTTGTTCTTCCAATCCATGAGCTTGGAATGTTTTTCCATTTCTTTATGTCTTCCTTAATTTCTTTCCTAAGTGTTCTCTAGCTTTCAGAGTATACATCCTTTACCTCTTTGGTTAGGTTTATTCCTAGGTATCTTACGGATTTTGGTGCAACTGCAATTAGGATGGATTCCTTAATTTCTCTTTCTTCTGTCTCATTGTTAGTGTATAGAAATGCTACTGATTTCTGTTCATTGATTTTATATCCTGCCATTTTGCTGAATTCCTGTATGAGGTCTTGCAATTTTAAGGTGGAGTCTTTTGGGTTTTCCACATAGAATATCATGTCTTAGAGAAGAATGAAAGTTTGACTTCTTCTTTGCCAATTTGGTTGCCTTTTATTTCTTTTTATTGTCTGATTGCTGAGGGAAGGACTTCTAGTACTGTGTTGAACAACAATGGTGAGAGTGGACATCCCTGTCGTGTTCCTGACCTTAGGGGGAAAGCTCTCAGTTTTTCCGCTTTGAGAATGATATTTGCCATGGGATTTTCATCTGTGGCTTTTATAATATTGAGGTAGGTTCCCTCTATCCCTATGCTGCAGAGAGTTTTAATAATAAAAGTGCTGCATTTTGTAAAATGCTTTTTCTGCACTATTGAGAGGATAATATGGTTCTTGTCTTTTCTTTTATTAATGTGATGTATCACACTGATTAATTTGCGGATGTTGAACCACTCTCATAGCCCAGGAATAAATCCCACTGGTCTTGATGAATAATCCTTTTAATCACTGTTGGATCCTATTGGCTAGTATCTTGGTGAGAGTTCTACTAACTCTTAAAGTAATTGGTTTTGTATGAACAAAAATAAATTAATTAAATAGTAATATTACAAAAAGCTGTTAGGAAGAATAACATGGAAGTAATTGTCACTTAGTTTTACTCACTTGAGAGTTAGTGATTCAGAATTTCCTAAGCAATATTTCAGCTAGCCCTTTGCTCAGATCTGGAACTTTTATCTGTTAGAAACAAATAAACCAATTTCAAGCCTTTCCACATATAAGCCACAGTATAGAAAAATGGAGCCAAAATAATATATTATTTTTTTCTTTTGAAAGTGGTATTAGATCTCCATTTATCTATGTTCCTACTTGTATACTTGAGTACTCATGTGTGCCCACAGGACAGCTCCAATGACAAAGTGAAAATATGAAGCCTCCTGCTTTAGACACTCTGCAGTGGTTTGCAGGGTTAAGCCATATCATCTGATAGTGTGTCCATCCAAATTAGATTGCTTTGACTTTGCTGAATTGTGTCCTGTGTCATAGCACAGCCTAATTTGAGGATGTTATTACTAGAAATGTCAGAGATCATCTGTAATCTATTGTAAAAATATAGGTGTGGATGTAATTTCCAATATTCTTTTTATTAAGACACATGGGAAATGTTTTTTTTTTTATTTTTTATGTTTTTTTTTTTTTTTTGTTATAGTACCAGTAATAGGTCTTTTCCTGAATGAGTACTTTGTTTTCATTTCAAGGATACTGTGACCCATTAAATGAATCATCGATCCTTCTTTGTGTTGACTACTAGAAAGCTGTGGGCTAAATTTGTGTCCCGTCTCTAGCAGATGTACAGGAACATTTGGTATGCTTTCAGTGTACTCATCTCACTTCTGACATCATCTCCTTTTCCTATCCTTATTTTCCCTCTGTCCCAATTTTCTCAGTCCATCTTGATTTATTTTATTTTGTAGTTTTGCATGTGCTTTTATAACAAAAACTTTTTAGGATACATCTTTTAACAGGAAAGTAAAATAAACTGAGTTTACATTAATCGCTATCACCTAGTGCCAAATACCTCATTTAAATCATTTTACCCTTAATCAATGTAATCAGAATGAGATAATTTTTCATGGGATTATTTTGATTACTAGCATATCATTTTATTCATGGTTCAAATAAACTGTAAAGCAATATATAAAAATTACCAGTATTATTGCCAGAGAATTTTAGGGAGTGTTTTTATTTTATTCATTTGCTTAATGAATTAAGATATAATAAAAGAGAATGTATGGAGGGAATAATTATAATATTAATATAGCTCAGAAAATTTTTTTATTAAATGAATAAAGCCCACTCTTTCCCTTTAGATATCTTCTAAAAAGACTCAGTAAGCTAGTATTTTGTTTAATTAATCATTTGAAATGGTCAGTTTATTCTATTACATTTCCAGACCTAAACATTATGATTGCTGTGGATCAACCAATGATGCATGATTTAAAATTTTAGTTTAAATAAAATGTTCTCTAACATAAACATAAATAATAACTGTAAAGATAGAGGATTTTTAAAAGATCTAATGTGACACCTTAGTTTATATTCCTACCAAATCAGTTTTGAAAATAGTTTAAGAAACAAAAAAAGCAAATGTTATGTTACAATATGAAAATTGCTCTGCTTTTAATTAGAACAAATGTTATGGTCTCTTAAAATTACTCTTGATTTAATGTGCTTACTTTAATGAATAATCATTGTTAGAAATCCTTCAGTTTGTAATCATAGTTTTCCAGAAGAAAAAATAATATAAAGGGAACTTCTAGATCTTGGCAATTGTTTCTGCTTTCAAAATGGCTTTTAAGTTTTCTAAAAACTTATTAGAACAACAATTTTTTCCTGCATAAATAATTTTAAAATAACAAAGATCATTGAGTTTCTCTATTATTTTAATAGAAGAAATGATTTATTTTTGAAATCAGAGCCATGCTGTTGCAGCTACAATGGAGCTTTCTTGTTGCCTTTTACCATGTGTATAGGGTCAATATATTATTGCTCATGAAATACATAAAGTACAGATAGTCAAGGTAAATTGGTGAATTTATGCCTGTTATTTGATGTATAATTAATGTTGTTAAGCTACTTCTTTTGCACACTTAAGTAAATCATGTACAATTCAATGAGTTAACCAAATGACAGAAAAGTTTGCTGAAGTTGTACTACTTACCATGTGTTGACAACTCCAAGGAGCTAATGACCTCAAAATCTCCACCATGATTGTCTTAGCTCTATGTAGTAGGAAATTAGAATCACCATATGATCTGTTCGGCAACGTAATATATGACACATTCTTTTGTTAACCACACTGACTTAATTGAGTGCTTATAATTTCTGAAATGTGATGATCTTCTAATGGCCATACATTTGTTTTCAAGACCAAAACTTTAATTCTAAGGAAAATTAAAATAATGATTTACAACGTAAGAATAGCATTCCTTATTACTATAGTTTTTTTCTTTGCCTTGGAAGATTAATGGTCTTTATATTCAAAAAGCTTAACAAAAATCTGAAGTCTTTCATTTATTCAGGTTTTGTTTCAAATTTTTGATAAATTTTAAGCTATTTTTAGATTTGTATTTAAACTCACATGATTCAGGATTAAATTGCATTATGACACTAAGTATACATATATGAGATGTGGAAAGAGAGTTAAATACAGAAAGAAAGGAAAGGTTTAAGAAATAGGATAGTAAAGAGAGTATTTGCCAAATTGACCCCATGAGGGAGATAGAACAATTGCACAAATTAACCAAGTAACAATTATAATAACTCTGGAAGTTTGTGTACAATATATATAATGTGATATGACCACTGTTTGCTTCACTTTATTATTTTCACTTCCTTACAGATTTTTATAATGAGGTATAATATGCATATAGTAAGAGTGTACAGTTTTTAAGTGTACATGACAATAACCAAATAAACACTACAAGGTTCACCAAGTTAATTATATAGAACATTGCCAGCACCCCAAAACCCTTCCTCACTTTCACTCATTGCTTTCTCCTCAAAGGTAAGAGTTAATATTTCTCGGGAGACCTGGGTGGCTCAGAGGTTGAGCATTGGCCTTTGACTCAGGACATGATCCTGGGGTCCTGGGATTGAGTCCCACATCGGGCTCCCTGTGAGGAGGCTGCTTTTTCCCCTGTCCATGTCTCTGCCACTCTCTGTCTCTCTCATAAATAAATAAATCTTTAAAAAAATCGTTCTCACAAGTTAGTTTCACCTTCTCTTGAGCTTTAAATGAATAGAATGATATAGTATGCATTATTTTGTCATAGGCTTCCCCTCCTGATATGTTTAAGACATTTATCAATGCCATTGTGTGCAGCAGGTTTTTTTTATTCTTTTTCATTGATGAATGACAGTATTGGTATAAATATGTATTATCCTATGGAATAAATATATACAATTGATTTTGCCATTTATGGACATTTTGGTTTTTCTGAATTTTTGGTTGTTAAAATAATGCTTTTAGACCTAGTGTCAAGAAAGATGGAGTAAATAGATTCAAACCTCTCTTTCTCACCAAATTAAGTTATGTAACCTGCACAGAATGCAGAGAGAAGCTATTGAACATTTTAGAAAGTAAACAGTGGCAGGTATATTGGAGAACAAAACAAGAATTCAAAGTAACACCAAACCAACAATGGGTTTATAATTTATTTTCCCCTTGGTTTTTCATGTTGGCTAGCCCAGTAGGTGAGTACAGTCTCAGAAGTACAAGACAGAATGTGGTAACTAATTCCCTAGCCTTCTAACCAGGGAAGTGGAAAGCAGAACCACAGAAAACTGGAAAATACCAGAGAAAATAATGAGATGAAGGAGTTCATGGAAGTCAGTCTATAAATTTGTTTTTAAAAAATCCTAAGCTCACACCTGAACTGCACCAGTTTAGAGCTATTCCTAATCAGCATTAAAAAAGACTTTGACAACTGAGTCAGAAGATAGACTACCACTCAAGCTGGCCATGGGTGATAGATATTGGGGACAGATCTGAAGAACACCTCAAAGTCCTTGAAAACTTAACTGACAGTGGATTCACAGCCCACAAAAGGTGTGTTGCAACTTACAGCTTGAACTTAACTAACCAGGTCTATTGCCTGCTTAAAACAAAAATGACATCATTCTCAATAGAATTAAAACAAGACACACACACACTAATATACTATACTATACTATACTATACTATACTATACTATAATATAATAATCTATCTCTATAAAATCTTGGTGTACCATTCTTACTTAAAATTTTGATATCGGTTCTCCAAATAAACAAAAAAAAAAAAAAAAAAAAAAGGAAGGAACTATGTAAGATGATGGAGGTGATGGATGTATTAATTACATTAATTGACTTGATTGTATAATGGTTCCACAATGTATATGTATATCAAGTCATCATTGTGCAAACTTTAAACATTTACAACTTTATCAATTATACCTCAAAAATGGGAAAATACATCAAATGAAATACCATTGAAACTATGAAATATTTAGGTACACCAAAAACTAAAAATAATTGTTGTGAAAAACCAAAGACATGTGGAGGTATACCATGTTCATGGATTGAAAGACTCAAAATTGTTAACATGGCAATCATTCCCAATTTGATCTATAGTTAAACACAATTACAATACAAATTCCAGAATGCTTTTCTCTAGAAATTGAAAAATTGACTTTAAAATTTATATGTAAATGTAAAGTATACAGAAGAGCAAAAACAATTTAGAAATATATGAAAATATTGAAAATAGATGTGCACAATTTAGAAATAGATGAACCAGATATCAAGACATACTATTGAGCTTCACTGATCAAATGGTATTGGTATAATGAATCAATGGAATAGAACAAATAGGTGTGGACCCATGCAAAGAGAGAGGGAAACAAACCATAAAGGATTCTCAATGATAGAGAACAAACTGGAGGTTGAAGGACAGATGTGGATAGGAGGTGGACTAGATGGATGATGGATATTAAGGACAGCATTGTTATAATAAGCACTGGGTGTGATATGTAAGTGATTAAACTTGAATTCTACTCCTGAAATGAATATTGCACTGTATGTTAACTAATTAGAATTTAAATCAAAATTTGGAAAAGAAAAAAAAAGTAGTGGACCCAGGCATATATGGTCAATAAAGTTGACAAGGTATTTTAATGAAGAAAGATTAACCTTTTCAACATATTGTGCTGTAAACATTGGATATACATAAAAAAAAAAAAAACGCAAACTTTGTTGCTTACCTACTTCATGGACATAATGTAACTAAAAAAATGTCAAAAGAACAAATTTCAGAAGAAAATATGGAAGGAAATATTTGCAATTTGAAGTAAAGATTTAGTAGACAATAGATAGAAGACATGAGTCAGGGCAGCCCCCGTGGCTCAGCAGTTTAGCTCCACCTTAGGCCTGGGGTGCGATCCTGGAGACCAAGGATCGAGTCCCACATCGGGCTCCCTGCATGGAGCCTGCTTTTCCCTCCGCCTGTGTCTCTGCCTCTCTCTCTCTCTGTGTCTCTCATGAATAAATAAATAAAACATTAAAAAAAAGAAAACATGAGTCATATAAAGAGAACAAAGTGAAAAAATGAACTACAAAATTAAAAATTCTACTTATCTAAAATTAGATAATGTTGGTGATTGTGCAGCTCTGTGACTACAGGAAAAAACTAATCTTTACATTTTAAAAGTGTAAATTTTATAGTATGCACATTATATCTTAATAAAATATTATTAAAAATGGTTAATAAAATAAAACAGTAAAACCCACACTAGGAGAGCATATTTGAAAGATATATATATGCAATAAAGGATACAGAATATAAAAATAACTCCACAAAGATAAAAAGGAAGACAAACTAATTAAAACGTTGTCAAATTTTGAACATGCACTTCACAAAACATGACATTTAAGTAGTCAAAAAGCAGATGAAAATAGCTCAATATAATTAGTCTTCAATATAATAAATAAAACTATAATGAAATATCACTATATATGTAATAAATTTTAAAAATTGATAGTACCAAGGGTTGGCTAGGATGTAAAACTATTGGAACTCTCGTACATTGTTGGTAGGAATGAATTATGATAAAATCTCTTTGAAAAACAGTTTGACAAAATTATAGAGGCTCAGAACGATGTTATTTTCTTCCAGAGAGAATTTTTTTTTTCTGGTTAGCAGGAAGATTATGGGAAGATTACCTTGATTTAATTATGATTGGTCTATTTTCAGGTTGCCCTTCTGCTCATGTATAGACCTCTGGTGTCTTATTTCAAAGCCTGGAGTTCTATCAAAAGTATCTTCTTCCTGGAGCTATCTGTTCTACAAACGTAGTCTAAAAATGGTTCCTGGCATGAAGGATAAGATTATTAAAGTTATAGTCCTTTCCTACAAGCAACTCATTATTGCAGAGTTGAACATAACTAAATTCTGTAACTAAATTCCTATAATAGCAAAATTGATGTAGTTTTATGACAGTTGGAGAAACATTATGGAGTCATTTACATACTATACTGATGTTTTCTATGTTCTCTACTTTAGATTCTTAAATTTAAAAAATATTTCTCTTCTCAAACTGTATTGTACCTGAACTGTTTATGTCACCTGATCAAATATTTAGAAGGGTTCTCTACAGATGGCTTCATTTATAAGGAAACAGACTACATCTCATCAGCAACATGTTTTTTTGACCTTTCTCATTCTTCTAGCCTGGAATACAGGCTATGAGGAAAGAAGTGGCTATTTTGTTATCATCATGCACAGAAACAGTGTTTTAGCAAAAAGATAGAAAGAGCCTGTTTCATTGATTGCTTTAGTAAATTGAACAGCCTACCCACAGATTTGTATATCAATCCAATCAGCCTATGACTTCCTTAAGGCATCATAGTAGGGCTAGAATACTTTCTTATTGAAAACAGTAAGACAAGGGAAAGGAACAGTTATTTTGAAGGTAGAAATTATGAAGCATAGATGGAATGCTTCTATATGAAACATCTTATCTAAGCTTTGAAGAACCAACAGAGTTTTCCAGATATAGATGGTAGGAAGTCTGTATTTTGAGGACCATATGAATCATTAGTAAGGAAAACATAAGGTTGAGATAGAGAAATTATAATGCATACTTACAGGAGTCTGAGAAGTTACTTGGTCATATTTTGTGAGTGACTTGATTTTTATATAGCCAGATCTTCTCCTACCATCACTAAGATTCCACTAAGATTTTTATGTAGGAAGGTATACAGTGTGTATTTCATAAAAATTTCTCATAAAATATATTTCTCTATTTTAGATAGATAAAAAAATTTCTCTGCAAAATAGATTGAGGATATGAGTAAAGGAAGAGTTTGATATTGGTTATATATCCCAGGTATGCACAGTTCAGTGACTTCCATACATATATATTGAATGATGCAATAAAAATGTACTTCCCCAGTGATAAAATTCAAATATCATCAGTAAACCTTCATATGACATTGGCCTTTGATATTTTTAGAGGGATATCTATCTATCTATATGTACAATCACAAAGGGTGAGATCAACAAGAGTGCTCCTAAGACTCTTATAGTCTGTTGAACTTTTTTTCCTGTTGACCTGACAGAGCTCCAGTTCATTGAACTTCTGGGCACAAAGCAAGGGACATCTGTTCAGTTGAGCTTTTTGTAATTGATAGGTTAATTAAAACTGACTTTTAGCTCTTTGCATTTTGTTTATTTTTCATGATACATATGCCCTGTGGTATTTCGCAATGAGTGCTGTCTTAAAAATCTCAAACTCAAATAAACAAAACAAGCTACTCATTTATTGCTTCCGGACTTAAAGTTGTACATGATGTAAGTCTAAGTGCTTTCTTTCACCTTTATTTGGCCAGAATATTCTGGGATTTCCTCCAGGATAAAGATCAGCTCAGTGCGATTCATGCATCCATTACATCTGGACTATCTCAGTGTTGCTTAGCCAATGTGTACAGAGACAGTGCAAAATCTGCTGTTTTCATAAAGTACAATAGCCTGCTTATATTTTGCAGCCAAAAACACAAGTATATTACCAAAGTCCCTACGTTCTAATGTAGATTCTCAACCATTGTTTTTATTACTCATACTAACATCAATCACAAAATAATCAGGACTATTTTACACTAAGCTAGAAACCACTCAGCATCTCTAAAATGTAAGAGAAAGGAGACCCCCAGTGCTTTTTAATCATTGCTTTTATTTTTTAAAATATTTTTATTTATTTATTTATTTATTTATTCATAAGAGACAGAGAGACAGAGAGGAGGCAGAGACACAGGCAGAGGGGAAACAGCCTCCATGCAGGGAGTCCTACGTGGGACTCAATCCCGGATCTCCAGGATCAAGCCCTGGGCTGAAGGTGGCGCTAAACCACTGGGCCACCAGGGCTGCCCTAATCATAGCTTTTTTTTTTTTTTTTAAATAAGTTGAACATGACATTATTATGTTTTCAACTTTATTTATGATAGTCACAGAGAGAGAGAGAGAGGCAGAGACACAGGCAGAGGGAGAAGCAGGCTCCATGCACCGGGAGCCCGACGTGGGACCCGATCCCGGGTCTCCAGGATCGCGCCCCGGGCCAAAGGCAGGCGCTAAACCACTGCACCACCCAGGGATCCCCCTAATCATAGCTTTGAGAGAGATGATATTTTGTGAGTAAGTGATAGCAAAGCTATCAATAATAACAATAAAACAAAGAGCAAAGCAACAAAGTATTTCCATGAACCCGTCTGAACAGGTACATGAACTGTTGAGTTTTTTTCTGTTTTCTTTTCCAATGTAGCCCCCAATAAAGGAGTTACTAATTTCTGAAAATGCTGAAGGTTGGTGGATGGAGAAACTCAGCTTAAATAGTTATATATTAGACAATAAGGTATTGAAAAAATAAACTAAAAAAAAGCTGATTATATTTTATAAACAAACATAGATATATATTTGGGTATAACTGTAGATATAGATTATAGTATTTTCCAAAAGGTTTATACTTTTACACTTCAAGATTACACACAATGCTTAACATTTCAACATGGATAAATACATACTAGGGTCCATGTGACATTTATGGGTAATAACGTATGCCAATCTGAAAAATAATGAAATTTAGTGTTAATAGAAGAACCAACATGGTATGTTCAACGTATAATTCTGTTATACTTCTAACCATTAATATAAAGCAAATCTGAATTTGCTAACTCACTCAATTCTCACTCAAGCTCTGTTTTGTTATAATCAGATATTATAAAAACATAGCTAAATATGGAGTGAATTATTATAGTTAATTTCCCTACAGGTCTAAATATGATAAAACTAGATAGTCTGTGGTTATCACAAGCATTAACCTTTTTTCTAAAGAGATAAATCATACATATGCCTCATCTTTAATGACAGAAATGAATAATGTCAAAATACTTATGTAATATACTGCTTCATTCATTTTAAGAAAGAAAAAATAATACTCAGCTGAGCTTCCTTTTCCAAATGATACTAGAGACATCTTTTTGATTTTCCATTCTCTTTAATGTTAAATTACTATAGTTGAGTAGCAATAATAATTGACACAGAACATTTACTCTGTTTTACATTAAATGACTTAAAGTCTTACAACAATTTTATGAGGTAGTTGCTATTATCATCTCTGTTTTTGAGATAAGGAAATTGAGGCACAAGGAAGTTGAATAAACTTCCCAAGGTCTTCAGGCTCATAAGGCCCATGACTGGAAATTGAACCCAGGCTATCTGGCTCCAGTGCCCATGCTCCTACTCATTCTATAGACTGTACCTTGAGTAATCTATTTTAGAAATGCCATCTTTCTTTTTTTTTTTTTTTTTAGAAATGCCATCTTTCATGCTTAAATTTAATACTCTGAGATTGTAGGCAAAACATTATTAATCCACACTTTTATTTAAATATGGCACTATTCTGTTTTATTTAATCTAGGTTAGAATATATTATCTTTGTGAATTCTTTTTAAAATGTTAACCAGTGTGCAATTGACAAGCTTGATTTCCTTTTAGCTTCTTTCTTTACTGCTTACATGCTAGTACAGTCAAATATGTGTAAATGTTTGTTTTTATCAAATTTTATTGAATGGTTTCAGGATAGTCTTAACTTAAAATCTGTACTGACATCTTTGAAATTTTGTCTATAAAATACCATCCATAGAAAATTTGTAGATAACCAAAACAAATCTGGAACTTAATTCCTACACCATTTAAAATAAAGCCAGTAAAAAAAAAAAATCACATCAACTCACTTAAGTGTGAAATAGTGTGCATGCCAATACCCCATCATTGCTCTGATGACTATTGACTACCAAGGCATTCAATATCTCATCCTTTATTAAACTTTGACAAAATAGTCTTGATAATCTAAGCCTCACTAGCTTTTCAACTTAGTCCTGAATTTATCGAATTTGAAATTTAGTGGATTTTGGCAGACCTGGGTAACAAATGGTTCCTTGGGGCACAATACATTCAAGATAGTCCATCACACATTCAAATTATGTAAGGTGAATATTATTCTGTTTTCATCATTCTCTTTAAAAGCTAGCAGGGCTCTGGGACCACCATGTAAACTCACGGAATGTTAAATTGCAATTTCAATTCTCTGTTGAAAGAGGTTTGATTCATGTACAAACTACCACTTTACCTATTTACATTTTATTCCATGTCATCTCATATTTGCAATTACTTTTACTACTTGAATGAAGATACTCAGTTTTATCCATTTTTATGAATCATATACTCTTCTGCTTATTATCTTGTGGCATTCATTCATGTGCCTTATCCTAGATCCAATATTCTAATTATGGCTATATTTTTGGTAATTGACTACTGACTTATCTAGACCTTATCCACCTGACAAATTGATGATAAATCTTAGAATTGAAGAAAACAAGAATTTCTAAGGCAGTCACAAGTGGATAGTGCTTATTGCTTTAGCAATAAAAAAATCGAGTTAGCAATAAATACTTACCTTGTGATACCTTCTTTTATTTGATATCTTCTTTTATATGATACCTTCTTACATTATTTAATATTTAAAATGTTTACACCCTGCATCCCCAACAAGCTTGTACATTTTTAAACTAAGAGGAATATTTTTTTTTATTTCAGACATTCCACAATAGCACTTACTCTTTAAGGTAGATAAATAAACATCTTTAAGTGATTGATTGAAAACAAAAATATGTAGTGAATTAATATTTCCATAGTTCACCATAAAGATTGAAACAAATGAAATGTATTGGGGAATCCAGGCCAAATCACCTTTTCCTCATGATTTTCTGTATTATTTAACAAACCTGATATGTTTCTAAAATTAATGACCTTCCCTCTAAGACCAGAATTTCCTTATTTGACAATACATAATCCAGACTCTTTTGCTCTCAGGATCTTTCCATCAATGACAGATGAACACTCAGGAATTTTGTATAATATTGCTCACAGATCACAATCATTCAATAATAATACATGATTTAGAAAGACTTAGATACATTTGGATAACACAACCTCTTAATGTCCCCCAATTTAAAACTCATTCATTCATATCCATCCATGGCTTACAGGTTAGAGTCCAAGTGACTCAGCTAACATAAGCCCATCCATGATTCAGCCCTTGCTGACCTCTCCAGGGTCCTCTCCTGCCATTTACTCTTCTTTTCTTTATGCTCCACCAATGCCAAATTGCTTTAAAACTTCCTAAAAGAACCATCTTATTTCACACCTCTGTGCCTTTGCCTATATTGTATTCTTCTCTTACAAACCTGGTAAGTAAGTTCAAATTTCAAATCCTCTCCAAGGGAAACTTCCTCTCTGAAGCCTTTTCCAATGCTGCACACCAACTGGGAAGCTTCTTGTCTCCTTTCTTTATTCCATATTGTGTCTGGACCTTGCACATCACTTAATTTCATTTATCAATCATTTAAAATTACTTCTCTGTTCTACTAAATATAAACTGCTTAAGTCCAAAGCAGTGTCTCCCTATTTCTACCTTAACTTCTGTTAAAGTGTTAGCATGAGCTGAACATAACTGATACATCCGTTATATTATAAATATATATTTTATATTTTATAGAGACTGTTATAAATGGTAGAATGCTGTTTCTAAATTTTAAAAAGTTAATTGATTTTTTATTTAGAATTGTCAAAGGATAAACCAGAAAATTCTTGCAAGTGAACCGAATGCCCTAACTCAAGTAATGCACTTCTATTTGACAAGATATCTTTGTAGATCTGTGTTCTTGCTATCAAAATTCCAAGTTGAAAAAAAAAATTCCAAGTTGTATGTTCCTAGAAATTGTCAAGGTTAATGTCTGTCAGTGGTTATCTATAAGGTGGGAAGTGTAGCTGAAGGAAGTGAGAAGATAAGAATTTTTATTTTTATTTCAGATAATTTTGTGCTTTCAAAATCTTTACAATATGATGCATGTATGTATTTATTCTATTAAAGAAAGAAAATAAGTAGCATATCTGACCAAACATGGTTCAACATTCTTTCTTTCATTAGAAAGAATTTTATTGTGAAAGAATGCGATTTGAAATAATTTGAGGCTGAAAAGTCTTCTTTATATATCGCCTTTAGTATTCTTGACTAGAGATACCACTAACTTTTTCCAAAATCTACTAAAAATCCATATATGAAAATCGTATATTACCCAATGATTTAGATACATGCGTCCATTTTCCAATTAAAATGAATTTGGAAATAGAAACAGATATGATCCGAATAAAATACGTTAATATGTTGTTTTACCTTCCATTTCATGTAATGTTCTTTTTATTTCATCTGGAAAATTATATCCACAAATGTTAGTAATTTGTGAAATTCTGCCACTAGTAGTCAATAATTGCTTATTTAAGTATTTCAAGATCACATTTCCAATGTTAATATTTATTTTTGTTTAAATTTCCTCTTAAGTCATTCAATATACCTTTTTCTCAGTTTGATTTTTAAAAACATTTTTTTTTATGTTTTTATGTACCAATATCTTATTCCCAACTCACATTTGAACAATAGTTTAGTTGAGTAAATTACCATGGCTTCAAGATTATTTTATTGCTTCATTGTTCATTGTTGCAGATAAATGGTCTGGAGTCAACCTTGTTTTTCCCTGTGTTATGCTTTTTTCTTAAGTTTCTGTCTGGACTCTCCTTTGTTCTTGAGGTCATTAATTTCTGAACATGTGCCCTTCCCAGTAAAAGTGGTATTTTTTTTGGTCCTGAATCTATAACTCCTCCAGAAGCTTAAGAAAATTTCTTTGTTGTTTACCACTTATTCATTTATTCATTCAGTCAGTCATTCAAAAGTATTTACTAACTGCCTACTAGATTCAAGACAGTGCTCTGAATATAAGGGTCACAGTAGGTGGCAAAACAGAGCAAGTGCCTGCAGTCTGATGAAAGAGACTGCAAATAAAAGCATAAATAAATAATTTGACTGTAATCAGCATTGTAGGGATAAATATGGTAGAGCTGGAGCAAGATGGAGTGCCCCAGATTAGGTTGGAGGAGTATCTTATAAAGCATAAACAAGGAAAGCCTTATGGATATACTGACATTTGAGCAGAGATCTTAAGGAATGAGTCAAACATTTATTTTATGGATGTGTGTCCCAGACAGAGGGAACAGACATATCCAAAGGTTCAATTCTTTTTTTTTTTAATTTTTTTTAACTTTTATTTATTTATGATAGTCAGAGAGAGAGAGAGAGAGAGAGAGAGAGAGAGAGAGAGAGAGAGGCAGAGACACAGGCAGAGGGAGAAGCAGGCTCCATGCACCGGGAGCCCGATGTGGGATTTGATCCCGGGTCTCCAGGATCGCGCCCTGGGCCAAAGGCAGGCGCCAAACTGCTGCGCCACCCAGGGATCCCCAAAGGTTCAATTCTTATTTGAGTTAAAAACATGGAAAACAAGTGCAAGGAATATAAAGAAGGCCAGAGTAGCTGGAATGGAATAAGCAAGGATGAACAAAAGGAGATGAGTTCTGAAAAGTAGTTGTGGCATCTGAACACTAAAGCTCTCATATTATAAAAGGCTCTAATCTCTGTTATCCCTTCTGGCACTTGTGAAATGAATCCTAAATATCCTAGATTTTTCTTCATTTTTCATTTTTTCCATTTTGATTTCTTTTTACTGTATTAAGATAAAACCCTCATTCAATCTTACAGTTTACCAGAGTGAATCATCACTTCTATTTTACTGTTCATCTGATGCAGGAAATTTATATGCATAAATATACATGTGTTTTGTAATTTCCAGGAATGTGATATAATATTAAATATATCTATTATGGTCTTTGAACCTATGCCTATATTTGTAAATAAGATTCTGCATCAGGTAATCGCAATGCTCATCTTCAACCCAGTATGAACTCTATACAAAACCAAGATTCAGATTCTACTTAAGCCTTAGCTTTGTTGGACCATGTGGGCAGCGGGGAAGATTACTGAGTTTACCAGTGATGTGCAGCTTGGTTCTTGATTCCTTTAGCGGGTATGTGTATGAGACTAATAGCAGCAGGCCTGTGTGTAAAGCTCTGATAATACTACTCTGTTTTTCTGACCAAAACCTACACTGGCCTCATCATTTACCATTCTAATTGTGGAATTACTTAACTTTATTCTGAGGACTTACACTGAAGTCAGCCACTCTGATGAAGAAATATTCAAAGAGGCCACTTAGTATATGTATTAACTAGCTTGTCTCTCAAGCAAATAAATATTTCTTCTGTAGGAAAGTTTTTTGTTTCTTTTTTTAAAAAATATATCTAACATTTATGTATGTGGGATTATTATTGTCTTTGCCAGACCCCTTGAGTTTTCTATTTTATACAGTATCTTACTGGTCATTTGGTTCTCCTTTTCAACATTGCTATGCATTTGATTTTCTTTTAAAGATTTTATTTATTTATTCATGAGAGACACAGAGAGAGAGAGAGAGGCAGAGACACAGGCAGAGGGAGAAGCAGGGTCCATGCAGGGAGGCTGACGTGGGACTCGATCCCGGGACTCCGGGCCGGGAGTCCTGGGCCAAAGGCAGGCGCTGAACTGCTGAGCCACTCAGGGATCCCCTGCATTTGATTTTACCTTAGTATTTTTCTTTCACATCACTGGAATTTGAGTATGGAGAAATAAATGGTCAATACTTGTATCTTCCAGCCATGTCCAATTGGATGTATCCTACTAGATATTTACCTGATGTAAATATTAACATACTCTCTCCAGCATAATGTTCATAAACAATAGATATTAAGAACAAATTATGCAGGAACATTTATGTACTTGAGAAAGCATCCCTCTAGACATAATTCTGAGTGGAGATATACACTTGGCATTTTTAAAATCAGAAGTATTAATATAAAATTAAAGGGTAAATATTGACATCTTACACTTTTCTCTATTTTTGCAGTTTATAGATATTCATTTCTTCCATTTTCATTTTGTGGTTTCTAATAGAATGAAGCACATAAACTTATTTTTCTTCACAACAGTGAAATACTAACTAAATATATTGGTTTCTGAAAAATAATGGAATCTAATACCAGGTCCCCCAAACAACTATTTACTTGATAAACAGAATTTTTTTCAGAATCTACAAGAATATTTTCCAAATCCACCCCCCCCCATTTTTAAATATTAAGTAGACTTAATTCTCAGAATAGCAAAGTTCTTGAATAAGTCAACTCAAAGATTTTTATCTCTTATTACTTTGGCCATTTTACTGTAAAAAAAGGATACTTATGTATAAATTAGTGTAACATATTTTACTATCAAAAGAAACTTCTGATAATTCAAATCCTAATAAAAATTTTGTTCTAGAACTACACATTTTTCTCCTGAGAAGTTGGGTTACCATGTCAAATTTCCTGAGATAACAAAACTATCATTTTTCCAAAAAAATAAATACAAGTAACAGTACGAAGAGAAATCTGAAGTTCAAGGATTTCATTACTGGAATGTGTTATTTTTACTACATACTTTTATGTTAAAAATGATATCACAAATGCCAAGTGTGTTGCTTCTCATCTTAGACATGTTTTTCTGGCTAGGCATACCCATAGGCCTTCTGAAAAGGAAGCCAACAATTTAAATGGAAATATTAAAGAACTGGTATAAAGAGAGATGCTCAGAATAGAGAAAAGAAGATGGATTGATTGCATTAAATTCATCATTATTTAAAAATATGTAGAACATAAATGTATTTATTATCTCAGATCATAAAGCAAAGATTAATGGTTGGAGAAGTCATAAGGAATTTTATTTAAGTCAGTATGAGATAGCCTTTTATAAAGACCTATATACTCAACAATGGGTCTTGTTCATCTGAGAAGTAGTAAACCTCCAGGTTTTGGAAGTGTGGAGGATAAGATTGGGATGCCTTTTGTCAAGAAAATTATAGAGGAAATTCCAGGACTATGGAATTTAAACATTTATTTTAAATATAATTTAAAATGTCTAAGGTTCTGTTTCAAAGACTTTATAATCTTTTCCTAAATATTATTTTAACAAATACCAGGTCAAAAGTTATATGTCTTTGATTCAGGTTAGATTAATTCTTTAGAAAGCTAGTTGCTGTTTTGCTTTTGGTAAACAACAGATTTTGTTTTACTTCGTTAAGTAATCTCACTTATTAGCAATATTTTAAACGAATTTCTTTCTAAAATTACAAAAATAGAATATAATTTTATTATTATTCATGTTATTTTAATCTGTTCAATGGTGTTACTTGGTTACTTGGTTTAATCTGTTCAGTGGTGCTGCTTTCTTGGAACATAAATATGATGTTTAAATTATAAGAATCTGGGATGCCTGGGTGGCTCAGTGGCTGAGTGTCTGCCTTCGATTCAGGGCGTGATCCTAGTCTGGGGATCGAATCCTGCATCAGGCTCCCTGTAAGGAGCCTGCTTCTCCTTCTGCCTATGTCTCTGCCTTCTCTCTGTGTCTTTCATGAATAAATAAATAAAATCTCTGGGAAACGAACTAGGGGGGGTGGAAGGGGAGGTGGGCGGGGGGTGGGGGTGACTGGGTGACCGGCACTGAGGTGGGCACTTGACGGGATGAGCACTGAGTGTTATTCTATATGTTGGCAAATTGAACACCAATAAAAAATAAATTTATAATAAAAAAATAAAATCATAAATAAATAAATAATCTAATCCTTCCGTGATTAAATTTTACCAAACAATTATTGTGAATTTTAAAGACTGCATATACAATAGTTAGTAATTATTTTCTTTCTTTTACCCAAGGTGCATTTTTTGGTAAAGCTGATAGGTTTGAGAGCTTAAGTGCATGGTTAGGACACTTTAAATAGAAAGGAGTAAAATGAGTTAGTAATATTTGTTACCTACGTATAGAATCTTCAATATCTTCAGCTACAGATTATCTCATAGGTCTCTATTTCTAACAGCACCAATATTGAGTGGTTCCTTATGGGTTATTTAAATAAGAATCAGAGAAAATGCACACTATCTAGAAATGCCTTATGTAAATAACTCCTTATAGCAAAATACAAACAAATCTATTACAACATATTAACTGCCAGAGAAAAAAAGACATCTGTCACTTTAAAAATCTCTATATTGATTAGGATTTTTCTATTATTTTTGCATGCTTTTTTTGTGAAATCAACCATAAACTATCCTTGCAGTTGACAAAGACCTAAAAATAATGTTATGACAAAAATTAGCTAGCTGCTCACCAAATCTGCACACTTTCTTCTTGAACACACAGCTAGAATGCATTTTTCAGATTTCCTTGTAGTTTCCACTCATGAACCTTATTCTCCACCCACCCTTGTTTGAACCTGGATGTAGATGATCCAGAGAAGGACTCTGAGGCCTCTAGAATTGAGAAACAACAAAAAGAGCCTGGGTCCCTGAATATCTATGCAAAGCAGTACCATCACCCATCCCTACCAACCTGCATTGGAATATGACAGGAGCAAGAAATAAAGTGTAGTTTGTGGGTTGTGTCCGTTGAACTTTATGAGAAATTATCATCAATATTATCACTAAAGATATAAAATGCCTATTTCAGTGTAACTTTGCTCTGTTTATTTTTATTTTTTTTTAAAGCTATTTATCTTAGAGAGAGAGAGACCACACAGGAGAAGGGGCAAAGGGAGAAGGAGATAGAAACTTAGGCAGATTCCCTAATGAGCTGGGGGCCCAAAGTGGGGTGGATCTCACAACCCAGAGATCACGACCTGAGTTAAAACCAAGAGTTGATCACTTAACTGACCACCATCATTTTTTTAAGGGTAATTATCTTTAGGTAATCTGAGAGTTCTTCAGTAAGAACAACCAAATGTGTCATTCATCTTTGTAATTTTTGGCTTCTGAGCTATAATGGGAAATATACAATTTATTTAATTAAGTAATTAATTAAAAACCCAGGAACCAATCAAATGACAATTAAAAGTAGCAGATAAATACAAGAGGGCAGTGGATTATCAACCTTAGATACTCCCCAGGTTAAATTATATTCGCAATAGGCAATAAAGGTACAATCATAATAGAGTAATCATAAAAGCTCATTTATTCTATCAGTGAGGCTACATGCTCTGGGGTTACCAAAGAAAGACAGGGTAGCTTGGACAGATGACAGTAGTAGTAAGCACACCTGATGATTCTACTAGTGAGTACTATGTGCAGAGCTACCTGGATAATAGTTAATAATTTCCATGTTATACTAGACTTTCAAAAATATCTAATTTTTAAATTTAAATTAAAACCAGTGGTGGGCAGCCTGGGGGACTCAGCAGTTTAGTGCCGCCTTCAGCCCAGGGCCTGATCCTGGAGACCCGGGATCAAGTCCGATGTCAGGCTTCATGCAGGGAGCTTCTCCCTCTGCCTCTCTCTCTCTCTCTCTCATGAATAATAAATGAATAATCTTATAAATAAATAAATAAATACATACATACATACATACATACATACATAAATCCATTTGCACGTGTCAAATAATGTGACATCAGGCTTTATACATTTCCTTGATGATTATGCTAGAAAAAGGATGAGAGGGAAACGTATTGAGGGGAAAGTGAGATGAGAGAGCGATAACACGAGAAGGATTAAAAAAAAGTTAAAGAAATTTGTAAAAACAAAAATTTGGGATTCTAGATTTAAAAACTTCTAATAATGAAGCCGTGTTAAAGAGATTATAATATATATTCTAAATATTATTATTATTATTGTGTATATACATACATTATATTTAATTCTAAGTGTAGTAGAAAATTAAAAATAATTAAGCATTACCCCAAATGGGTTCCTAACAGAATAGAATAATATGTTGACCATATATGAAATAATGCATTCTAAATTGTAAAAGAATTTAGAAGATGAAAAATATACTTTCTGTCAGGTGTTGAGAGACAAAATGTGCTTTCTTTATCATTGGTTCAGGAAACAACTAATTTACTTATCTCATAAGTACATCTCAACTTTGCTAGTGATTCAGTATATATCTTTTTGTTTTTTGGATCTGTGAAAATGTGTTTTATTTTATATTTATAAAACAATTTCTTCATGACTAGAAACATATTGTAAGAAACAGTTAAATAGTTAAGTCATTTAAATAATTTAGGACTATCACAAATATGTAAAAAAAAAAGTTTTCTCTAAGTTAAACAGTTATGTTTAAGTTATTTGCCTGCACTTACAATGGAATCATTAGATATGTGTCAAAATGTAAGATCTGAAACAAATAGCTGAGTTGTAAATAGTGTCAGCTGATTTTTTTTCACTATTAGCTTATTCTCAATTTTGTGTATAACCTATGTATGCATATGTACATACACAAATATATGAGCATATGTATTATGTGTATATGTAGGAGTATAGGTAGAGAGTATATATGTAGGAGAGCTTCCTCTTGCCATTTCTTTCCCTTCCTGTACAATTTAGTTCTGAAGCCATGATAGGGGGCGGATCCAGCAAGGAAGGGTGGTCTCCAGAACAGGATGTGGAGGCCCTTGCAGGACCAGATGACATCTCCCTAGTAGGGTTGTGTGGCATGGGACATTGGAGCGTGAGACGGCTGCTGGGGACATCCAGATAGAGGGACAGTAGAAACAATGTCTGAGCATGCTCAGAGTAAGGATGAAGGGGTAGGGTTCAGTGCTCAGTATGTTAGCCTGAGTAATTTGAGATGGTGGCTGCTTGGGAGGGCTGTCCCATGCAGGGCATGAGAGCATAAGAAAACTAAGTACAGGTTCCCTCAGAAAGTTCCAGAAACTCTGCATAAGATTTTGTAGTTTAGCAGGGTAAGGAGGGTACCTGCATATGGTGCTACCAAGGACTGGTATTGGTGCCTGAACAGGATAAGGACATTCACTTGGAAGGGGGACAGGTTCACTGAGAAGACACTGAGAACATGACATTTAAGTACACTAGAAATGAATTATAAAGAAAGCCACATGAATTTTGGGCAAAAGAGACTAAGAATTTATTTGAATAGTGCAGATAAATTGTCTTTGTGTGCTATAGTCTTCTACTGTGTTATTTTACAGAGAAATAGTATGAAAGTAATAACACTTATTATAGTTTAAAAATCTAATGAATCATTACTATTATTTCAAAAGAAAAATAGTGTTGGCAGCAGGGTAGAGATGGAATGTGGGAGGATATCATTATCTAGTACATGAACAAAATCCTACTCTTATAGAAAAACAGACGATGCTACCAGGATATCTTTACATGCACTGGTCAACATTTCTTACACATAGGAGAAGATCTAGTGTTTCCACTCCCTGCATATGTTTAGTGTGTCACCCTGGACATTGGCTAATGTTGAACATCTGTTTTTTTTGTTTTCATTGAAAGATGTCTCATTTGGACTGCCAAACTGAGAATGGGGTCATTAGTTATCCTACAGTGTGAAGTTCTCCAGCAGATTATCCTCGTATGAGGGAAATAATAGGAAAGCGATAGCCACTACATTTAATTCTAAAGTTTGCTATACACTGGGAGTCAGTACAGGCATGATTCCAAAAGTGTTTGCCAAACTATCATAAATCTTCAAATAAAAACACAAGTAGTTTTATACAGCATTTATCACCGGGGAATTACAGTAAACTGCTATTATCTGAATACGAAAGTAAAAAGCAAAAGTAACAAAAAATATACATCCGTGTCTGCTGAATTACCAAGGTTTGAATTATATTAAGTGTAGGTTGCATTCATACATGTTTGCTGCAATGAGTAATCAATGTGACTTATTCTCTATTACATTGTTTATTGGATTATTTTATTAACTGTGACATATTGTCCATCATGTTGAATAACTGGAAACTTACTATTTTATGTGAAATATCATATTCCAGAAGAGAAATAAGTTGCTGTATATTTTATCTTTAATATTTTTATATGTGATATAATCTATAAAACTAAAGTCATTATCATTTGGAAAGTCATTATCATTTGGATTTTTTTTTTTTGCTATACATAGGCCACAAGGTACTATTGCAGGTTTTTTTTTTAATTTTTATTTATTTATTTATGATAGTTACACAGAGAAAGAGAGGCAGAGACATAGGCAGAGGGAGAAGCAGACTCCATGCACCAGGAGCCCGACGTGGGATTCAATCCTGGGTCTCCAGGATCACGCCCTGGGCCAAGGGCAGGCGCTAAATCACTGCGCCACCCGGGGATCCCACCCTATTACAGGTTTTGATATGAACAGCTCAAATGTTAAGTGGTGCTCTCTTTTTCTTCTACTTAAATCTGTTTTTTATTTTATTTTTTTTTAATTTTATTTATTTATGATAGTCACACAGAGAGAAAGAGAGAGAGGCAGAGACACAGGCAGAGGGAGAAGCAGGCTCCATGCACCGAGAGCCCGACGTGGGATTCGATCCCGGGTCTCCAGGATCGCGCCCTGGGCCAAAGGCAGGCGCTAAACCGCTGCGCCACCCAGGGATCCCTTAAATCTGTTTTTTATTCATGTGTTTGTGCCCTTCTAAATTATGTAAAATATAATAGAAGAGCAATCATGTCCTTCTAAAATGTGAAAATATCCTTTTGCATTTGATAACAAGAATCTTCCTATTAGTAAAAATAGCTCTTAATAGTTGTTATTGATAGACTGTTATTAAAATAGTCACTAGTTTTTAATTTTTAGGTACATTTTATATAACATTCAACATAAATGTAGACCTACATTCACTCATTGTGTTCATAATTTGAATTAAAAGCAATTAAATAAACCCTCGTGTGTTTGCAAAAAAAATAAAAAATAAAAATAAAAATAAATAAATAAATAAAAGCAATTAAAAACAAAAATGAACTGGTGCAGCCACTCTGGAAAACTGTGTGGAGGTTCCTCAAAGAGTTAAAAATAGAAATGCCCTAGGACCCAGTTATTGCACTGCTGGGGATTTACCCCAAAGATTCAGATGCAATGAAACGCCAGGACACCTGCACCCCAATGTTTCTAGCAGCAATGTCCACAATAGCCAAACTGTGGAAGGAGCCTCAGTGTCCATAGAAAGGTGAATGAATAAAGAAGATGTGGTTTATGTATACAATGGAATATTACTCAGCCATTAGAAACGACAAATATCCACGATTTGCCTCGACATGGATGGAACTGGAGGGTATTATGCTGAGTGAAATAAGTCAATTGGAGAAGAACAAACATTATATGGTCTCATTCATTTTGGGAATATAAAAAATAGTGAAAGGGAATAAAGGGGAAAGGAGAGAAAATGAGTAGGAGATATCAGAGAGGGAGACAGAACATGAGAGACTCCTAACTCTGGGAAACGAACTAGGGGTGGTAGAAAGGGAGGTGGGTGGGTGGTGCGGGTGACTGGGTGACGGGCACTGAGGAGGGCACTTGATGGGATGAGCACTTGATGTTATTCTATATGTTGGCAAATTGAACACCAATTAAAAAAATGATCATATACACAGGAGAAATGGAATAATAATTTCAATGTGATGTAGCACTGCAGAAATCATGTTGAGCAAATCTTTATTTTAAAAATTTGGAACCATTCTAATTTCATCCTTCTGTTTCGTAGTTGTTTTCTATTTTATAAAATGGATGTGTTATGAAGATAAAGAATACCTGGAAAGCCTGTGTGTGTATGTGTGTGACTTTATATGAATATAAGTTATGTATGTACTTGACAATTATCCATTATAAGCTACCAATAGAATTTTATTTCAAAACCCTGTTTGTCCTGAAAATCTGACTCTGTCTTCATATCTGATGTTTTGCTCAAACAAATTCTCCCATCTCTTTTTGTTGTGTGCCTGTTCAACATCTCTGCCATTGTTTCCTAGCTGCCCACAGTTATACATGTTCAAGGTTTGCCTTGATTTTAAATCTAGTAGTTTGAATCACAGTAGAGAGTACCAAATAACTGAAAAAGCATAGCTCATTTAATCAATCTAATCTTGTTTTCTTATAGGAGGATGTCAAAAGTGAATATTTGCAAAGGGAACAAAAGAAAGATTGGAAAAATTTCAAGGTATAGTACTATATATTGCAACAAAATGTAAAATAACTAATCATTCCTTCCTTATGGTAGCCCATATCAAATTAGTCATAACTTTTTCAGAGAGGATGAATATTAGGGAAAGTAAGTATAATAAGTTGATATTAAAGAAAAAGGTTCTATTGAAAAAAATTGTTGAATTTTTTATAGCTTAATATGGTCTTATAAGAAACATATAAAATAAATTTGTAGTAACTCTAACCTTTCCCCCAAATTTAGAGGGAAGAATATGCATTGAATACCAACTGTGTGCTAAGAAATTTATAAATGCTATATCATTTGGAGGTTAAAACCTCCATAACTACAATTATTGTTTTTCTTATTTCATGGCAGAAGAATCTAAGGACTTGGAGATTAAGAATTTGTTCAAATGACACAGAAAGCTAGTATAACTGCCAGTAATACAACTTAGGTTTGCCCAATCCAGAAGCAATGAGTTATTTTTAATTTTATGGTTCTTTCCATGAGAGCTTTAGCATGAAGTTGGCAAGTGAGGATAAAAACTATCTTTATTTTGTAATATATATGCCAAAGGAAAAATTAGTGACTATGGTGATTTTCACACTGCTATGGAATTAATCTCAATATTTGGCACTTGAAAATTTGACTTCCAGAGTCATTATTATTATCACCATCATCATCACCACTATCCCCACCATCACTTATCCAACAGTGAGTGAAACCCTTTAAATATCTCATTTGTGTTACTCTTTAAGTGAGTTTAGAAACAAAAAAAGAAAGATAACTCTGGAGACTATGGGACAGCTAAGACACATAATCGCCAATATTCATATATTGAAAATTTTAAAACACAATGTAAGGAAATAAAGACAAATGTTACCTTTTAAGGTAACAAACTGTCTTTATTTTTCTGGCTAACATGATGATTAATATGGTATGAGACACCACATAATTAATAGAAAATAGAAATAACAGGCAGAAATTTTAAATAGGGCATTTTATTCAAAAAAATCCCAGTGCTGTGTAATTTAGTTTTTTTTAACTTATTTTATTTAAATTCAATTATTAACATTTAGTGTATTATTGGTTTTAGATGTAGAGTTCAGTGATTTCTCAGTTGCATATAACATCCAGTGCTCCTCACATCACGTGCTCTCCTGATTGCCCATCACCCAGTTACCCCACCCCTCCTAATTTAATCTCTTTAACTACAATTATTGTTTTTCTTATTGTATGGAAATAAATAAATAGAAACAATGTTATTATAGATTTTCAAGCAGCTCAATATTAGGCTCTGAATCTAGGATACCATAGGTAAACACTGCACAACTATTATGTGATCTTAAGCCCAATATGTATTTCTCCTTTATATTATAGGCAAGTAGGGTAGGATGGGAACACTGACCCATTCAGTAAGAACAAGTATGTCAGAAAAACTTTCCAAATATTCATTTCTATTAAGAGAACAGTGAAACAAAGAATGGGATGAATTCCCACATCAAAACACTACTTCCTATAGCCATCTGCAATGATGAAGGCTTTGGCAGAATGACAGTTTTCTCTTGCCTTGAAAAATCTCCTGTCTGTGTTCTTGATAAGTTAGCTCTTATGAGTTTGTCCATATTATCAGTTAGTGAGCACTGGTTTAGCTCCCACCAGGATTTGCATTGTTCCAAATATTATAACTTACTAAAGATTAAATATTTTTCCTTTTAACTTCAGGTTCTTTTCATAATAAAATCTGATCATTTCTTTAATCCTATACCCAAAAATAAATAAATATTTAATACTTGCCCATTATTTCCTTAAGAAATCCAAATCTGTTTTTAAAAATTTGCATGTGATTTTTTTAAGAACTTTGCCTCTATCAAAATCTTCTGCCCAAGTGAATTTATTCAATTCCCTAAAAGGCCATTCTTTGTATTGTCTGAAACACCTTCGCCCTTACTGATTTGTAACTGATTATTGTCAGTTTCTTCACTAGACTGTAGTTTCAAGAAGGGAGAGATATTGAAAAGCATGATGTCTATTACCTGATGAAAACTCAACAATTATAAAGAATGAATGAATGACAAACATATACCAGAGAAGCTATTCTTTCTTTAATGATTCCCTGTGGTCAGACACTCTTTGACCAATTATTTAGTAAATGATTCATGGACTTCTAGTTGGATGTATAAGACTCCCAGATTTATTAAGGTTATTGCAGGAACAATTTATCCACAAAGTAATCCAGTGTTGTACCTGAAGTTTGTTGCTCTTGTCCCAGATTCTAAAATCTAGATTGTCTGCCAACTATGCAAATGTATCTGCAACAAGAATTCTTGTTTAAAAATGTCCTCTTACCTATCATTTGATTATTGGTCCTATCAGGATGTCTGTTCTCAGCCAAAAAATTGTTGTGGAACTCAAACTGGATTTCCTTTCTTCCTGTAATGTATATAGCAAAGAATCCTGAAACACCCAATCATTTTTTTTAATTTCATGAGAGTGAACACATCAGATTTCATAGTCTATAGGTATTACACATACACTACTAAGGGATTGTGAGCTTTCTAGGCCAGCAGCCACAAGAAGTATGGGTGTTCTATAGAAATTTTCTGATCGAAAATAAAATATAGATATTTTCTGATTCATAAAAACTGGAACTAAAAATCAATTGGAAAGAGGATGGAAAAATACATTGTTGCACACAAGGGTGTGTTAATCAGTGCTTAACTCCCCTCTCCCCAAACAAAACAGACCAAATCAATAACCTGTGACTTGTAACATTTGCCAGTTTTCCTGGTGTAGATATCCCCATCATTACCAATTTCAAGTCACCAATGTGATGTCACTATAAGTACAGTTGGGAGAGATGCAAGCAATTGGCTCTCGTGGAATATGAACTGCCCCCAGAAAACTAGTGGTTCTTGATGTCTGTGAGATTATGCATTTATACAAACCTGATTTAACAACTAGGCCAAGAAAAAAATGTGGCTTTTAATTTTAAAATTTACAGAGAATAATGGAAGAGATGAGGAAATAGGGAGCCATTCCACCAAAACTGGTTGGAGGGCTGGAATCAGGAAGGATGAGGTAGCCCCTTAACACTATAATGGAAGACTAAGTAAGAAGTAAAAATTTGAGGGGAAATAGTCATTTTTCAGTATTAACTAACAACCAAAAAAAAAAATCTGGATTTGCCATATATTCTTTCTGGTTCTCTCTGTTAACTTTTTAATGAAAAATGTTTAGCATCAGGGCTTATTTATATTGTTCATTTGACAATATATTCCAGGCAGACAATAGTCCACTTGATATCCCTGCCATTCAGGTGTATAGTTAAACGTCTTCACTATTCTGAGCAAATTTGAACTCCTCCAACAAGCATTCAGCTTTTTGTGCTTAATTTTCCCTCCCAGTAGTTTCTCCCTTCTGACCATTCTATTCAGTTTAGTTTTCTTACTCCTCTAGCACAAATTCCATTTTGGCTTTGTTTTTGTGTTTTCCTCTCCCTCTTCTTAACCAGATTAAGATTCTGGTCCTCCTTCAGTCACATAACCCACCACTCTCAATTAGACATTCTTGACTGCCCCTATCTCCATAAAAAAGACGGTAGTCTTTTTTATGGTCTGTAATTTACAGTTATATACTTGGCTATATACTGAACTATTATTTCCTAAATGTTTTCTACATGTGTCTCCTTTTTTTTTAAAGTATATCTTAAGGCACTTGCAAATAGATGCCATTCAAAACAGAATAGTATTAGACACATAAGGAAACTTAATATTAACTGAAATATAGAACTGGAAAGAGTAGTTTGATTAATAAACACTTTTCTAATGCCTGTATCAGATTTTACTTTCATACTCTAAAATATTTTAATCCCTTTAATGGTTTTAACTAAAAAATGACATTAAAATAATAGTTGCAATCTATATATTTCACTCAAATCTATTCTCTGGGATTTATTTTTGTTTTTGCTTTTTTAGTTCATCTATTCCTTTGGAATAAAATAATTTTATTTTTTGTAGTTTCATGTTTTTATTTAAATTCCAGTTAATAAATGGAATACAATAATTTTAAAAATTATGAATCAGAGTGAAATTGTGAGTCAGAATAGAAATCCATTTTAACATAAAAAATAACTGAAGCAAATAGAAACACTGCAAAAAAATTTAAATGAAATCACATTTCAAAATATCCGAAGTAATCACTCTATATTAATTTTAAAACTTTATTTAGAAATTTTTAATGTTAATACGTTAAATAAAAATGAAAATTATGGACTCAGCTCTGGTCTATAATTATAATTTTCATAGGTTAAATGGTTTTATGAAGTTTGCAAAAGAGGTCCATGGTCAGAGATTGATAGACTAATTTGAATCGACATATTAAATGATTAAGGTTTGTTAGTTTTTAAGGTTTATTTTAATTAGTCTTTATACCTCAACATCTTGAATTAATCTAAGAATATTAACTGCTTATTACTTCAGAGAAAAGTAAAACTGACACATACACTACATGCATATCTCCAAATTGTGCTGAAAAAGCACAGCTCAAAGAAACAACAAAAAATAACTCCACTAAAATACAGAAAAAAAAAATTCTTACTTTCCCAGGTTATAGCCAATACAAATTATTTCTTCTCCCGAAATCCAGAGCCAATAACACATAATTCCATGGGGCAAAAAAACCAATTTAAAGTAAATATAAATGTCCAAATGCACTAGCTACATATATATTTTTTTATTGTTGACACATGCTTAAATCAGCATTCATACCTGTTCTTTGGCACTAATAATCATGCCTCTACTATATCCCTTCAAGTGAAATTAAATACCACTTAGTCATCTCTTCTTTAGGCCATATTTGATTAGTTCCCTCAGTTCCTCTCATAAATTCTATTTTCCTTTTTTAAGATTGTTTTTTTGCTCTCTTCTGGACCCTCAATGATTAACATAAAACCACTAAATTAAATTTCACTTCTTATGCTTAAGTCTGTATGTACCAAGTTATTATATTAATTGACCTGATACCTCAGGCTAGTCTTCATGAAATGGAATATATTATTGAGAAGTAAAAATCTTTTTCTCATTCTGCCAGCTATTGGTTGATCTTTTTGTCCTAAAATTCATATTTGCTTATCTTCCCATTGGGATTAGTATGACATGAAATATTAATTATTAATCTGTAACATGTATCTACAGGTTTTAAATGGAGACGTCAAGCTTTTTTTTCTTTTCTTTTCTTTTTTCATCTCTCTCACTCACATTTCTCTTTGAGAACATTGTCTCATTATTTGAAATTCTCCTGTTTATGTAGTCTAGCTTTTAAGCACCTTGAAGATAAGGTCTCTTGTTTACAGATATGTGTCCAGAACTAAGTACAGACATGATACATAGACCTTCAGTAAGCATTATTTTTTTTAATTTTTTTATTATTTTTATTTATTTATGATAGTCACAGAGAGAGAGAGAGAGGCAGAGACACAGGCGGAGGGAGAAACAGGCTCCATGCACCGGGAGCCTGATGTGGGATTCGATCCCGGGTCTCCAGGATCACGCCCTGGGCCAAAGGCAGGCGCCAAACCGCTGCGCCACCCAGGGATCCCAATAAGCATTAGTTAAATGATAAAAGTGAATGAATACCGGGATGTCTGGGTGGCTCAGTGGTTGAGCGTCTACTTTCTGCTCATGATATGATCCCAGGGTGCTGGGATTGAGTCCCAGATTAGGCTCCCCGCAGGAGGCCTGCTTTTCCCTCTACCTGTAACTCTCCCTCTCTCTGTGTCTCTTATGAATAAATAAATAAAAATCTTTACAAAACAAAGAATAAATATCCGGATAATTCTAAAGACTCATTGTCTTCTGAAATGTAAAAAAATAAGAAAAAAATAATCAATTTGCTAATATTTATTGAGCACTACTCTGTGACTGGCTAAGTAATTGGGAATTAATGTAAATAAAATTGTCCCTGCTTTTATGGACCATCTGGATCTCTAAAGGAAGATACAAAAATTACAGAAACAAAGACACAAATAAGTATTCACATAATAATGTGAGAAGTTTTCTAAAGAATTCTGTAAAGAAAAAAAATTGGCATGTGAAATAAGATAAGTTTAACAATTTTTCCTTTAACTTATCTGAATTTGCTTTACTATCCTAAGACTAAAAGCCAAAATCCTTAGTTATATTGAGGTAATTTGTAATTTTTGATGCCATTCTGTTTAGCATTTTTGATAATCCTTATTTCTTTTTTAATTTAATTTAATTTGTGTGAGTGTACATATATATCAAGCTCAATAAATTTTTTGTAGGGACAATTAACCATATAAGCTCTACCTGTAGAAAAATAATCCTAGATCTCAGATTCATCTATTTTTCTATCAGATTAAAACATCTTTCAAATCTGGGGTACCTGGTTGGCCCAGTCAGTTAAATGACCGACTCTTGATCTTGGCTCAGGCCTCTATCTCGTGAGCCCTACACTGGGCCTCACACATGGAGCCTACTTAAAAAGTAAATCTTTCAATTCAATAGTTTAAGATTTACTTACCAAGAGCTAACTATATATGACATACTTTTCTAGTTTTAATTGTTACTTTGTTATTTTGGAACAATTAAATGTGGAAGTTGCTCGCTATTATGAGGCCTTTGCTTTCAAAGCTGAGAATTTGTTTTAGATTTCAATATATCATGTGGAATTCATGCAGTAGTTAACATAATTCAAAATATTGTAAAGGAAGCAGCTGTAATTCCTTACTTTTCTCTTTTCTATGGAAAAAAGTGAAATAATATTTAATGTTAATTATGTGCAACATATATTGTAATGTCTTATCCTGTATATACACAGTTTTGTAATTCTTTCTTTAATGTAAAACCTCAGGCAATATCCATGACTCTTAATATAAAGATACACATATTTCTTCAGACAAATTATAATTCAAAGTTCGTTTAAAATGGTGGCTAATGACATAGCATCTGTCTAAATTGTACATAGGCCAATAGCAAATATTATATTCAAAGGCCTAGTGTCCATTTATCAGTGGTAGGAGAATGAAAAATTCAGGGATGAGATTCACAACACTAGGACAGAAGAGCTAAATCAGTTACAGGTAGAGAGGCACTTCATATAAAATGGAGAGCATGTCATTATCACAAGTCTGAAGAGAGAAGCCAGGTTTTCAAGCCCTGATGAGAAAAAAGATTTAAAGTCCACGTAGGAAGATAATATTTTGGCATTTCTTATTTGGTTGGTTGTTTTTTATTTAGAAATCCAACCCAAATATAGAGTAGCAGAGAAAAATTGACAGATGATATATCTCTATCTATCCATCCATCTATCTATCTGTGTATCTATCTATTTATCTATTTATCATCTATCTATTATGCTGGATTCTGTACGGAGAAGGCAAGCAGTCCAAAAGTGGATTCTCCTGATAGGCACACCTTTCAGTTTATAATTCAAGATGTATACCTTCAAGCAAAAAGTAGGAAAGGAATTTGGTCTCTGAAACCCACAATAATTTCTCCGGTACCGTAAGGGACAAGTAGGTCCACAAAATAGCACCAACAGAGTATTCACATCAACAACAAAAGGACTTTCTCATCTCATCCCCATGGTGAACTAAGATACCCATGTAACCAATAAAAGTCACAAGGTTTGTATGTACCACTTTATAAGGTCAGGATTATGTATGGACTGGTAATTACAGCAGGAGATGTAGTTTTCTGGGTAGTTTTAAATTTCTAAAAAAAAATTTTGTTTCAAATTTATTGAGGTGTAATTAACATGTAAAATTTAAGATATTTAAAGTGTATAACATGCTGATTTGATATATGTTTATATTGTGAAAGAATTCCTTTATCTAGTTAATTAACACACCTATCCCTTCACATATTTATCTTCTTGTGTGTGAGAGAGAGAACATTTAAGCTCTACTCTTTAGAATTTTTGTATAATTTCAATTCTACAATACAGTGTTGTCAACTATAGTGACCGTGTTATATATTCATCCTCAGAACTAATTCATCTTACAGCCAAAAGTTTGTGCCCTTTGACCAAGTTCCCCATCTTTCTCCCACCCTGGAAGTAACCACTTATCTATTGTCTGTTTCTATCAATTTGATTTTTTTTTTTTTTTTTAGATTTCACATATAAGTGATATCATACAAAATTTACCTTCCTCTGTCTGGCTTATCTCACCTTGCTTAGTGCCCTTGAATTCTATCCATGTTGTCACAATGGCAGGATGTCTTTCTCTCTCATGGCTGAATGATATTCCACATTTATCTGTTGGTGGATGGTTAAGTTGTTTCCACATCTTCGCTATTATGAATAATACTGACATGAATGTGGGAGCACATATATCCCTTTGATATCTTGTTTTCATTTTCTTTGGATATATACCCAGAAGTGGGATTGCCAATCATGTGGCAGTTCTGTTTTTAATTTTCTGAGGAACCTCTATATTGTTTTCTAGGATGGCTGAACCAATTCATATCCCCCCCAAGAACACTTAAACGTTCCTTTTTCTCTGCATCCTTGCTAACATTTGTTAAACCTTGTCTTTTTAATGATAATCATTCTAACAGCTGTGTGGTTTATATTCATTGAGGTTTTGATTTATATTCCTAATGATTAGCAATATTGAGCATCTTTTCATATAGCTCTTGGCCATTTGTAGATCTTCTCTGGAAAAACATCTATTCAGGTCCTCTGTTCATTTTTTTTAATCAGATTGTTTTTTTGCTAGTCTTTATAATTTTGGATATTAACTCCCTATAAGATATATGATTTGCAAAGCAATAAAAGGCATCTAAATTGGAAAAGTAAAACTGCCTCTAGTTGCAGATAACATAATATATACAGAAAACCCTAAAGACTCCACCAAAATACTGTTAGAGGTAATAAACAAATTCAGTAAATTTGTAGGATATAAAATCAATGTACAAAAATCAGTCTCATGTGTGTACACTAATAATGAAGTATCAGAAAAATATATTAAGAAAACAATGTCAATTTCAATTGCATCAAAAGAAATAAAATACCTAGAAATAAATTTAACCAAGGAAGTGAAAAGTCTGTGCACTGAAAATTGTAAAACATTGATGAAAAAATACAGAAGACACAAATAAATGGAATGATATTCCTGCACATATATTTAAAGAATTAATATTTTTAAAATGTCTGTGTTACCCAAAGCAATCTACAAATTCAGTGCAATCCTTATCAAAATTCCAATAGCATTTTTCACAGAAACAGAACAATCTTAAAATATATATGGAATATATATATATATATTTGGAAGGAAGAACAAAGTGGGAGCATCACATTTCCTGATTTCATACTGTATTACAAAGTGATAGTAATCAAAAGAGTATTGTATTAGCATAAATACGGACACGTAGATCAAAAGAACAGAATAGAGAGCTCAGAAATAAGCCTGCATGTATGTCATCAATTAATTTATGACAAAGTAGCCAAGAAAATACAATGAGGAAAGTAGGCAAGGACAAGCTTTACAATAAATGGTGTTGAGAAAAGTAGACAGCCATATGCAAAGAGCAATGAAACTGGACCACTGTCTTATACCACATGCAAAAAACAACCCAGAATAAAGACTTGAACATAAGACCTGAAATCATGGGGATCCTTGGGTGGCAAAGCAGCTTAGCGCCTGCCTTTGGCCTAGGGCGCGATCCTGGAGACCTGGAGACTGGTATCGAATCCCACGTTGGGCTCCCGGTGCATGGAGCCTGCTTCTCCCTCTGCCTATGTCTCTGCCTCTCTCTCTCTCTCTGTGACTATCATAAAATAAATAAATAAATAAATAAATAAATAAATAAATAAATAAATATTTAAAAGACCTGAAATCATGAAAGTCCTAGAAGAAAGAATAGATGGTACACTCCTTGACACCAATCTACTCAATGATTTTTTTGGATTTGACAACAAAAGCCAAGGCAAGGAAAGCAAAATAAACAAGTGGGACTATATTCAAATAAAAAGCTTCTGTACAACAAAGAAAACCATCAACAAAATGAAAAGGAAAAAAAAGAAAAGAAAAAGAAAAGAAAGAAAAGTTAAGAAAGAAAAGAAAGAAGAAAAGAAAAGAAAGAAAAGAAAAAAGAAAAGAAAAGAAAAGAAAAGAAAAGAAAAAAGAAAAGAAAAAAGAAAGAAAAGAAAAGAAAAAAAAGAAAAGAAAAGAAAAGAAAGAAAAGAAAAGAAAAGAAAAGAAAAGAAAAGAAAAGAAAAGAAAAGAAAAGAAAAGAAAAGGCAACCTGCAGAATGGGAGAAGATATTTGCAAATCCAGTAAGTTTCATAACAAAACCTTGTTATGCAAGGAGAAGTGTATGAGGGATTCATAAACATTTATTAAAGAACATATGTGGGATACCTAGGTGGCCCAGTTAATTGAGCCTCCGATTCTTGATTTTGGCTCAGGTTGTGATTGGGATCCTGAGATCTGGCCCCACATGGGGCTCCATCCTCTGCATGGAGACAGTTTGGGATTATCTCTCACTCTCCCTCTGCTTCTTCTCCATCTCTGCCTGCCGTACTCTGTCTCTCTTAAATATATAAACAAATCTTTTTAAAAAGATTATATGTATTTTTACATACTCATATATATAGGCACACACATAGCCATAATATTGTGCATATATTTGTGTTTTAATTTTGCCCTGAGCTCTATGCACTTAATACATTTGCTTCATGTGTTTTGAAGATAAAAAACTTAAGCCAAATTTGTAAATAAACTAAGTTCCTGAAGAAAAAAATCATTTACTCTCTGATGACCACTGATTTTCTCCATCTAGGTTTACATGAACTTAATATTATTCTTGAGAATTCAAACCCATCAATTGCTTTGCTCTCCTACACTTTCCCATATTTATCTGTAGGTGAAACTAGCTGTCATAGCTGGACTACTTTTCTGATGCTGAGCTTGACCATTTCTCAACTGCTGGTTTTGATAAAAGACATAATCATCTGGGAAATATAAATGCAGTTTCTGGAGAGAGCTGAGTCCTTCTGAGAATGATTGCCTGGTGGGCCAAGTTCTGTCATCCAGACCTGACAGGCAGTTCACACTGGAATACGTGTTTAAGAGTGTGGGAATATGCAGACAGATTTTATCCTTTGTGTTTAACTTGGCAGTCTTTGTCTTCACTGCTCACTGCATTGCTTTGTAACAATGACATCTTCTTACATGATTCACATGACTAGGTTTTTAATAGAAAACCTGCTGGTTTTCATAAGATTTGGGAAGATAAGGATGGATAGGGAGGCTGTTCTAAAGTTTTAGTCCATTTTCAAACCAAGCAATAAATTTAAAAAGCTCTATGTGCAATGTGAATCGCAAATGAAGAAGTGCTGAAATGTGTTCAAAACAATTTTCTAGTGCAATAGAAAAAAAAATACAAGCACTGTAATATCAGCTTCTGCATTTTATCTTTTAACTCCCCCGAATTTCTCTTTTTAATTTACTGTCCACTAAACTTATTAATTTCAAGTCCTTTCTCAGCTTGTTGCCAAGCATGGTTATGTTATTCAGATAAAAATACTGTAAGAGAGAATCAGGTTCTGATACATGCTACAACATAGATGAAGCTTGAAGACGTTCTGCTAATTGAAGTAAGCTAGATATAAAACGACATCAGTATTGTCTGATTTCCACTTAAATGACATGCCTTAAATAACCAGATTTTGTCTTACACTCATAGCGACAGAAGGTAGGAAAATGGTTACATGGGGCTTGAGGGTAAGCAGAATGGGAAGTGTTGTGCAGAATTTCATTTTGAGATGATACAAAAGTATTGGGGATGGACAGTGGTGATGGTACAACAATGTGAATCTACTTAATGCCTTTGAACTGTACACTTAAGAGAGTTAATATGGTAAATATTAGTATATTTTATCACATGGAGGAAAAAGAGAGAGAGAATAAAGGCATAAAACGAAAACACTTTAGACCATATGCTAATCCTCTAATTTTCAAGAAGAAAAATTTTCTTATTTACCCATCTTCTCTGTCTTGATAATTAAAATTTACTGCCCTTATGAATAAGTAGTAATACCCTAAATTACCAAGTCTAACGTAACTGCAACAATAAATCAACAAAACCTACTTTGAGTAGTGGTTTCAGCTCAGGTCATAATCTCAGGTTCATGATATAGAGCCCAGAGTCAGGATCCATCCGTGCTAAGTGTGGGGTCCACTTGGGATTCTCTCTTTCCCTCTCTGTCTGCCCCTGCCCCTGCTCACACATACTCGCTTTCTCTCAAATAAATAAATAAATAAATAAATAAATAAATAAATAAAATATTTAAAAAAGAAAATATGGCAATATAGATAAAAGATAACTAGCAAACATAAAGCAGTTGGACACTGATTTCCTTGAAAATATCATATCTGTTGGTATCTGCTTCCAGCAGCAAAGAATCTGATTTATAGTCTTTGTATTTACATATTTCTGTGACATTCTGCTATTCTTTTAGCCAATGCTTTTCTTCCTTTTTACTTTTTAGTCATTATTCATTATTTAGTCATTATTCATATATTTAGTCATTATCAGATCATAAGTTTGTGAGGTTTTTTAAAAACTTTTTAATTAAATGAGATAGTGGTATATTTAGTACTTTCATTTTTGTAGTAAAAAAAAAAAAAAGAAGAAGAGTGAATTGGATTCAAATCTGGGCTTTACCACTTTTGAGCTGTATGACTCACAAGTTTTTTTAACATCTCCAAGCTTGAATTTGGGATTTCTCAACCTGTGGAACACTGGTTCCTTATGTCCCATATGTTCAGATCTCAATGAAACAATTTATATGACAATATGTATTTTTTATTTTTTATAAATCTACATATAGTCCTGATTGTTACTTTCAATGTTAGTAGAAAAATTAATACAAATATATCTTGAACAATTTGGATCATACTTTTAATTATCTGTTTACTGCCCTGAGATTCATTCTCTGTTTCTAATTAGTACTGTCTTATGAAAAAAATTATCCAAGTTTTAAGAAAAAGAAAATTAATGACTTTAATATGTAATTTTTTCTTTGTACCAATTGAATGGAAAATAACCATGGGATGTTAAATGAAGAAAAAACTTTTTAGTCCTCCACAAGAAGAAATGTGGTATAAAAATTAAATATGCTGTGCACAAGAGTATAAGCATCTGAACTAAAAACAAACACATAAAGTTTTGCTACAATAGATACCATATTTAATTTCTGAGGCCTTCTACAATTTCAGCTTAACTATATGGTCTTTCAAATTAGATTATTGTCAATTTGAATATTATCGACTGTACAGTTGTTTTATGGACATTTGTTTTAATAGTTACAAAACATTTATGTTCCAACAATTAAATCTTTATCATTATATATATATTTAAATAACATGTTATGTAATTATTCATATCGGCCCTGGAAATCAACTAGACTGTTTTAATAAACAGTGCCTTAGTGTCCTCATCTAAAAATCAACCAAATAACTCCCTATCTTTCAAGGTTGCTGTGAAAGTTAGATATGGTAGGCAATCAACATAAACTCATTCCCTTTACTTATTTATAAATATCACTTACTCCCTATGGCTTTTATTTCATTCTCTGTTTTCATAAGTCAGTATGAACAAAACCAAATGTAGAATGAGATGTTATTAAATTATTAATGCTGTGCTCCAGTTAGGCTAAATTTTGGCATGGTACAAATGACCCACAAGCCCTCAGTGACTTTTAGCAACAAAGATTCTATTTCTCACCCACTTGCCCAGCATAGGTTGACTGCATATCTGCATTTTGCTGGGACTCAAAGGGTTGCTCTGAAATGAAGAAAAAAAGGTACCATGTGGGAAAGAGTGGCTCCTGAAGCTTCTCCTTGGAAATGATACACCTCATGTTTTCTCTCACTATATTGACCAAAGCAAGTTACACAGCCACCTCTGGCATCAGTGGGGCAGAGAAGTCTAAGCCCCTTCTAAGGAGGGACACTACAGAGAATTATTCATATGGGGAGGTTCTAAAGAGAGGTATCAAATATGTGCATGATAATACAAGCAATTCCAGTTATTATAAGAGTTTATTATCTTGGCAAATGGTAATAATCAGGCAAATCATTCCTTGCTGTCTGCCTTATAGCAGTAACAGAAAGACAAACTAAATGATATATACAAAGAGTTTAAGGATCCCACAGCGGGAACAAAAGACATGCTTTATAAATTAAAAGTAATAATTTCTTCTCAAATTCTTTTTTTAAATTTGAGAAAAAATAATGAGCTTCATTGGAAATAATTTATAGATATGAATGCTGACTTTATTTAATAGAAAATTATGTATAAATTAGATTTTTAGATTTTGCTTAAGTGAAAATTCTGCCTTTAAAGTTTTAAAAGAGATTTTCTCTGAAATTTGTAACGTGCATTTTGTTATAAGTTTCAAAGTTTAGGGATGATAAGATTAATTACTTTTAATAATCTTTTCTTTCTAGGATAAAACAATGAAAAACTCCTTGTATTATAATGGAATTATTCCAGGCTTTGGAAAATGGAACCATTACAGGACCAGCATTCCTAGGAATCTCAAGGATACTCTAGTCAGTTACTAAAGATACCAACTCATAAGAAGCTGGAGATTTCTGTATGGATTATTAATTTTTTTGTTATTCATTTGAAATCTCTATAATGGCCTACTCAATTACCTTATAATTCTATTTCTTTGCAGACCAGCTTCCTGCAGACCAGCTTCCTATTCATATAAATAAATTCCTATCAATACATTTTAGATTAGACAACTGAATTTCCTTTCTATTCTTTTTTTGTATTGGGTTTCTCTTTATTAGGGTTTTATATCATAAAAGGAGTTAAAAATATCTTCCATAACAATTTTTAGAAGATTGGAAATTTTTAAATAATATTTCTGACATCTAAATCCCAATTAGCATATTTAAATTAAATATCATGCCTTGGCTCATTAAATTAGGTGTAAAAATGAAACAAAAGAAGGAAGCTTATTTTTGCTTTTCAAAACCTATGAAATAATAGTTTTATTACCATTTTAAACTTGTTTTATGCATATTAAGATGGCTCAGTCCATTTGGACTTCTATAACAAAATGCTACAGACTGGATGGCTTATAAACAAGAGAAATTTATTTATGACAGTTCAGGAGGCTGGGAAGTCCAAGATCAAGTTGCCAGTATGGTCATGTTCTGGTGAGGATTCTTTTTCTGTACATAGCCCTCATCTTCGCCTCTGTCCCCATGTGGTGGAAGCAGTTAGAGGGAGCTCTAGGATCTCTGTAATAAAAGCACTAATCCCATTTATAAATACTCCACTTTTGACTTAGGCATCCCCCAAAGGCCATACTTCCTAATACCATCACATTGGGCATTAGGATTTCAATATATGAATTTTGTAGGGACATATACATTCAAACAACAATATAAACAAATAGAAATTCTACTGAATATATTTTCAAAAAAAAAAACCCACAAAGGCAAAAGTGTACATGATTCTAAAATAGCCTATTCAAAAGTTTATAGCTATATAACTTCTCAATCATGAGCATCATAATTTTTAAATCTTTTGGTTACTGAATTCTTTGCTGGTAATCAGTCTGTTCAGATTTTCTATTTCTTCCTGTTTCAGTTTTGGTAGGCTATATATTTCTAGAAATGTATCCATTTCTTCTAGGTTGCCTAAGTTGTTGGCATGTAATTTTTAATAATATTCTCTTACAATCCTTTGTATGTCTGAGATGTCAATTGTTATTTCTCTTCTTTCATTTCTGATTTTATTTGAATTCTTTCTCTCTCTCTCGTTTTTGCTTTATTTTGTTCTGTTTATGAGTCTGGTTAAAGGTTTATCAATTTTATTGTTCTTTTCAAAGAACCAACCCCTGGTTTCATTGTTTTTTTTGTATTGTTCTTTTGTTTTTTTTTTTTCTTTTACTTTCTATTTTGTTTATTTCTGATCTAATCTTTATTATTTCCTTCCTTCCACTGCTTTTGGGCTCTTTTTGTTCTTGTTTTACTAATTCCTATAGATTTAAGGTTAGATTTTGTATTTGAGATTTTTCTTGCTTCTTGCTATAATCTTTCCTCTATGCAGCTTATGCTGAATCCCACAGACCTTGGACCATTGCATTTTCTTTATTTGTTTCCATATATTATTTGATTTCCTCTTTGACTTCTTGGTTGAGTCATTCACTGTTTAGTGGCATGTTATTTAACTTCCATGTATTTGTGATCTTTCTAGATTTTTTTTGTGTGTGGTTGATTTTAGTTTCACAGTATTGTGGTCAGCAAAGATGCATGGTATGACTTTGCTCTTTATGAATTTGTTGATATACTTGTTTTATGCACTACTACGTGATCTATTCTGGAGAATGTCCCATGTGCACTTGAAAAGAATGTGTATCTTGCTTTTTTAGGAATTTTTCTGAATATATCTGTTAGATTCATCTGGTCCAATCTGTCATTCAAAGCCACTGTTTCCTTGTTGATTTTCTATTTGCAAGATCTACCCATTGATGTAATTGGAGTGTTAAAGTCCCCCACTATTATTGTGTTACTATCAATTTATGTCTTTATGTTAGAAGCTGCTTTTTGTATTTAGTGCTCCCATGTTGGGTGTGTAAATATTGACCATTGTTATATCTTCTTGTTGAATTGTTCCCTTTATGATTATGTAGTATCCTTCTTTGTCTCTTGTTTTTTTTTAAATTTCTATTTATTTATTTTATTATAGTGGTTGTTTTAAAATCTTTTTTTTTTTTTTTCTGATATAAGAATTGCTACCATGGCTTTCTTTTCACTGCCATAAGTTCTTGTAGGTAGCATATAGATGGGTCTTGTTTTTTTATCCATTCCATCTTGTCTTTTGCTTGATGCATTTAGTCCATTTACATTCAAAGTAATTTTTGGTAGGTAGGTACTTATTGCCATTTGTTACTTGTTTTACAGTTGTTTTTATAGTTCTTATTTTTCGTTTCTTTTCTTGCTTTATTGTTGGCTTAGTGATATACTTGGATTCTTTTTATTTTTTGCATACCTATTACTGGTTTTTGATTTGTGGTTATCATTATGTTTATATACAACATGTTATGCATGTAACAGTCCATATTAAGTTGCTGGCCCTTTAAGTTTGAACCCATTCTAAAAACACTAAATTTTCACCTCTCTTTCTATTACATTTTAGGTATATGGTGTAATACTTTAAACATCCTTTTATTTGTGAATTCCCCCCATACGCACAAACACACACACTTATATGTATATACTTAATTTTACTGTTTTTATACTTTCTACTTTTCTTACCCCTGCTTTTGGTCTTTCCTTTTATTCAAAGAATCCCCTTTAATATTTCTGGTGAGGTTGGTTTAGTGGTGATGAATTCCTTTACCTTTTGTTTACCTAGGAAACTCCTTATCTCTTATTCTGAATGATAGCCTTGTTGGATAGAATATTTTTGGTTGCAGGGTTTTTTTTCTTTTGGCACTTTGTATATAACATGCTACTTTCAAAAACATGCTACTTTCTTCTGGCCTGCAAAATTTCTGCTGAAAAATCAGTTGATAGATTTATGGAGTTTACCTTGTGTGTAAGTGTTTCATTCTCTCTTGCAGCTTTTAAAATTTTTCTTTATCACTACTTTTTGCCATTTTAATTTCTATGTGTCAGTGTGGAACTCCTTGGCCTAATTTTCTTGGGTCCTCTCTCTGCCTCTTAGATCTGAATTTCTATTTCCTTCCCCAGATTAGGGCAGTTTTCAACTATTATTTCTTCAAATAAGTTCTCTGCTCCCTTTTCTCTCTCTTTTCTTTCTGGGATTCCTATAATGTGAATGCTGTTAACACTTGATAGTATTGCTGGGTTCACTTAATCTATTTTCATTTTTTATTAATCTTTTTTCTTTCTCCTGTTCAGTGTGATTGTTTTCCATTACTTTGTCTTCCAGATCACTGACCCATTCTTCTGCTCCCTCTAGTTTACTATTTATTATATCTAGTGTATTTTTAGTTTCAGTTATTGAGTTCTTCATCTCTGATTGGTTCTTTTTTATGTTTTCTATCTCTTTGTTGAGGGTCTCACTGAGACCCTCCACTCTTTTCTCAAGTCTAGTGAGTATCTTTATGACCAGTACATTAAATTCTCTATCAGACATTCTGATTCCATTTTATTTAGCTCTCTTGATGTGATTTTGTCCTGTTACCTTATTGGAGACATATTCCTCTGTCTCCTCATTTTGTCTAATTCTATTTATCTGTTTCTATGTGTAAGAAAGTCAGCTGTGTCTCCTTATGAAGAAGAGGTCTTTTTTTCCCTAAATATTTTATTATTAATTCATGAGAGACACAAAGAGAGAGGCATAGTCAGAGGGAGAAGGAGACTCCCTATGGGGAGCCTGATGCAGGATTTGATCCCATGACCCGGGAATCACAACCTGAGCTGAAGGCAAACATTCAATCACTGGGCCACCCAGGTCCCCCAAGAAGGGGTCTTATGGTGTCCTGCAGTGCAATATCCCCTGATCACTAGGCCCTGGAACTTCACGGATATCTTCTCTGTCTGTTGCATGCTATCCTACTATTGTGACTGAGCCATTTTGCCTTCAGTCCAAGCTTTCTTTGCTTGTTGTGGGCAAAATTTGGTCCCTTTGCTATTAATTGGCCAGTCTAGGGCTGCCTTGGGCTTGAATTGGGTCATATGAGATGTTTGCGATGTTTGAGATGTGTTGCCCTCTGAGAGGCTTTCACTGACGGATGAGGCCTTTAATCAGACCATTTGTCTGCCCCATGCCATTGCTGGGACTATAGTTGGATTGATGTGTGTGGTATCTTCCCCATTTCTTGGGGCATAAGTCTCTTTAGAACGGTGCCAATCCCGTTGGGGCTGCTTGAACAGTGCTATGCTTGTGGCACTGCTTTGGATTGATTTCTGCCAGAGGCAGGCTGAAGAAACTCAAAGGCCAGAGAGGCTGTTAGCATTCTAGGTGGAGTGTTCCCACTGTGCTTATTCCCTCATGTGTCCGCGTATCTAGGCTGGGGGGAAAGGGAAGGGAAATGATGTCCACCAACCTGTTTGTATTTGAAGAAGTCTCCAAAATATTCCTGCCATTCCAGCACATTTTCTGAGGTTAGTAAATAAATTTCCTTCCTGTATACCCCAGGAATTTTTTAAACTGCTGCTTTCATGCTGTATCTCAGCTGGACTGTTTGTTATGCTGTCTTTTTAAGGGCAGGGCATCAATTTCCTGTTGCCCTCCAGCTCTCCCAGAGCTGAGATGCTGATTTTTAACCTTCCAAGTGTTGAGCCCTACTTATTGTCTGACAAAGTTAAGCCCCTCTGGTTTTCAAAGCCAGAAATTACGAGGATTCATATTTCTAATGCAGGTCCCTGTGCCTAGGATGCCCAGTGTGGGGTCTGTTCCTCTTCCTTTTCCATGCTTGTGTTCTCCCTCCCTCCCATAGACAGAATAGAGTCAACTTGGTTCCTGATCAAGTCTCTCCCTTCTTACCATTTTCAGTGGCCATTTCTCTATCTTTCGCTGGTCTGTTCTCCAGTCTTCACATTATTTTCTGAGCTATTCACACTGATTTGGGGGTTATCTAGTTATATTCATGGGAAGAGATGAGTTTAGGATCCTCCTACTCTGCCATCCTCCCCAGACATATCATCACTATTTTGATGTTTTTTTCTTAAATGCCATCAGTCCTTCTAATTCCTGTAACATCTACTATAGTGGAGCCTACAAAGTAATCCGGTGACATCTTTCATAGCTTAATTACTTAATGCTCAAACGCATTTTCTCTGATAATATTTGATTTATGCTTCCTAGTAATAATTTATTCATACAGTATCTGAAAACCTCTAACATAAGCAGAAATAATGATGGAAATGAAACAGTATATTCAAAATATCAGATATATAAAAGCCTCAGTTGGTTCCTCACCCCTAGATAGAGGCAAGGAATTGATAAATTCAGTGAGGATTTTGGAAGTAAGTTTCACACCATGCCTCAATTATCTAATAGAACATTTTATTTTATTTTATTTTTATTTTTATTTATTTATGATAGTCACAGAGAGAGAGAGAGAGGCAGAGAGGGAAGCAGGCTCCATGCACCGGAGCCCGACATGGGAGCCCGACATGGGATTCGATCCCAGGTCTCAGGGATCGCACCCTGGGCCAAAGGCAGGCGCTAAACCGCTGGCGCCACCCAGGGATCCCCTAATAGAACATTTTAAAACACCATTTCAATGCGTTCAAATATTTTCAGATACAAAATAATTTCAAATGATTCAAAAATTTGCAACCAAAAAGACACAGCATAGGGGATATAGTTAATCATATTATAATATTTTATGGTGATATATGTTAACTACACTTGTGGTGAGCATAGTGTAATGTATAGAGAATTTAAATCATATTATATACTTGAAACTAATGTAACATTATGTATCAACTACACTCAAATAAAAAAATTAAAACACAAAATTTTCCACCTAAGCAAACTGTTAATTTGACCTAGAAGTTGCATCACCAAACTTTCATAAGCAGTAAAAATACAATATTTCACAACTTCAAAATATTTAGAATTATTATAATTTATAAATCATTCAAAAAACATTTATGTGTTTAATACCTACCAGGCATTGAACAAAGGATGGGAGATTAAAATAAAGTTAAAATATGGTCCCTTCTCTTGGGATTAATCCAGGCTTAGAAAAAAACACATATAAGTAAAATTAATAATTATGTGAATGCAAATACAAACATAAATATATGCTAAGTATGATGGTGTTATCCATAAAACAGTGATCAAACAATTAAATTTTTCAGGGGAGGTTTCATATAGTAACACACAAGAGTTGAGTTCTTAAGAGAAAATAAGCATTTTTTTCCCAAACAGATCTAAGCAAGAAAGACTTTCCAGACAAAGAGGATGCATGGCATTGCAATAGCTTGAAAAGGCAGAGCATGAGATGTATTTCAGGATCTATAATTAAGCATGCCTAAACTGATGGCATTCATGAGTGTGATAAAATGTCAGAAAGTGATGTGGTAAGTGGTAAGTGAGATCAAGATCAGCTTTTTTTTTTTTTTTTTTTTTTTTTAAATTTTTATTTATTTATGATAGTCACACACAGAGAGAGAGGCAGAGACACAGGCAGAGGGAGAAGCAGGCTCCATGCACCAGGAGCCCGACGTGGGATTCGATCCCGGGTCTCCAGGATTGCGCCCTGGGCCAAAGGCAGGCGCCAAACCACTGCGCCACCCAGGGATCCCTCAAGATCAGCTTTGTGTGCGTGCTGCCAATGCAGTTGGAAAGGGCCTTATGCTTTGAAAACCCTGTGCCTGGCTTAATGCTTTTCATCACTATCTTTGGTTTCTTAATAATTTATGAACAAGAGATCCCACATTTTCATTTTTCATTGGGCTACAAATTATGTATCTGGTCCTTAGTAAAATCTACCTCATGACTAAACATATTTGCCATACTGAGGGCTTGGGATTTTTGTCCTATGAGGCCTACAAGACATGGAATAGTTATAATGTAGGGAAATGTTTAAGGTAGGAAAATAAATATAACATTTATATTTTAGGATGATCACACCAGTGATCTAGAGGCAAGTACATAATAAGACAACAATAACTATAGCCTAAGTGAAATATGATGAGTGTTTGAACAAAGCAATGTTACATACTTGGATAAAAAGATATAGATTCAGAGATATTCAAGAGAAAAAATGAAAGTACTTGTGACAGTTATAGGGAGAGAGGAACAAGAGGAATCTACTGTTTCTAACAAATTGCGTTCACAGATTTTAACCATTTAACAGCCTGTGATGCAAAAATTTAATTAGTTTTTGTGTCCTTACCTCTTCTAATGATACAAGCATTAAATCTTATCTCTGTCTTCTATCTATCCACCCACATGTAACTCTGATAAAGGACACTCCACACTGTGACACCATGGAAGCTATATATATTCTGAATCTTGCAGGAACTCAAACTTGTTCCAGTTGCAGATTTTAATTCCTTTTGGAGAATTCAAATTAGAGGTTAAGATGGAGTTAGATACAAAAACAGAAGTACATTATATATAAAAGACTTGTGTGCATTGTGTTTGTGTATACATAGATATGATAGGTTTTTGAAGGGTTTTTTTCTTGCATGTCTTGTTAAACTGAAGAGTGTCCCTCTTCTATCAAAGTCAAATACACAAATACATCCACTTTTGTTCTGCAACCCACTCCTATAACTCAGTCAAATACTTCCTTCCTTTGGTTATTCTCTCTTTTCCTCATTATCAATATCTTCCTCCATACTAGATAATCCACATCAATAAACAAGCTTGTAATATTCCAAATCTTCCTTACTACAACCATAACATCCCTCATTGCCACTTATTAACTCTCAGCTAATTTTACTATTCACAAAATCTCTTCCTTGACACTGTCTTCAGTCCTCAAACTCCCATTCACTTCTTTATATTATGAAATATTAAACTCATGAATACAGGTAAAAGAACAGCATAAGGGACATCCGTAGGCTCTCTACTTTGATTTAATAAAAAATCAAGTAATAACATAGTTATTTCCAATAGAATTAGAGTCAATAGTTAATGGGAAAGGATAGTCATATTGAAGAATTATGTAAAATTATATATAGCATTTTTATACACGTGTGTGTGTGTGTATGTTAAACCCTATAATCTTTTTTTCTTTTTTTAATTTGATTTATTTATTTATTTATTTATTTATTTATCCATTCATTTATAGAAGGGGACAGAGAGGGAGATGAAAGCAGACGGAGAGAGAGGGAGAATCTTAAGTAGGCTCCACACCCAGCACAGAGCCTGACACAGGGCTTGATCTCACAACTCTAAGATCCTGACCTGAACCGAAGTCAAGAATCTGACACTTAACCAACTGAGCCACCCAGGCATCTCTCAAATTTATATTTCAATTCTAGTTAGATAACATACAGTTAATATTGGTTTGGGGAATAGATTTCAGTGAGCCTTCAAATAGATTAATTCACTCAATCTTCTCAACCATATCAAGTACTTTCCTCCATTATTCTCTACTTCACAGATAAGGAAATGGGCACATATGGAGGTTAGTGTTTCAATACATATTTTACAATGTTCCTTTGTGTTTGTCAATTTGTTTTTGATGAGAAGTATAAGGAAAAGTCCAAGCCATAATAAACCAACAAATAGATATTTACTTTGTTAATCTTCAGTATGCTTCTAAATGAAGGCAGTTTCTGGCTATATCATGCAATCTCATCATCATTGTAGAAAAGAAATTTTCTTAGCAGTTGCTGGAAGAAGTTCATGATCCTCCACCACTGTCCTCAAAGTTTGGACTTGTGTTTGAACTGAAAATACCATAACAATGGAGGCTTTTAGTAGCATGATACTGCTCTTTTGTTTTAATTTTTTTTATAGTGTTCTGCTTCATACCTTCCCTTTATAAATAATGCAGCCTTGGGTACAGTTCTTTTAAATCTTTCATGCTTATAAAACCATGAAAATATATCAGATCATGTACAAATTGCTATCTGAAGGTGCTTTTTAAGCTCTTGTCTTATAAATGAAATAAGATGCAAGAGTTATGTCTGTTCACATAAATGGAGAATATTGACAGTATGAAGTGATTTGAATTACCATGAAATCATAGAATTATAAGATAATAGATCTATAAGGGCCTTGAAAAATCTTCTGTTCAAGCTGCCTGCCATTAGGCAGGTAAACGTCTGAAATATTTTGTGAAAACATTCTTCTAGCCTCTTTCTGAATATCTCCAAGCAGGAAAAACTCCAAAACTCACCACAGCCCCTCATTTGAATGATTACTGGTTAAAAGGAGGAAAAATTACTTATGTACAATCAAAATTGACCCCAATTTCTATTAAAAGACTATTCATTTTTTCCTCTGTAGACTAAAAAGCAAGTCTTCTCGTGTTTCTTCTTTGGACTTTTTATTTCCTTTTTGGTCATTTTGTTACTTGTCACTCTAAGTCTTTTGGTAATGTTTTAAATGAAAATCCAAAATTGAAATTTTTACTTGTCAATTATTTTGTAGAATAATGCTGCACAGTAATATTGTTGCTTAACCATATGCATTATGGTGATTTTAAGTAAAATTTAATTGAATTTTGCTATTTTTTATATATCCCCTTCCTTTTTGTGTAACCTTAGTGTCCCCACCATATTAATCATAATTTTATGATCTCTTACTCAGAGATCAGGAAATATTTTCCTTTGGCAGAGCTTTAATTAATTATTTTCCTTTCACAAAGGGTCAATAATAATAAAAAGAATTTTGTCATTTTTTCCTAGCATGTAATTTTTTTCAATATGCAATTACTCTTCTCTTTTTTGATGTTTATTTAAAATTAATTTTTTGAATTTTTCATGATTAAGTACTTGTTCTCTCTGTTTCTAAATCCCATGAAATTCTTTCATGGCAATTTTCATATTTTCAATGAATTCTTCAGCTTAAGAATCTTGTCCTTCCTGGAAATCTTTATAAATAGGATTTTTTTTACACTCTGTGACAGGAGACTGTCCATTTATTGACATAAGAAAGACAAAGTAAATTTAGAAATCAGGTAGGTAAAGCTTCATAATTTCCTACAAAATATGATTGCAGAAAAAAGATCCTAATTTGTGTCTATTCTATGTTTTTGTGTTTATATTGTAACTATTTCTGATATATGCATTTTATGATCATGAAATATTTACACAGATGAAGTAGTAATGCTCTTTTGAACTTAAAAGAGATTGAAATGCCTTCATGGAGAACCTTTGAAGTACATTATCAAATCTTTAACCTAGGCAGGAAGTAAATTGATACTCAATTTCCAGCAACATATTGAAGTAGGCAATCAAAATTTGGGGGCCTTAAAGTTGTACTTTGAAGTTTAAGGAGTTACTGGAAGCAAATAAAGATCAGAATATCTCTGTCCATCTTAAAGCAACATGCAAATAAGCTGGAGTTCAGAAATGCTACTCTTAATATCTGCCTCTTAAGTTCAATTTCAGTTTCTTAAATCTTCCCTTTATTTTTTCAGTTGTATGTTCCTTTCATGTTTTCTTATTTTCTATGTCTGTTTTTATCCTTGACGTAGCCTTTTAGCCTCAACATTCTTGGCTTGGTGTAGTGAAAGCAAGAGCTTCTGTCTCCTTACTTTCTCCTCAGACAGCAAGAAGAGGGCAGTGTTCTCAGAATTAAGTCACATAGATGCAGACCTCCAGGATCCTAGTGTAGGGCTGGGGATATAATTTCTGCTTAAGATGAGTTACATGGACAGCAGCATATGCTGGCTATATTACTAAAGAGTAAACAGAAGCGGCTCTGTGTTGAACAAAACCGGGCCTCCTATTAGGCAGAATTGAAATGCTCTCAAGATAAACAGACCTCAATCATAATAAAAAATAATTTTTAACCAAACAGAAAGTTATTTGTCTACTTATCTTTATGAATTGTGTATTTTAACTGTCTTTAATATGCCCATCTCTGGGTTTGTTGGAGCATAACATTGAAATGGTTTGGAATCTGCACTTGGAAAACAATGTAAAAATTGTTTTACTAATAAATGATAGCACTCAAACAGACAACATTCTGATTCTTACCACTTTAATTCCATACTATTCTTACATTTGTTTTACATTTTTTTCTTTATGTTTGTCCCCTCCCTCTTCCAATTGACTTTAGGAAGTTCCTATTGAATATTTCCACATAGTTGTTACACAGGTAGGGCAAGCTCAATGTATTGAAAACTAAGTTTACAACTTTCTTCTGAAAATTATCTCTTCATCCTGTGTTTTGTAGTTCAGCTAGTGACATCATTATTATGCGTTCCAATGTACTCCTTTTTGTTTGTTTGTTTTGTTTGTTCTCAAGTTAAAATTCTTGGGAAAAACACAGTTAAATTTATATCAGATATACCTGGGGTCAAACTAATGTGGCCAAGACATGCTATAAAAATTTTAAATAGAGATAGTGATTGATGTGATGTTCCAGAAGTTTGGAATGGTATCGGGATGATAAATCAATTAATGTCATCTACTATTGGACTCCTAATAGAAAAAGGTAATTTCACCAAGACAAGGAAGAGTAGGTTTCAGGAAGAAGAGTAGGTTTCAGAGAAAGATGGTGAATTTAGTCTGGGATAAGTTGGGTTTTCAGTTTCCATGTAAAAACAAATGAGTGTCAAGGAGGACACTAGATATATAAAATCAGGATATTCAAGATGGAGATTAGGGAGTTGAATTAGTGAAATCTCTGTAAATTGCATGAACTACATTAGGAAAGAAGCTTATAAAAATCCAGTGGGAGAGTGGTAGGAATGCAGTTATGCTTTAGGAACAATGAGAACCTAAAACACAAATGGCCTAAGGACTCTCCATACCCATATTCCATTTCAGATTTTCTTTGTATGAAAATCATTCTGGGTAAGTTTTCTTTGGCAGATTGTATTTTTCTAAATGGCCATCAATGTAGATACCATCCTACATGTTTTTTTTTTTTTAATAAGGTAAAACTGAGACTCTCCCATCAATATATAATGTCTATGTTCCCTCTCCTTGAATGTGGGGGGCTTTTTGCAACTGCTTTGATCAAAAGAATGAAGCAAAAATGATACAACATTATTAGGATAGGTCAAAAGTGATGACTTCCATGTGACATTTTTGCTCTTTCAAAATATGTTCCTTGGGAACTCCGAGCCAACATATAGAAGAAGCTTGGAAGATTTGCCACTTTGGACAGAGATCCAAAGAAATTCAGCTATTCAAATCTTCACAGAGCAGGTTCCTGATATATGCATAACAAATCTTTAAGGTAAACCTAGCAATGGCCACCCTATAACTTTAACTCAAGAGATGCGAGACATTCTTTATATGCCTGTACATGAGCACTTCATGAATAAAGCGAATTTATTCACTTCCTTAGAATTGCCAATTTCTGCTTCCTGTGCAGCAGCCCATTGCCCTTCAATTATAGATCTCCTGAGCTGCTGGATTATCTTCATTTTGTTCCTATTGGGGCAGGTACAGAGGTCGTGAGAGTCACTTAGAAGTTGAACAATACCAAGTTCCTCTTTGACAGACATGGGGAATTTCTGGAAATGCAGTTCTTACTTGGTTATTGAATTAACTTCATTTGAGGGAATTCACTGAATAATATGTAAAGTTAGGAATCTTGTCCAAATACATAAATCTGGATTTTGTTTCTCTTCTGGCTTTAAGCAACAGGCCTGTAAGAACTCCCTTTTTTTGAATATTCTAGCTTAAAAGTGGCTTGCTTTATTCTACCTTAGAGCAGTGGATAATAAGATACTTAGATGTGAAATAGAGTTCATTTTTCATAGAAGGCTGCTCTTGATTATCAGGAAGGAGGAGCAAAATTGGAGGTAACTAAGCTAGAATATGGAGAACAGAAGACATCCTCAATTCCCCTGACTCTTCCAATTTAAATTTTAAATTGGACACGTTTAAATTTCTAATGCAGCACAGTTTCTTACTGGCAAATGCACCTTTCACAATTCGGCAAACATGATATTTTGACCTTCAACAGTTATGGATCCCCAACCATAGACATCAAATGACCTCTCAATAAAAATATAGACCCACCCATCCTGCTCTTCTATCTTCTTTCAGATCCTTTGTGCTTATTTTGTAGCATTCCATCAAATGCTACACAAAGTAGCAAATTCTCATAGAACTTCAACCCAGTGGCTGGTCAGCATTAAATACCAAATATAAAAAGATGTCCATTTCACCAACTCCTTTATTTGCCTAGCATGAAATACTATTTTTCAATCCAAGAAAATAATAAATATTTATAACAATAAGCCTGCTAACATTTACTGACTACCAGACTTGGTGCTATGTAGTAGAAATATATAAAATGAGCTAATTTAGTTTAACTTACATCATGGGTCATGGGGACAATAACTATGGCAATTTACAAAGAAAGAAACTTTGGTTTATTCAAGACCATGATGACTAACTGTCCACGTTTACTCAGGACTGAGAAGTTTCTTGGGACATGGCACTCTTTCAGGGTTAAAATTGAGACCTTCCCAGGCAACCTGGGAAGGTTTGTTACCATATTAGTGCTTAAAGCAAAGTAAAACTCAGATTTACTGAATCCAAAGGCCACAAATATGACCACTATGCAATTTTATTTCTTAAGGGATATAAAGATTTCCACACTTCATTCATTTGATTTAATCATTTCCATAATCTTAAGCCTTTCCTTGGAAATTTTCTAATTCCAGAAACCAACTTCTCTCAGGATTGTTTACTGTCCATGATCAAAACTCAGCATTAACTAGTTTAATTCAAATAGGAAGTCTTAGCACTAAATGAACTCATTGCTGAAAAGAAATTAAATAATATAAAAGATACATTAAAAATTTTATTTGGATATCTTAAAATCAATTTTATAAGCTTTTGGTCGACACTTTCTTTCAATAGTCACATAGGAAATAATTTGAACCTCCATATTAGTGATGACTAAACCTGCAATGGTCCTGTTCAACATTCCTAGAAGTCCCTAGCCAATGCTTACCATTTCCCAGTTGTTGTTTTTAACCACAACTCAGAATCCTACTCTGAGATTTTTCTACTCTCCCCTGAAACACTGCAGCTTCCTCCATGCTGATGTAGAAAAAAGACAATGGAAGAAGACAACCTCACTACCCCAATCCAAACATTAATAGAGTGACAGAGTGTTACTGAAGTTTGGGAAGGAGAATTATAACCCTTAATGATTAGATCTCAGACATCACTGCTCCTAAAATCTGTTGGACACATCTAGGCCAGTAGGTTTCCCTACCGTCTCTTAAACTTACTCTCATCCCTGACATGCTCTTGAGTCCTGCTCCCTCTTAGTTCAGAATCTTTTTCTCACATCTCACATCCCCGTCCCCTGAGGCCCAAATATTAGATAAAGCTCTGAATCAGTTATCACCTTAACAATGACACACCCGAGAAAGACATCTCTTTATCATTATTTGGTTATTTGATGCCTCCTCATCTATCTGTCAGACTAGCTTATGGTCTTTTCCTTTACATACACAGAAAGTTCAATAATATATTTTCCAAATTAAATTCAGTCATCACTCAAAGTCAAACTCTGCTTCTCACCATTTGGAAAAGCAGCTATAAGAAGCAATTTAAGATAAATTTTTAAAAATTCCTATAACAGGAAAAGGATGAATTGCTATGATTTCAGTGAAAGCATCTGGAGGAAGTAAAGAAACAAAATTGGACTACACTTTCAGGAGGCTTGGTTTAGACAGAAAATACATAGATTTGGCATCAGCTGACCAGGGACAGGTTTTTATTCAGGGTATTTTTTCTTTTCTTGTTTCTCTGCTTTCCTTTGAAGGATGTTTCTTAAAGGAAAACATGAAAGTATAGTATATATGAAAAGATATGTAAAAGTAAAGGAAGTAAAGAAGGACTTTTTGAGAGGCAGTGACTCATCATTTCTGTTTAAAAGTCAGTAGTTAGTTTTCTCTTTAGTTCAACAGTTCCAGGATAGGAACAGAGAAATGGAAATTTGATTGATTCAAGCTACAGAATTTATAAAGCATAGTCAGCAAAATTATGAGGGAATTAGGGGATTTACAAAAGAGAAAAAAAAATAAGGGCTCACCGAAAGTGTGCAAGTAGGACAAATAAGAAAGCAAGGCCATGACTAATAAACTGAAGGAAAATGAAGAATAGTGAGACTTGAAATCTTAATGCAATCAAAATAGACAAATGAGGATGGGAAAAATCAAAAAAGCTAAGAGAGGAGACAGCAACCAGATAGTGGAATATCCAAGTTTAAGATTTAGTTGTTAGGATGCCTAAGGATAGAGGACAAAAATAGTATTTATATATTCCATTTTGCTCACATGTATCTATTTGGCTCCTAGAAGAGTGACATAACCAAGAAATGTTTATTTAATGAACTTAATCAAGTTTATTACACCAAAAGAGTTACAAGAAGACATTATGGTTATAGAGTAATATTTCGAATACCACTTTTGGTCTTTTTTAAATCAATAAACTTCAAAATTATATTCATTCCACCTGAATCAAATGTTTTCTACAAGTGGTACAGTTTTGCTAATTGAAAAATCAATAAACAATAACTATGTAAAGCAAAATCTCTTTAACAAATAAAAGAATGACTCTGGGTTTGATATGAGCACTCTAGAGTAAGAACCCCGTCTAAACTCATACGTGCAATCTCATTATAGAAGCTGCAAAGTCATAAACCTCAACAATTTATAAAGTTTGTTTCCATGAATGAACTCTAGTTTTTCTTGACTCACTTTTTTGAAATTACTGAACTGAGTGCAAATATTCTTCGTTGAAATTATGGCCTATTAATATAATAATTTGGAAAGACAAATATAATTGTTTTATTTCTTAGAACACTTAGGACACTTTGAACTGCACTCCTACTAAAGTGTTTAGAATAATGATATTATTTTCTCACATAACAATAAATCCTTAGGGAAAAGGCTCCAAGGTTCAGAAGCTCAATGGCTGAGAAGCATTTGATCTCTCCTGCCATTCTCAACATGCCAGCTTAGCCCTCAGAAGCCACATTCCTTTAGCAGATTTATCCCCCTGTCAGATCTATTAGATTTTACCCTCTGGGTCATAGGGGTGTGACTGGCCTCCCATGAAATGTAATTCAATGTGGAAAATACAGTTTTATCTAAGGAAAACTGATGCTCCTTAAGAAATAAATGAAGTCGAATGAATGTTGAATGGGAAGCCATCATTTTCTTTTTGCCTCCAATCTGTAGAATTTGAGTAGCAGCTAATCCCAGAAATAAGATAACTGGGCAAGGAAAACCGAGAAGGACTGGAAATAAAATATTTTGTTAGAACCAAAAGCAAGAATAAGCATCCTGGAATTCCCCAGAAGTCTTTAGTGAATGGAATGTATTTTGTAGAAATTAAGATGGAGTGTATGAAAACAGCAGAAAAGTGCATTTGGGGTATGCAAAAAGAAATAGAGAGTTGTCTTTCATCATCTGACATAAAATATGTTTCAGTATTGCACAAATAGAACAAGAGAGAAACAAAGAGCAACATCAGAAGCTAGAAAGCAGAGGGACAAACTTTGATTGACTTAAAAGACCTGAGAAATATATTCTAAACTAAGTGTAAGAAAAAAGCAGAGAAATAATATTCTAAATTAAGAGTAAGAGAAAAGCAACAGTGAATCTTTTCTTCAAAAGACAAACCTAAACAGGTTTGGGGACTGACATCTCTAGATGATTCCTGAAAGATGTAGTTAGAGTATCATCTAAATGACGATGAGGTCTTCAAAAATATTTAAAAACTTGAATCCTTAGATCCCCATCCATACTTGTCTGGTGGTTTTCCCTCTACCACCTCAGTAGAAGCCTAAATATTTATTCGCAGGAAAGGATAGAAAAGGCCACTGGGGTAGGTATACCAGACACATTGAGGGACTTTATATCACACTGAATTATTTAGGAGAAAATCTCAGAATTAAATGATATACGTTTTCAGGAATTTTAAGGAGTTAAGATGTCCAACACAGGAAAGAAAAGAGGAATCCCAAGGAAGATTGCTGAAGGAGATTCTAGCATAACTTTGAAACAAGCAGAGAGGGCAACCTACTCAGTTTAGATAGATTTGTCAGATATACTACGGAGTATCTTCACCTTGCTTTTTATCATGATGTCATGTTTGTAATAAAATGAAGCTACTAGAGTTTGTGTTCACCAAAACATGGGAATAAATAAAGACAAAGGAGAGCATAGGATCCAGAAAACAAAACAAAACAAAAATCCAACCTAGGGAAAAGATAAGGGAAATTATTCCAGAATGATAGTGAAAGAAATTTTGTGACAATTAATTTGTAATAGGCCTAGAGAGCAACAGAAGTGGATAGAAGAATGTAGTTTTCCAGGAGGATGACTCAAAGAAAATGGAACCATTAAATCGCCTTATGATATTTCCCTTGAGGAAAAATTTCTGAGAAACAATTGGAAATAGGGGAAGAAGTTACAATGAAAAATAGCAAAGGAAAGCAAAAAATGTATATATTGACTAATAAAAGCACACATCTACTGGGATGACTATTTTGAACAAAATGAAAAATACTAAGTGTTAGAATGTGGAGAAATTGGAACTCTCATATATTTTTGGCACAGTTATTGTGAAAAAAGTTTAGCAGTTCCTCAAAGTTAAACATGGAATTACCATATGAACCAGCAATTCTATTCCTAGATATATACTAAGAAGAATTACAAATAGGAACTCAAATACTTGAACATGAACATTATAAACACACTATTCACAATGCCAATAGGTGGAAGCATACCTAATGTCTATCAACAGTTGAATGAATAAACAGAATATAGTTCCTACCATATTGGAATATTACTGATCCATCAGAAGGAATAAAGTACTGATATATGACACAACATGGATGAACTGCAAAAACATTATGCTAAGAATTCAGACACAAAACATCACATATTGTGTGAGTCTATTTATATGAAATATCTGGAAGAGATAAATCCATAGAGATAGAAAGCAGATCTGTAGTTCCTAGTGGTTCCAGAAAGGCGGAACAGGGATTAACTGCTAAATGGGTACAGGATTTTCTTTGAGGTGATGAAAATGTTTTGGAACTAGATAAAGGTGGTAGTTGCACAACCTTGTGAGTGTATTAAAATCACTGACTTGCACTGTGTATGATCATAAATTTTACGTTATATGAATTTCACCTCAATTTTAAAAAATGAAAATAAAAGCAGATAACAAGAAATAAATGTAATCATGATGTGCTACAATCTTAAGTATGAGTCATAATTTTTGTATAGCTATAAGCAATAGGAAGACAATAGGAAATTTCTAAAAATAATGATTAAAGAGGGAACAGAATAATCATGTTGGCTAGAAATATAGAAATGCGAAATGCATAAATACACTGAAAAGTGAAATCTATCTTTCAGGAGGACAAGTCAGGGGAGTTTGGAGGAATGGAACAGAAACTGCTATATGTTGCTATAAACTTTTTTTTAAATTGTTGCTATGAACTTTTGATAACATTTGGCTTTCTATGTAATGCACACATATTACTTCAGTAAATATAATAATATTCTATTAATCATTGACTAAATGTCAATGTAGCAGTAATGACTTTGACTATGCAGTGTATTCAAACTAAGGCAAAATAAAATCACCATAACATAACTCTTTTGAAAAAAAAGTAATATACTAACTATGGAAAGAATTCTCCCAAATAATAACAAGATTAATAGCCTTTAGGAAAAATTCAAAACTTTGAATATGCAATTCATGGAAACAAATTTCAGAAGTTGTTAAGCTGTGAAAATTTTCTCAATTTTTTATAATTAGAAAAAAAATAAATATTTCAGATTGGAAAATATTAAAATAACTAGTTATTAATCCACAATTTTTTTCAAAGATTTGGGGCCATGGAACTATTTGGAATATTACAAAATAGTATGTTTTTGAGAGAAACTGGATAATATCTATTTAAACCTTTAACATCTTCATAGTCAAACTAATTTCTAGACTGAATCTCAGTTATACATGCAATCTCTTACAACAAAAGCCCACAACTTCCTTCAAAGTCAAAATCTCTGCTAATATACCATCATAAGTGGATAAACCTTTAGGCATAAAGATATTCTTTTCAATATTGTTTGTAGCAGGATACTTACTGAATTATAGTCAATCATTGGATAGACTACCATGCAAACATTACAACAAAGCAGTTAAGATAAAATTCAGTTAGTGGCAACTGAGAGGCCATGAAAAAAGCAGGTTGCTAAATAATACCTACTGCATAAGTCCATTTATTCATATAGGGTAATTAAAAATTTGTAGACAAATAATTCATGGAAAAATAGACAATTGTTAACAGAGGCCGGTTGTAAAGGATAGGTTATAAAGAGATAAACAATTTGAGTTTTTCACACAAATATGAGAGTTTTTTCCCCTCAATGCTTATATGTTGATTTTCTAGTGAAAATAAAATAATATTTAAAAAAGAAAACAATGTGCCTTCTGCTTGATCAAAAGTCACTCTTGGAGACCTCACAGGACTAGATCATAGAGATGTACATGGAGCAACGGGTCCTAATGTACATTCAGTTCTTATTGATCACTTAGTAAATGTGACCATAGAATAGTAAAGGTAAAAGGAATATTACTGACTACTTGTTCCAATTCCTTCAGTTTACAGATAAGAAAGAAGAAAATCATAGTCATCAAGTGAGTTTCCAAGTCATCAGGTTAAACAGAATCACTTAATGTTCGTATTCTTTCATATTCCAGTTTGGTTCTGTCTATATGCCTGTTCATCTATTTATCTATCATCTCCTCTATCAAAAAAGTCATTTAATTATCAAATTTTGGTGAAAACATTACATGCAATGTCCCACTTTCTTATTTTTAAAACTTTTTTGGAGAAATTGAGGATTCTGGCATGTCTTCTGCTTAACATCACTTAATGCAGCTATTCCCTGTTAATCAGTATCAGAGAACTAATATTTCTTGGAACACATCTTGGCTGATTTATCTTATTCCTAATATTTACTCACTGAGCTTTTGTTTATTCATTTGTTTTTAGTTTTTATAACATGTCTTTCTAGTTTGAGATAGAAATTATTGTTAGGGAAATTGGTCAAATGATCTCGATTTACACCTCAAGTTTTAGTTTTAATGGTCTTCTTAATCTCAAAAATATAAAAAGCCTTTTTAGGTCAACTAAAATTATTTATTGGAAAATTAAAAGTTTTTAAACTTACATAACTAGTTTACAATAGTTACCAGACAAAGAAATAACAATTTGGAACAATCTTTTTTGTTAAACTTAAAACATATGCTCAGAACAGCCGTGATTTGCTTTCTAGTGCTCTCTCAAAACAAATCTGCTTTCTCTTGGACACATAAGCCAACAGAATGAAATGCTTTTCTTGGTCAGAAGCCTTATGTAATATTTCAAACTTATCCTCTGTTGTACATGCAGCCCTGTTATAACACAACTGTCCTCTTTCTTTCAAAGTCAAGATCTTCTAGTTCGTTCTCAGGAAAACAGCTTTGAAACACCCTATTACAGCTCTAAGGGCTTTACTCTAGATAGATTTAGGCTTTTTTTTTTTTTTTTTTTTTACTTTTAAAAGCTGAACATGATGTGGCTTTGCAGAAAGTTTTGAATTTCAGCCTATTCTTTCTAAACCTCCTGTCATTATGCACAAAATGAAACAACTAAACAAACTCTCATCAGTGCTGCCCCTAGAATGACCCAGGAATCTGTGTGTACACATCTGCCCTTCCATCTCCCCATTCCTCAGTATTTCTTTATAATTAGAACAGAAAAGATAAGTAAACTGATAGAAAATGAGTCTGATTCAGTGATATGGTTGGTCTATCCATTGGCATTTATATGCCATTCAGGGTAAGTTCATCTCCATTCTCCTGGCAACTGGCAGTATTCAGTAAGGTTCCGCCCACTGCTTACCAATTTTTGCAAAACAGTCAGCATCTTGCTGTTTCTCTGCTTTAGACATCCCATGTTCAGTATCATCTCAGATTGAGTTCCTTACTAATTGAACATAATTGTGTTGTTTTTAAAGGGTCTAAAACTCTTCTAAGTAATTAGATATGAGGTTAGTGCAAAATATAGATTATTTTTAGAAAGCAACTAATTAGTGAACTTTTCTGAACAATGTAGTTTTCTACCTTTCTTAATTTAATTTCTTATTCATTTGAATATATATATATATATATATATGAGTTGTGAAGTTAACAATTTTCTTATTTTTTTTTCTAGAGGAAAAAGCCATTAGGGAATAACATAATTACAGAGCCATTAAGGGGAAAAACTAGACCATAAAAATTTAAAGGAATCCATGAAATTGTTAAGAACATTTGAGCAGTTTCCATAAGCAGTTTTGATAGCTTAGAAACCACAAAATACGGCAGGATTTTAAATATTTGAGAGTGGGTACCTACTCTATCTGAATGTACTATACATTTACCAACACTAATTTATTTATACAGTTTTAGTATGATTTAAATATGTTTTTTGGTCCACAATTCATTATTTCTAAAGTTGCATAACATTAAGCTTTATTTTCCAGGAATTTACTGATTTTGTTAACCCACAAAATGAATCTTTGAATAATCTTCCAAGTTATTTCATTTCAAAACAAATTGTTTTGTTGCAGAACACTGTGGCACTTCAATCCCTTAATCTCATAATTTTTACTGATGTTATATATGTTATATATGACATATATCTCCAGCAATCATTTAATAATGATATGTACATAACTTCATCTGCTAAAAATAAAGGCTTCATGAATTATGTTTGATTCTAACCATTTAATAATATTTTTTACATTTCATCTACTTGTATAAGTACAAGAAAAATGAATACCAAACACACGCATTTCTGCTGGCCAGATGTGGGGGTGTGGCAGAGATAAGCTGATTGGTATGGTAAGGATTTCCATTATTTTTTCTTCAAATATTTCACACATCCATTTTACTGATAGTAAATCCTTAGACACTTAAGACAACATTTCAACTGAACCATATGTGAAACATACAACTTAGTCAAAAATTCTGACATTGGTTATACTGTAGAAATCATTGATTCTGCTTCCAGACATTACTAGAAAGAGTTCCAATTGAAAAAAAAAATCCATTTGGACTTTTGGCTTATCTAGGTGTTGGAAGTACTAAGTAAATCAAACCAAAACAAAGCAAAAACCCGGATTCCTGGTTTTTCTTATCTTTGAATGTTGTTTCTGTAAGACACTGATTCTCAAACTATGGCACTATCATCAGAAACATCAACATCATCTGAAACTTACTAAAATGCAAATTCTGGGGCCCACCCAGATCTACTGAATCAGAAATTCTAGGATTGGAGCCCAGAAATACATATTTTTAAGAGCCTTTCATGTGATTCTGATGCACACTCCAGATTGAGAAACACTATTGTAATAATGTTCTTAAATTCTGGTTTTCTAATATGTGTTGGAAAGCTTACTGGAGATGATGTACTAAGGGGATAGAGTGTCACAAAACTAAATTCATAAGTAGCTTTATTACGGAAAATATTCTATCACCACCTCTATAGCTCCTGAGAAGACAGAGTATCTATTATTTCAGATATTCTATTTACAATTCTTGAGTTGATTCACTAAAACAGAAGTTTTGAGGCTTTGTGGGCATTATATTTTTGTGAGACAAATATGATAATGAACAATTAACTTGTAGTTTTTAGATATTTCAAAATGCAGATTTCAGCATTTTACATGCATGCAGTTCATTAATCTTCCTCAGAGCTATAGAGAGGTTAAAAATGTATTACCAGTTTCAGGCATCTTGATAAATTTTCACAGTGTAATTCATTAACTACAAAATGCTTTGATCCAGAAATATATTTCATGCCAAAAATGAATATGGAAGCTAAATTTCCTACTCATCATTTTTCAAATCTTCCTTCCCTTCTATATATACATCATGTGTACACCACAATCTATATGAGCAATGACTTTGTTGCTTTTAAATCATTTGTGTCCTTTTTGGTAAAATAAGCCATGGAAAAGAAAGTAGATTTTCAATATATTAAGATAGTTACATTTGAATCTTTAATCTTATTAGTAAATTAACTGCCAATTAAGCTGAATTAATCTCTAATTATCTCATTTAATTATTCAGGAACATATATAAGATATAAAAAATCATTTATGTAAATCTGCATGTTAAAAATTGACATCATAGGATAATACAGTTTTTACTAACATATGTTATAACTACCAGTTTTTAGGTTATTTGTGATTAATGTAAATTAATTTAATGCACATTTTTTTCACTAAAGAGTGAGCCATTGTTCGAATAAAATTTTCATGTTTTTATTAGGTAAAAAGCATAATTTCAATGCATATTTTATTAATTTCTCTAAATCCTGACTTTAAAGTGGACATAACACATACTTCCAGGATTATTGTAAACATTTATTGAAAGAGTTGTATTCAACAGATATGAGTTATGAGTGTTAAAAATAGCTTGAGAAGATCACACAATTCTGATAATAATAATTGTGCAAAATAATAATGATTGGGATAATGTAAATGTATAAAATAATAGAACAGATAATCAAATAAGGCAAAAATACATCAATTAAGAAATAAACAATGTGTCTGCTAAGGATAAAAAAGAAATATAACAGTGCTAAGAATATAGAATTAGAGGAGTCTAGGGAAGTTTGCAGGAAAAAAACCACAAAAATAAATATGAGAAATAGAAATGAAAAATGGTAAAAGAATGTAGGTGTGAATAGTAGATGTTTACTCAACATTAATTTACATTAGCAGATGATTTTAAAAGATTTGCTAAGTGACTGCATGACTAGCAAAATGCAAGATTCTGTTGATGTTATGTCTCAATAGGAAAAGAAACAATCAAAAGGCGACTTAAGTGTTTATTATTTGACGATGAAAGGCTTCCAAGCTTTCAACCATTTGTGAGGTCTCTATTTTTAAACCTTTCTCTTCTGTCCTTAAAATCGTTGGGTTGATATTTCCCTCCATTTGGATTTCTTAAAATAATCACAAAGAGCCAACCTTAAAAACAAGAGACTTAACAGGGTGATCAGAATAGGATTTCTTAAAATAATCACAAAGAAGCAACCTTAAAAACAAGAGACTTAACAGGGTGATCAGACTAGGTGTTCTAGTTATCCCTACATATTTAAGTTTCTGCTACTGCTAAATAATTACTGGGATCTATATTTGTCTCATACTCCATGTGGTGGGCAATCAGTTGAGCATGAGATGTCATGTCTTTGCTGGTTGAGGAAGAACTGGATCTCAATTCTCTTTATGATTGATTCAGAAAGTATTCTTATGAAGTCCATATGTCAGCAGAATTTGTTTGAACAGAACTGGGCGCACTATTTATGCACAAGGTGATTTAAGCATGTGATGTGGTTGGTCTGCTAATCACTTCAACAAGCAAGAAGAGGGAAGTGAAGACATCTTTTGGTTGGACAGCAGCCATCACGGAATGCCTAAAATTTTTGGCTGTGTGGCCTTAACCTGTTATACAGTAGCCCTGGAAATATCCACTGAGTAGAGGACTTGTATGAAAATGATTGCTTGTATTTGATCTGTGCCTTTACTTTTGATAACATAAGAACAACCTTTGGTCTGAGACATCAAAAAATTTCCTACTGAAATGGCCTACGTCTTAAGGGAGAGAGCCCAGTGCAGTGATCTAGGGGAAAGTGCAGAAAAGGGATATCCCCACTATCTAGGGGGTAGTGAAGTGAGAAAAAAAGGGTAAAACAAGTAGAAATAAGCTTTGAAACAAATATTTCTTACCATTAGAGAAAGCCTTAATTAACAATAAGCTATTGTCTATCTCCATTTTAGTTTTATGAAAGAAAAGAATGGAAACAGTTGAAAAGCAGGTTTCAAATTCCTGGTAGTTATTAAGAATGGCGAAAAGACAGTGCTGAACCAAGGAAAATTTTTCTATAACTTATGTATTACATACTTCACATTAGCAAATTTCTCTAATCTTCAATTTATTCCATTGTAAAGTATAGATAATAGTACATAGGCTTTATAGGAGTGCTGTTGGATCAAATGGATTAATAGTGTAAAGAACTTAGAACAGTTCCTGGCACTTACTAAGTACTTAATAAATATTTGGTATTATTATTTTTTATTTGCTCATATTTCCAATTCATCATTTATTCAACACATATAATGGCATGCTCTACCAATGAACCAAATACCTTTGTCTTAGGTTTCCTAGAAAATAGACAGATGAAAATTTGCATGCAGAAAGTCTATCAGGGAGTGAACTTAAGTACTAAGTTCTGTGGGAGTAAAAGAAATATACTGGTGAGAAGAAGCCCAAATATATTATTGCCTGTCTAAAGTGTGTAACAGGATTATGCAATGATCCTAATCATCCTAATGATCATAGTTAATTACTTCTGGTTGGATAATGACTCCATTTCTTTCCTGCTGGTCTTTCAACATTAGGTGGCCGAAGTGATCAAAAGCAGCCAGAACTTAAAGTTTAGTGAAGCACTTGTATTCCCTGGGGGGAATGTGTTCTCTCTGTGAGGATAAGGAACTCTAAACACAAAGAGCCCAGAGTTTCAGGCATAGGAAGCCAAATTTCCCCAAATGCATTGTTAACAATGAAGTGGGGCCATTCCTACTTCCAACTCTTGGTTGCCAGATTTATGTAATTACATCCATGGGGACACCACATGAAATAACTTTTATCAAGTCACGGATGATGTCCCATCTCCACGTCAAAGTCTGTCCTCTGCTTTCAAGTGGGCTGTGCCACTTATTTCTCTGTGTGGCAGTTTCTGAGTAGTGGGGTTTGTAAGGGAACCAAATGATCTCTTGGTCATATTCCCACCCCAGTGCCTCTGTTGCTAAGTGGGACCCATGGGCTGGACTGATATTGAATGTAATACTGGGTCAGCAAGTCAAATACCGTGGAAAGTAGTATGACTCTATAGCCCATGGTTCTGGAGCAAGCTGACAACTTGCAGGCAAGAAAGGCAAAATTATATGCAAAAGTATGTGGCATTACAGTCAAAATGAACCCTGCCCTTTCCATGGAGGAAAGGCCCAATGTAAGTGCTTAGTATATTCCAGGAATTGTGCCATTTTAAGGAGTCATAATAAATGTTTTCTACTGGTGGTTGGACTTTCAGCTGTGAGAGCCTTGGAGTGGGAACTCATAAAATTGATCTCATGAATAACCTCTATCCTTTCCACAATAGCTACTCTATTAATGTGACCATTTGCCACATGGAGTTAGCTCTTGTCAACTAGCAAAATGATTCTATCTATTTGGTTGTTCAGTACATCTCCATGGAATACGCTATTTGGTGGGTGCTAACATGTGAAGCATACATCTTCACACTTCATGACCAAACCCATATGTTCATCTACATATTTCTTCTCTGGAACTCTTTATCCCTTGTCTTCCAATATTTTTCTTTCCAGGCCTCTGAACAACCAGCCAAGCCATTAGTCACCACTTATGAAACTATATATTCTTACTTCCAGCCAATTCTCTTTCCACACCAAGTAGATGATGAAATATGCTTCCTAAAGTTCTACCTATTGAGAAGATTTTTCCTTCACCACTGTCCTTGAGCCCCTCCTGTGGGGTTCTAGTAGATCTGCAATCTATTGTTGGCCTATACACGTACACTAAGTTGAATCTTTGAGAACCAAGATCTGAATTTTATTTTTCTATTGGCTGGTCATAAGAAAACCCCCAAGCAATCATAGGTATAAGGTGAGGGAGAGGTGTCAGTGCAATTGTAGACGACATGAGAATTCAGGCCAACTCAGCTACCTGTGCCCTTTGACTCTGCTCATTCTCAGTCTACACGTACCAGTTACATCTTCCCTCTGTTGCTGTTAGGCCTGCTTGACCTTATGACTTGGTGGTTCTGACAGAACCTGGTGCATAATTAGCACTTGATGTCCTGTGATTAGGTGCTTCACTTCTATGAGACCCATTGGCATGTCAGAATCAGTTTCATATCGCCTTCCTGAAATAAACTCAAATTGCCTTATTTGCCATTAGCGTATATTGCTAAATTTTACCTTTAGGTTTGTGGAGGCTGGCCTACATTTTTCCTTTCTTGTAAAGTTTTGTCAAGTTTGAAAATTAAAATTATGCTTGCTTATGTTCTCTTCAGGAGTCTGTTTGTTGCTGATGATATCTGGACCTTTGCATTCTAGAAAGAGTTCTCATTATGGTTTTAATTTATTCAGTTGCATAGTACTAATTAGGCCTATTTATTTTTTAGTCATTTTACTAAGTTATCTCTTTCCAGGAATTTGCCTACTCATAAAAATTTTCAAATTTATTTTCATGAAGTTCTTTAAAATCTCCTCTTACAGTTCGTGTAATGTATGGAGAATTTTAGTAATGTTCATCTGACATTGCTGATGTCAATTACTGTATTTGTGTCATCTTTTTAAACAAGTGTCTCCAGGGACACCTGGGTGACTCAGCGGTTGAGCATCTTCAGCCCAGGATACGATCCTGGAGTCCCGGGATCGAGTCCCACATTGGGCTCCCTGCATGGAGCCTGCTTCTCCCTCTGCTTGTGCCTCTGCTTCTCTCTCTCTTTGGTCCTTCATGAATAAATAAAACCTTAAAAAAAAAAAAAAACCTAGTGTCTCCAGAGTTTTATCAATGTCAATTAGTTTTGAAAAACAAAAGAAAACTTTGTTAACCTTTCCTTTATGTTGTTTATCTTTTCACTAATTTTACACTGATCTTTATTATTTGTTTCCTTTAAATTTCTCTGGGTTTAATTTGCTGGTATTATTCTAGTCTCTTGAGGTTAATACTTAGCTCATTGATTTTCAATTCTTATTTTTTCCTAATATATACACTTAGGATACAAATTTACCAGTAAGTGTACCTATCTTTTATCTCAAAAGTTTGATGTTTGTTAATTACTACTCAGTTCAAAGTATATTTTAATTTTTATCATAACTTCTTTAGCTACAAAAAAGCTTTGCTGCAGGCAAATTCTCTGCTTTTGTTTGCCTGAAAATGTCATTTATTAATTATTTTTAAGGATATTTTCCTAGATATAAAATTCTAGGTTAGCAGTTTTTATTTGTAATACCTTAAAAATGTAAAAATGTTTCATTTTGTCAGTGTAATTGCAGCTCATTGTAGGTAATCTGTCTTCCTTTTTATAGGTATTTTAAAGATGTCCCTTTTGTCTTTTTAAATTTCAAGTTTTTATTTAAATTCTAGTTAGTTAACATATATGGTAAAACTGGTTTCAGGTGTAGCAGTTAGTGATTCGTCACTTATATATACAGCCAGTATTCATCACCAATGCCCTCCTTAATGCCCATCACCCATTTAGCGCATCCCTCATCCACCTGCTCCATCCCTCAGTTTGTTTTCTATAGTTAAGAATCAGCTTCCTTCTCTTTTTTTCCCTTCCCCTATGTTCATCTGTTCTGTTTTGCTAGATTCCATGTATGAGTGAAATTATATGGTATTTGTCTTTCTCTGACTGACTTATTTTGCTTCTTATAACACACTCTCGGTCCATCCATATCATTGCAAATGGCATGATTTAATTCTTTTTGATGGCTGAGTCATATTCCATTGCAAATAAATGTCACATCTTCTTTATCCATTCATCAGGCAATAGATACTTAGACTCCATAATTTGACTGTTGTTATAAACACTTGGTGCATGTGCCCCTTTGAATCAATATTTTTATATCCTTTGCATAAATACGTAGTAGTGCAATTGCTGAATTGTAGGGTAGTCCTTTTTTTTAACTTTCTGAGGAATCGCTATAATGTTTTCCAGAGTGGCTGCATCAGTTTGCATTCCCACCAACAGCCTAAGAGGGTTCCCTTTCTTGGTATCCTTGCCAACATCTGTTGTTTCCTGTATTGTTAAATTTAGTCATTCTGACACGTGTGAGATGGTGTCTCATTGTGGTTTTGATTTCTATTTCTCTGATGATGAGTGATGTTGAGCATCTATTCATGTGTCTGTTAGCCATCTGGATGTCTTCTTTGGAAAAATGTCTGTTCATGTCTTCTGCCCATTTCTTAACTGGATTACTTATATTGGGGGTATTGAGTTTGATGAGTTCCTTATAGATTTTGGATACTAACCCTTTATCAGATATGTCATGTGCAAATATCTTCTCCCATTCCGCAGGAGGCCTTTTAGTTTTGTTGATTGCTTCCTTTGTGCAGAAGCTTTTTATCGTGATGAAGTCCCAGTAGTACTTTTTTTTTGCTTTCATTTCTCTTGCCTCTGAAGACATGTATAGTAAGAAGTTGCTACAGCCAAATCAGAGGTTGCAGTCTGAATTTCCTCTAGGATTTTGATGGTTTCCTATCTCACATTTAGGTCTTCCATCAATTTTGAACTTATCTTTGTATATGGTGTAAGAAAGTGGTCCAGTTTCATTCTTCTGCATGTTGCTGTCCAGTTTCCCCAACACCATTGGTGAAGAGACTTTCTTTTTTCCATTGGATAGTCTTTCTTGCTTTGCTGAAGATGAGTTGACTGTATAGTTGTGAGTTCATTTCTGGGTTTTCCATTCCATTCCACTGATTTGTGTGTCTGTTTTTGTGTCAGTTCCATACTGTTTTTGATGACTACAACTTTGTAATGTAGTTTGAGGTCCAGAATCGTCTTTGGTTTTTTAACAATTTTGTTGTTATGCCTGAAGTTTGTGGTTTTTTGTTTTCTTATGTTTGAAATCATATATGAGATTTCATAGAGCTTTTAAATCTGTGGCTGGCTAGCTCTCTTCAGTTTTGGAAAATTCCCAACTCTATTCTCTTAAAATATTTCTGTATTCTCTTTTCTGCTTTTGGGACTCCAGTTTCACAGAAATTAAACCTTGTCACCAAATCCCTATTTCACTTTAGCTTTGCCCTGTATTTTTGTCCTATATATCTTTGTAAATCTGGATACTTCATTTTGTCTTATCTTCTATTAATTATCTTTTCATCTACGTTTAGTTTACTATTAGACCCGTCCACTGAATTAGTGGTTTTGGTTATTTTTTTAAGATTTTATTTATTTATTCATGAGAGAGAGGCAGAGACATAGGCTCCCAGCACCCCAGGATCATGACCTGAGCCAAAGGCAGATGTTCAACCACTGAACCACACAGGTGCCCAGTTTTGGTTATTTTAATACTTATTTCTAGAATATCTATCCATCTAGTTCTTTTTTATAATTTCCAATTATCTGTTTTAATTATCAATCTTGTACTTCCTTAACATACACAATATAATTATTTAAGGTCTTTGTCTGTTAACCTTTATTATCTGGATCTATGGGATCTTCTTTCACTGTCTGTTGGTTCTCATTTCTTAGTTCCCTTTCCCACTCCCTCTCCCCCTACTCCCTTGCTTCCCTCTCTCTCTCTCTTCTACCCTTCCTTCTTTGCTCCCTTTCTTTCTCCCTTTCCCTCCTTCTCCCTCATCTGTATCTGTCACCATCTCCTTTCTACTCCTGTGGCTGGTTGATTTTCGATGAAAGAATATTTAAATTTCACTCTTGACAGATGCAATTACCATTAGCAATCTGGGATCATGTTAGTCCAGTGTCAGGGATTGAGAATATATAATGCTAAATCTCATTATACTAATTCGTTTTTCTTATTTACTTTTACTTTTACTCCTATCATGACACCAACCCCCAAATGAAACCCCCAAATGAAAATTTTATGAGTTCCTTTTGTTTGCAAGGACAGGACTCCAAGTATTCCCACTTTATATATAAGAAGCTGACAATAGCTCTGCTTAGCTTATGATCCTCATTCAATGATTTCAGAATCAATGAAGACAATATAGTTCCAGATAGCCAGCTCACCTCCCTAAGCCTTTCTTCTCTGAGATCTTGACCCTGTAGATCATAGCTAGCATTGTTAGAGTCTGGCATCTTTAAGCAGTCTTCTTTTTATTGTGTACAATCAACCTCTCAGCAGGAGACGTTGACTCTTCCATTCTTTTATCACTGGAAACCACTGGAAATCCAGTGGTTCTGGATCCATGGATTCAATGGATCCAGATCATATCAAAACGTTTTGAGTAGGTATGTGTGTGCATGCATGGATCAGGATCAGAAAATGTGTTTATATATGTTTAGAAAGGAAAACATAACAACATGATTTCAGTTCTTTTTATTTATTAAGCACATACTTTAAAAGGGAACTGAAAAAACAAAGTTGCCTCTCTATCCCCACTTTGCACCATATGCAAATGACACTTTAACTGGTTTTCTGCCTTATATTTTTGCTAATAAAATGTTCCATGAATATTATTATGCCTTCAAACTTTTTTCACTTGTATCTCTAGATCTTTCACGTGTATCCTTCTGAACTTTGTCATAAAACCTTTTAACTGTATCAAAATCAGCACAATGTGAAATGACTTACCAAATAGCTTTGAGTGGAAGATATTTTTAATTCAATTTTTCCTTAAAACGGACACATTTTTTTCTTGCCATTTTTCTTTGTTGTTAAACTTGTACTCCCAATCCAAGCATGTGATGATGGGTGACACTTTTATGGCATTTGAATAAACATGTAAATTCATGTTATAAGTTTAACCAATTTAACAATTTACAGTCATAAAAAAAAAAAAAACAATTTACAGTCATTATAATACTCATTTACAGATTGAGAAGAATACATGGCTTAAGTAGCTGAGGTTTAGGAAATCCCAGTGCTTTTAGACTTTCGAAAGTTTCTAGAAGACTTTCTAGGCTGAAACTGCAATAGTTACATACAGTTCCTTGCCTCCATGGTTCACTTAGCAAACATTTACTGAGTAGCTACTGTGTGTCAGGAACTGAATATGTAGGAGCAAACAAAACATGTATGGTTCCTGACCCAGGATAAGACCACTTGTAGACATTCCACAAGAAAATAGATAATTATATATTTTAATTTAGCATCAATAGTGCAATGAGGAATATCTTACTGGTGATGGCTTCCACATTTTAATTTTATAACACTGGTATGTTTGAAGAAATTCTACCACGTGAGAGTTTTGTTTTAAAATTAAAACAGAGGCATCTGGCTTGGCTCAGTAGGTAAAGCATGCAACTCTTGATTTCAGGGTCATGAGTTCAAGCCCCACATTGGGTGTGGAGCCTACTTAATTAAAAAAAATTAGATCAGAACAAAAATTTAGGTAGCATTTCCATATATCCTATTTAATATCAAACTAATTATTACATAAAATAAAACGAAGTCAATTTATTTTAAAGATTTAAGAAAGTTTCCTGATGTGTGTGTGTGTGTGTGTGTGTGTGTGTGTGTGTGTGTGGTGTATGTGTTTCAATAAAATTTCTTCAAACCTTCTTATCTACCTCAGTGCCTCAGACCTATACTGCATGGGAATGGCTTTAAAACTATCCCATCAAAAGAACTGGTGGAAATGGTCTACTTCAGATACCAGGTTCATTCAATTAATGCACACTTATTGAGCGATTACTGCTATGTGTTAGCCATTATGCTAAACCAGGGAAGTCAATGCTGTTATTACTTAAACTCTTCCGGAGTTTTATAATTGCATAGGGCTATGAACGCTTTAAGAGGTATGTATGAGTACATGTAGGAAATCCCCTAAGAATTCTCAGGATTAAATAGAGACTAGTACTAATGGGCTTGTATGACCTACAACGGTAGATGAGTGCCCCAATAAAAGACTCGTTATGAAAGAAATATATACTTGTGAGTTGCTGGTCTGGAATCAGTATTTTTGGAAATAAAAAACAAGGATAGAATGAGAATGACTTTCAGATAGAAGAAATTATCAGGAATCATTAAGCCTTATTATGGGAAGAAGAGAAAAGTAAAATAAATTGTACTCTTGTCAATGCAAGAAATGAGAAACACAGTAGCCCCACATTTTTATTACATTTTATATTTTCATACAATCCTCTTGAAGACAGAGCTTGGGTTTTCTCTGTTTTGTGTGAAATTGTGAGTCCAAATTGATATATATATATATATATGTGTATATATATATATATATATATATAATCTCAATTCCTTTGAGTATGTGGAAATAATCTTTCAGAAATAGTGCATTTCCAGGAAAGGCTCAGTGCCAAGAAAAGAAAAGGCCTAGTGGTTTGGGGGCAGCTGGTTATATTTATCAAGCTCGGAGTTCCTCTTGTATAGTGGCTTTGCCTGACTTTTTAATTGTGTGGTTAGCTAATAATATGAAAACAGAATATAATGGGAGAGCCAAAAATGTTCAATTCTATAGCCAACAAATGTTATATTTATGCCAGAAGATATGGCTTTTTTACATCATACATTATAAAAATATGATGATATTTAAAATAAACAGCATGGAAAAAATTGAATGCCTAATAACATACTTTGCTGACACATACAAGGAATATTTTTTACTAAAGGCACTTGTGCTTTAAAAAAAAAAAGCCATTCATTATTTTTAATCACTAAAAATCAGTCGCAGAAAGAAACAAATTGGTTTTCTGTCTACATATGCATTTTCCATTACAATCATGAAACATTTTTCCCCCACTGGCAGTTTGATTTCACTCAATGCCTGCAAAATGCCTTAGAATTGTTTTTATGAGTTATTTCCTACAAAGCTTGAATGTGTCTGAGGGTGGATGGATGTGATAAATAGTCAAATGAGAGGCATAGGCAGGGGAGAAGAGGCAGATTCTGAAACCATGGTCTTTATTTTAATCAATGAATTTGATTTCATAAATGTTACACTGTGGTTAGTCAAGTCTTATCATGTCGAGTTGATGACTCGTGCCCACTGTTTATCCTCCAAAACCTCACATTTGTGTAGGGGCACGCTAGACGTTCTTTGTTGCTACTTAAAAGCTTTGCAACTATCTACGATTTCCTCAGTGTTAAAGGCCAAATGGCTGTAATATTTTTGAGAATCTTTGCTTCCAAGGTTTTATGTACAGTCTAGGTTGAAACAGTAGGATGCATTCACAGGAGATGCAGAAGGCTGAAAGAAGTAGAAGTTACTTGCTTCTTCTAAAGCAGTAGGCTAGCAGTGCAAACTCTCTGAAGCATCAAATACCCGGACCCTCTGTGTTAAATCTGAAGCCGATGGCAGCCCTTCTGACTTTACAACTTTGAATTCTTCAGTCTTTACAATCATTTTGCAACTATCTAATTGCTTGCATAATATCCTTTTATTAAAACAGCACACAATTTCTGTATTGCATATTGAACCAAGAGTGATAGATGTCGCTATAATTTTATATAAAATTAAGAGAAGTCATTGCAGTATAGAAGGTAACAAGTCCTCTGACCTGGAATATGGAATTCATTTGTGAATTAAGGCCCAGTTGACAGTTGAAAAGCCACAAATAATTTTTGACATATTAAAAACATTTTAATCATTATAGCAAAAAATATATAACCAGTTTTTCCTACCAGTTCCTGACTTTGTGCCATATGAAAAAGGCACCATCACTTAAATATGCAATGAGTTCTCATTTTGGAGGCACACTTGAAGTTACTTATCAGAAGTTAGTTTTTAATTTTTAAAATAAAATAAAACTAAAATATATTTTAGCATTAAGACATTTAATGCCTTCTTAATGTTTTCTGTTTTGTTTTTGAACAAATACCTAAGAGCTAACAATTATAATATATTCAGTAATAGTGAATACAAAATTTGGTTCTAACATCTTTGCACTCCCTAGCATTTAACTAATATAAAAACTGACTATGTTATGCCAGAACAAGTTACTTGCATCATTAATATAAATAGAATAGCTTTACCTCAAATGGATGTGGAACATGTGAAAAGAATAAAGAATATTAAATGAGGAATAGAATACATTTAGAATACAAATAACAAATGTTCCTGTACAATAAGGCAACAGTCTAGGGAATATAAATGTACTTACTAAGTAACTTACCTCATGTCAGAAGAAGAATTACACATAAAAACTTCTAATATATTGCTATATTTGCAAAAGAAAATATGTAAGGGGAGATGTTATAGTTCATGATCAGTGGAATGGCAGATCTTCTGGAGACAGAAATAATTTTAAATTTGGGAGCAATTTTTAAATGACATCTGTCTTAACTCAGGCTGTGACAACAAAATACCATAGACTTGGAAGCTTAAACAACACACATTATTTCCTGACAGTTTTGGAGGCTAGGGAATCCAAGATCAAGGTGCCAGCAGTTTCATTTCTTGTGAGGACTCTTCTCCTGATTTATAGACTGTCTCCTTCTCTGTATATCCTCATGTCTGTAGGGAGGGCCCTTGGCTCTTTCTCTTCCTTTCTTTTTCTTCCTTTCTTTTTCTTTCTTGCTCTTTCTTTCTTTCTTTCTTTTTTTCTTTCTTTCTTCTTTCTTTCTTTCTTTTTAGAAAGAAAGTGAGAAGAGGCAGAGAGAGAAGGAGAGAATCTTAAGCAGGCTCTATTCCCAGCACAGACTCTGAGATCTCAAACCTGAGATCATAACCTGAGCAAAAATCAAGAGTCAAACCCTTAACAAACTGAGCCACCCAGGCACCTCTTGTCTCTTCCTCTTCTTATAAGGACATGAACCCCATCATGGGGGCCACACCTCTTCTAAAGTGAAAGACTTTGGAAAGGGTCCACCTCCAAATACCATCACATTGGGAGTTACGGCTTCAAAGTATGAATTTTAGGGAGACACAAACATTAGTTCTTAACAACATCTCTATAAAATGGCTAGTAGGAGCAGCAGTACTCTTAGTACTATGGTATGTACATCAGAATGAATATTTACAAATAAATGATGCTATATCAGACTGTCCTAAAGATCATGCAAGATGAAGAGGTTGTTAAAGAATACAAGCATATAACTATAACGAACAAACAGATGGATACCAGAGGGGAGGTGTGTGGGGGGATGGGTGAGATAGGTAAAGGGGATTGGGAGTGCACTTGCTTGATGAGCACTGAGTAATGTATGGAGCTGTTGGATCGCTATATTGTACACTTGAAACTAATATAATATTGTATATTAACTACATTGGAATTAAAACAAAAATTTTGGGATCCCTGGGTGGCGCAGCGGTTTGACGCCTGCCTTTGGCCCAGGGTGTGATCCTGGAGACCCGGGATCGAATCCCACGTCAGGCTCCCGATGCATGGAGCCTGCTTCTCCCTCAGCCTGTGTCTCTGCCTCTCTCTCTCTCTGTGTGACTATCATAAATAAATAAAAATTAAAAAAAAATAAAAAATAAAACAAAAATTTTTTTAAACAAAAAATTTTTTTTAAATTTAATGCCTGCCCAAAGAGCAGAACATTTTACAAAGTCTTTGTTAAAAAAATCCTGTGAAGTCTTAATCTTTTAAGAATCTTAAAAGTACAATGCATTTGAAAATGAACCATTGATAATAAGGCAATTTCAAGAAATCTACAGGAAGTGGGGCCAGCTACAATGTCGCCACTTAGTAATACTCCAATCACATTGGATCTCTCCTCCATCTGATTGTCTAGACATCTGTTATACCATCAGATCAGTAAGTAGTACAATATAGAACAAAACAAATTTTGGTAGTCTTCTAGATAATGTATCAATCCTGGTATTTTACAAGGGAACTACACTAGTCATTATCTTCCATAACTTCTTTCATTTCCCTTTGTTTCATTGTCTTGTCACTTTTGAATACATGTAGAAATGATTAAATAAATATTTAAATGTTTGTTTTCAGAATATTTGTTTCTGTCTGCTCTAGTATTTTGCTATTTTTTTTTCCTTTGGATGTTATTCCTTTGGTAGGAAATATCACATAGTTGAATGTTTTTTTCTTGATAAAACATGCTGTCAATTTATTTTTCCACTATATAACTTGTGTTTTTACTCTCTATGTGGTATTTTTTGAAGAAATGTGTATATACCAATAACTTTAAGTACTTCTTACAACATGTTTATGAAATCTTTCCCTACTCTGAAATCATAAAAATATGTCCTTATAATATAAAGTGTTATAGCTTTGCTTTTCATATATTGGTGAATCTGAAGATTTTTTGGAGTTATATATATATATATATATATTTTATATATATATATATATTATATATTATATATTATATATATTATTATATATATATATATAATAAACACAATATCTAGTTATTGATGTTTTTACTTTCCAATTATACATTTTTTAAATAATAAATTTATTTTTTATTGGTGTTCAATTTGCCAACATACAGAATAACACCCAGTGCTCATCCCGTCAATTATCATACATTTTGAATTGCTGAGGTAGAACCAATTTTTGTCATAACACCACTAATTCATGTGGCATTATGATAGATCACTAATCTAATAGTATTCTTATAAAGGGAGACATTTAGAGACCAACACACATGAATAGGGAAAATGCCATGTGCAGATGAAGGCAGAGATTCAGGTCATGCATGAACAAGCCAAGGAGCACCAAAGATTCCCAACAAACAACCAGAAGTGTAGAGAGATGCATAAATAAATTCTTCCTCACAGCTCTTAGAAGAAAACTTCCTTACCCTACCTGTGGAAAAAGCAGCTGGTCATTTGAAGAGACTTTCTCTTTTTCCTCAGAGAATTTTAGAGATTTTCTTTTTGTCTTCCTGTATGAAGTTTCACTACAAAATGTTTAGGTTTGGATTTCTTACATATCTGATTTGGGATTTGTTGGGCTTCTTGAATTTGTAGAATGGAGATTTTCATCAATTCTGGAAAATTCTCAGCCACTATCTCTTCAAATATTTCCTTTGAACCATTACTCTTCTTCTAGAGCTTCAATTAAGGACATACTGGTCCTTTTTACTCCATTTATTTTATCTTAAATAGATCCTGCATTTTACATTTTTTCTTCGTGTTGAATTCTGGATTATTTATTTAAATTTATTTTTGAATGCAAAAATATATTAATTTAGCTGTTTCTTATCTGCCTTTACACCTGCTCATTGAGTTTTTACTGTTTTTTTTTTTAATTTTAGAAGTTACATCTCATTCTTTTTCAAGTTTGCTGTGCCACTTTTTTTTTTTGCAGTTCCTATTTCCTATTGATATTTTAAAATGTATTCTTTATTTGCTTAAACATACAAAATGGAAGTTATTTTGTAGTCTGTGCCTGATTCCAGCATATTAAATCTTTGCTGGTCTGTTGATGTTGTCTGTGATTTCTACTAGTTATAAATTATTATAGGTTGCTTGTGTTTTTAGTTATGTTCACCAGCCAGTGACATGTATGATTGGTTTTAGAATTTAATTGACAGCTGGGGTGAAGATTCCTTCCTCAAGAGGCAATTTGCGTTGTTTTCTTCCAGAAAAGCTTTAAGACAAATATCATGAACAACCCAAAGATTTCAAATCATGTGAGAATGGGTTCATTTCTTACTCATCCTCAGGGTGGTGGATTTTGGAGATAAACTTATTGTGAGAGCACTTCCTGTTTTACTACTTACCTTTTGTGAATACTTGGCTGTGATATTTTGATCCCCTCACTTTGGGAGTTTGTAAAAATAAAAATTTAAAATTTCTAGGTCAGCCAATATGTTAGGGGGAACAGTAGTTTTTCACCTTATTTATATAACTGGATTTCCATTTCTACCCCAAGATTGGCTTGATGACTTTTTACAAAAGTATGTGACCATTGAGAGGCTTTTAAAGATTTTTTTTAAAGTAACTTTTATAAAGCATTATTGGTGACTAATTTAATCTCTTATCATAAGAAATGAAAATTTCCCCATTAATCTTTTTAATATTGCAGTTTAAGTTTGTATGGGGTGAGTTAGGCACATTTTTACAATTGGGATAACATTCTTAGCATAAGTATTAAGGATTCATATGCTTTGTATTAGACATCTATAACAACTAGATTTCCTCATTTGATGACTAATTTTACAGTGAAAAAATCTTTTGTCTTATATATTTTATACTTGTCTGTTTTATAATACTTCTCATTCTGTAATTAATTATTTGCTTGCATGACTTACAAAGCACTATAGCCCTAAGGGCGGACCTACAACTTTTCTTATACATACAGTAGCATAGCGGTGTGTACACAGACCCGGAGCCAGTTATTCAGTGACAACAATTCTCCAGGCCTCACTTTTCTTATTTGTAAAATGAGGATACAGTTTATCATATACACAGTTTGAGGATTAATTGATCTAATGCAAGTGACGCAATGAAGAGTTGCCTGTCACAAAATAAATATCAATCATTATTATTTTAAAAATCTGCCCTAGTACTGAGCACTGTACTTTTGGCAAAACATTCAGTAAGTACTTGATTAATGACAGATCAGCCATAGTTATTCTGAGACTGCCAACCAATTGCATGGTGAAACCGTTCATGCACTTTCTGGGTAACAGAAATTTATCACTGCAAATTAAAACAGTTCCCCTCAAAGAGTTTGAAAGCAATGAATTTCATTTTTAAAGTTGCCCAACTACTAAACAAAGTAGAATGTAAATCAAAGTTAAAGAACATATTAAAAACCAGTGACACTGATACAAGTTTTCTTAAATTACTTATGCATATAATTGATGACAAGCTTTTTGGATTGTATTAAAAGAGCTCATTAAAATGTGCACATTACAACAAGATTCTCACAATGCCAGGAAATCTGTTATATTTAAGATTGTGCAGAAATGTTTGATTTCATGTAGCTAGAGTCCACATCTGATAAGTAGAATTAATTTCAGGCAATATCATCCAAAAACTTTAAGCAGTCATTTTGTAATTTCCTTAACCTAGTACAGATAAATCTCAGAGAAAACAAAGAGAAGGCCTTTTTCAGTACAATTTACTCCTAGTCCTTTGTTCCATACTAAGCACAAACTGTTCTTATATCTAGTCTTTTTTGTTTTTGAGCCAAACATAAAATTTTAAATAAAAATACATAAAGGAAAATAATAATCACTCCTGAGCAAACACCCAGAAGAAAATGTCACCAATCCTAACATTTGGCAGAAACAGGTAAAGTAAGAAGACAAAGATATTTGGACATTTCCAAATTCATAACATTTTAACTGTGCTCAAATATAATTTTGGTTGCAATTTTTATCTCATTTAACATTATATTCCCGAAAGGGAATATATAAACTTTTTGTTCCAATAGAATCTTACTTAAACATATATTAAGTAACCCCAAAAATGTAGTGAACTATTATTTATTTGAAATAGAAATTCATTTTTACGGTAGGGTAATACTTTCTTTTTTATTTCTAAAATTTTCTAAGGATTTTGTCATATTATTACATTGCTTGCCTCATTTGATCTGTTGTTGTGATATATTTTGTTCATACATTGCCTAATTTAAATCTCCATTGGGTTGATTTTGGGACAAATTCTCTTTGGTCATGGTAGCTTATTATCTTAATGTTCATTTAAATTTATTTATATTTATATGGAATAGTGGTATGTATCTTTTATTTAGGAGATCATTTTCCATGCTTTTGTGTTAAGATACTGCCAATATTAGAAAATATGTATGAATATTCAAATTTTTTGTCTGTCTTTTAGGTCTTATCTAGGATTTTTAGAAGTTCTTTATAAAAGTGTTTTTTATATAAGCTATCGGGTCTTCTAAACATGCATGAAAACAGAATAATTTTTTTTTTTTTTTGCAGTAACAATTGAGAAAATCTGAAAACTATTTAGTAACCATTGAGGAAGTTATAACTAATCATAGTTCTTTAGTCTTCTTCTTTTACATTAGGATTTTAAGCAAAGTCAATGTTAAGAAATGTGAAAGGTCTGAGATTTACTGTGTTTGTAAACTAACAAGTTAGTCTGCTAGAATTTCATGGGTGCTGGGAAGACACAAGACTCCAGGGTCAGAGACATAGGACTTGATTACTCATGGCACAGCAGGCAGAATGAGCTTCAGGTTTGCACTGGTTCCTCTTGACCCTAAAGTCCCAAGGAATAATGTTGGAGCAGCCCCCAAGTTACACACTCAGGTGGTGTATACACCTAGTGGTTTATGTCCCAGCCAAAGGACCCTGCCCCCAAACTTAGAAAGTCCAATCTGTTAAAGAGTTGCAAGCAAACCTGTTCCATCCTTGCTTCAGAGGAAAACATTATCTTTATTATTTCAGAAAATGAACAAACCTGCCTTCTGCCCCAGTGGGAGACGACCTTAAAAAAACTGCCAGTTTTATGACGCAGAAACAGTTCAGAAGCAGCTCAGAGATGATCAGAAACACCCAAAGAGAATTACCTTCCAACAGCTGTTTCAATATTTTTTTCCAAATATGTCTAAAATTTTTTCTCCAGTATATAATCTAGACTTTACTTGTGTCCCTTTATGTCTCATTTTTATATTTACATGTTTTGCTTTATCCTTTTCTATTTTCACAATTAAACGCAATCTCATTTTTCTTGTTTGCACAAAGAACACAATCCTGGATGAAAATGCTCATCATGTTACTGTCATCTTTGAATATATCCTCTCTGAGCATAAGATACTTCTTTTTATTTTAACAAATACATTTTTTGCCATTAAAAATTCCTTTCTTCTGTCTCACGGTATTTTAAACTAAATAGCTGATCTAGTTCCCCTACTTTATTAACCAGCACAAACTTTTAGGCCCATGTACAGGAAGATTTGTGTGCTTTTAAAGATTTATACAAAGGTTCACATTAGTTTTAACCTTTGCTTTCTTTTTCCTTTCTCTTCATTATGGCTGAACGGAAATAAATTAATAATAAGCATTGATACCTTATGTTAATGCATCGTAATAGGTGGTACAGCACATAAAAATTCCTCCAAGCACTGATCTAGGCATTATGGATAGAGTGATAAACCAAAAACAGAGTCCTTACCCTGCAAGCTTGCAAAATGGTACATATTCATTGTTTATAATTGCAATTTTGAAATATTTTCTGAGATAATTTTTATTATTTATTTTTTACTATCTTCTTTCTCACTGGATTGTCAGTTCCATAAAAAACATTAACAATGAACAAAAAAAAATAAAAAAAAAATGAACATTAACATTGTTCATTAATAATACTCCTACCCACACACTGCCAAAATGGCATTCTCCTACTCTATAACTCATCATAAAAACAATTTCTTGCTATTAGAAAACATTAAATTATGCGTTCCCCAAGAAAGGTGGCTTTGGTGCCTCAGTTTCTCATAGCATACTTTATTTGGCAAGTTTTTTTCCATTTTTTCCTAAAAGGAAATAAAAATTTCCCTAAGGCTGAGTCTTTCCTTTCTCTAATTTATTGTGACTTAGCTCACTTGGAATATTTTTGCCTGGTAACCAGAATTATATTTTTCTAAAATATTATAATATCATTTCCTATTTTAAAGACTTTGGCTTTCCTTTTTCCTCTAATATATTTTATTCCAAGTACAGAGTTCAAGACTGTTCATATTAAATCCATATAATTTTCTGGAATCATGACACATCTTCCACAACTATTGTACATGTGCTCCAGCCACTAATGGTCACTTTCACTTTTTAAACTTTATACGTGCTTTATACCTCTGTATTTTTGTCCAGCATTCTATATTGGCTCTAGTAAAAAAATTAATGGTGAGAAGAGATAACAGGAAAGGAAATAAACCAAAATGATATAATTAAGAATTTTAGAAGGCAGATAAACTGAGTGGCATAAGAAAGGATTAATTAAATACACAGATTCATAAATAGATTGGGGAAAAAATAAAATAAACATCTAAATTCACAGCAACAGAAGGATCCAAAAAACAAATATTGGATTTCCTGAACTCTTTGGGAACAAAAGAACTAAAGCAATAACAAGAAAAAAAGGGTGAAACAATCTAAGCAACACTTATTAGAGTTTTAAAAGAAGTTTTTCCCAAGAGCTATTATGAAAACAGCAATTTGATATTGGGCACAAAGCCATGAGTCTGGAAGCAAGAGTTCCTAGGTCATTACAGGAATTCTCTATCAAGTGACTGCTACTGTATAAGTTACAAGTTGAAGAAAATACAGTATTTTTTTGTCTCAAAAAAAGAAAGAAGTGGGTGCCTTGCTGTAGCTGCCTTCAGATAGATATTAGTTCCGAGCAATTTAATGTAGCAAATGCTAATGCAAATCAAAAGGCTATAGTTATTTTGTGATCACAATATACTAGTTAGGTATACTTTCAGTGATGGTATTGAATAAGTACAACATTAAAGAATTAAAATAGGGAGAATGAAACCTATATATTACTTCTAGGATTTAATAAATATGGAATAATATTATTTCCAGTAAATTTATCTTTGAAAATATCCCTAAATGCATTAAGTCCCTCTTACTAGTAGTAAAAATAAAGCTATCTTGTTAAAAAAAAATGTAAGCTATGATGACAAGAATGCAAAATACATTTGCATCCTGAACCGATAGGATTGATTAAAGTGTTTAATCATGATCTTCATGGGACAACTAGAAAATCAAAAGACAATTGATTGAAAGACGGATTTGACACAAATTCAGAGCACATTTCAAGAAGCGGCCAAAATAAAGATTCAAGTAGGATCATAATTAAGCAGTGTGTGCATAAATGTTGGCTGAATGTAAGACTCAGACCCATACTCTTTTAAGATTCATGAACTATTTATTTGAAGTTTGTACATCAAATGTGTTATCTTTATGGAATAACTGAGTTCATGGCTAATGATAAGCAGTTGTTAACGTTTATGAGCATCTTTTTTTTTTCCTTTTTGCACTTCACTAGGAGGAGGGTTTACAATTCTCTAAGAATAAAAGGGAGTTTTGCAGAAATGGATATTCAGAGAGATTTCCAGAATAAGCCTTTGTTGCCATACTTCTTACTATGACATCCACCTCACTGTCTGACATTACGATATATATAACTACACAAAAACTAGCAGACCAGAAGCAAAATTAACATCCAAATTTCTAGCAGCCTTTGCCTCACTCAATTCAGCAATGTATATGTTTTAAAAAGCAATCTACTTGTTTTTACATTTGAAAACGATGACTTAATTTTGATTTTTAAAAAACGGAGCACTGTTATGTCTTCAAAATAAATTCCTCTTCACAGAAACACTGAATTAGGGATTTTCAATAAATTGGAATATTAAATTGCTTTGATGACAGAGCATACATCTATAAAAGAATTTATATTTTACTGGAGTCTTATTCTTTGTATCCCCTCCAATAGTTCTGTTTAAACAGATGTACCACAGATGTGGAAACATCTGGCAGGTCAACACAATTCTGCTATGACCATACTCAGGTTAGGATTGTGCATTTTTTGACATCTAATTGTTAAGCAAGGACCCTTCCCTGGAAAAAGTTTAGTACATTGCATCAAATGATATATTTCCACTTGCTTCTCCTTTCTTTCTAATAAGTATTTTCACATGTGCTCACTAGAAATATTTTGGTGGCTATGGTGACTTTTTATTTGTTTTAGAAATGTCTACATAATTTTCATTGGCCTTTTAAGAAATCACCTGCTCAAGTGTTAGGAACAGTTGAATTAAAATCAATAGATTAATTTTAGTCACTTTCATTTTTTTTCTTCTCCTAAGTTTTGTTGGGTCCATTCAAATTACAAGAAAATTGTTCCAATGGTACACATTAAATATACCAATCCATCAAGTTCTTGAGTCTTCTTTCCTCACTTGGATTGCACATGTCAAAGAGATGAATGCAACTTCTTTCAACATTCTGTATAACCATAAAAGAGCCTTCATTTGGCTTCTCTTACATTAGCACGAATATACAGGCCTGAGTATGCATATAATGTATGCTATGAGCGAGTGTGTATGCATACGTGTGTGTGGTGTGTTTGTAGTTTTAGAGAGTTTTAGGCAGAGGAGGGGATAAAAAAATTGAAAAATTTGAATATTATAGATTTTGAAATTTTATTTTTGTAGTACACACTTGTAAATCTAACAATAAAAACTTCAATTTTTAAACTATCTCTCTGTTTTTACGAGCCAGGAAACATTTATGAGACTCAAGAAAATATTTTCCAAAGCTCAGTGTCTGAATATCTATAACATTTATCCAAATCAGAGAAAATTAATAAGATTTACAGCACTTTGCAGACACTGTTAGTAAATCCTGAGGGAAAAAGCAGATTGTACCATTTCATTCAGTGCTGGGAATCTGGGTGATACGTGGCGACAATAAGAGACTTTTCACTCCTGAAGAGACTGAGGCTGTGTGACCCAAGGGATCAGCATGCACCGTGGGACGCTATAAAACCCATCTAATATTTATCAAGATGTGCAATGTAATGAAAACTGCCTGAAATCATACACCACACAAACAACTTCAGCCTGAGCATAGGAAGCAAAACAAGGAAACATAATCATAAACTAGGTTCTTTTGCGGTGTTTCTCTGCCTCGCTTCTTTATGTTTATCAGCTATTTGTTTATTTTTCAACCTACTTTAGAATTTCCTGTTGAGATAGATTTATATTCAAATGTATCATGAAATATAAAAAACACAAGGTTTTTGTTTGTTTGCTTGCTCTCTCTCCTTCAAAACATGCATTTTTTTTCCCTGAAAAGTCTACTTTGCTGTTTAAAATCAGCCATCAATGCACATTTTAATCAGGTTATAGTAATCCTAAATATTAACTCTGGCTCAGAAACTCATGACCACCCCACACTTACTTGGAGGTTCAACAAACATAAACCATGAGTCCATAGTGTACCACCACAGGACAAAAGCACCATGAGGGAAGGTTCGAAGTTTTGAATATTCTAGTCTCCTAAAATTTTCCATTAAAGATATTCATTGAATGCAGATTTTTTTCACAAAACCAGAAGATCGTTTCAGTGTTGCACAAAAGAGATCCAGAAATTCTCACAAAATAGTCTGCATGGCAATCAGCCCACAATGGGCTTCTAATTCCTTCACCATAGAGGCCAAGACTACTTCCAAGTTTCCAACCAGGATGTTTGCAATGTGCCTCCTCCTTTGACAGCTGTTAAATGCCATAATGGTTACAATAGCATATGCTGGGAGTACTCCAGATGTCTTCACACAGTGGTAGGTCCATTTCTAATAACAGACAATGAGAGAGAAAGGCTGACATAATATTTATAGGAACTTCTTAATCTCTAGTGCATTGTAAATGTTTACGGTTCAAGGTGGGGAATCTGGCTGCTTACCAAATGTATTTTTTCTCCTCTGAGTTTAAGCATCAGATTATATTTAAATATTTCTATTCTCTCTCACTATCTGTTTTAATGTCTCTGTTGCAGGTTTAAACCAATCTCTCTGTGTCTCTCCCTTTCTCTTTTTCCACAAATATTTACTGAACACTTTTGCTCAAAATGTATTTAACTTATCCCTACCTATCTCTGGCAAATAAAAGAGTTTCCATCTTTTGGGCCTGTCTCTTCACCAAAAATGCTCTGGAATGATTCAATTCAACATTGGCGTATTTTTTAAACTATTAAACCATATGGAAATATGTCTTACTGAATTTACTTCCTAAAGAATAGTTTTCCACTGGACCTATTTGATTTTGACTGTAACCTCTGTGTGCAGTAATGTTCCTTTGGTCTTTCCCTCCTCATAAGTTATGAGATGAATGAAGAGAGGGCTATTTTATTCCAATTGCTGAACTCAGAAAGAACCAAGGAAGAAAAAAAAAAAGAAGTAAGGAAGATAAATTAGTGAAAGATGCTGAAGAAGACATCACAAATTGTGATACTGGGCTAGTCACAGGATTATTTTTGCGAGGGTGGGGAATGTAGTTCTTGCTCTTGTAAAAGAAGAGAATTAAATGATCTTATTATGGTTTCTTCTAGTTGTAATACTTATTAATTCATAGTCTGAGTGTTTCTGAACTCTCTTTTTACAGCTCTCATGGGCATGGCCATCTTTATACCCGATGACCTCTTTCATTGTTTCTTTAAAAGTCATCTTATTCTCACAAACTCCCTTCAACATCAGAAAAAGAAAGAGAATTTTAAAAACCTTGGTAATAAGAGAACAATTTTTTGGTCCATCATTTATTTTGTAGACTTAAGACACTCAACAAGGAGTATACCCTTTGATGACTTCCTTTTGGAGCTGCAAACCACTGAGGACAGAAAAAGCTATGTGAAAGCCTGCAAACTGTGCTTTGATTTTGGCAACCAAGTCCAATTAAAACAGCTACAGAAAAAAAAAAAAAAGCCTTCAACAGACTAAAATTGAGATCTATAACAATAGATCCTACTCATTTGTGTTTATTCTTATTGATAAAAATTAGTTAAAGGTTAGCATCATTTAGTTCATGATTCTATATAGTTTAGTTTGGTTTAAATTTGGAGGTTTAGGAGGAAGTACACACCCTTGGTCTGCTCATTTGTATGCTACAATCTAAAACTTTTCAATTCAGAACTGCTCTAGAAAAAATGACCTCCCACCCACCACTTCATCATTAAAATGTTTTCCTCAAGGAGGAATACCTACCATTTGGTTCGATGTGGATGGAACTAGGTATTATGCTGAGCGAAATAAGTCAATCAGACAGAGACAATTATCATATGCTTTCAGTCATATGTGGAATATAAGAAGTAGTGAAAGGGACCATATAGGAAGGAGGGAAACTGAGTGGGGGAAAATTAGAGAGGAAGACAACCATGAGAGACTCCTAACTCAGGGAAACAAACAAAGGGTTGTGAGGGGGTAACAGGGTGACAGACACTGAGGAGGACACTTGCTGGGATGAGCACTGGGTGTTATATGTTGGAAAATTGAATTTAAATAAAATATTTTATTTTTTATTTTATTCTTTTTAAATATTTTATTTATTTATTCATGACAGACACAGAGAGAGAGAGGCAGAGACATAGGCAGAGGGAAAAGCAGGCTCCCTACAGGGACCCTGATGTGGGACTCAATCTCAGGACCCCAGGATCATGCCCTTAGCCCTTCGGAAAGACGAAAGGAACATTACTGCAAAGGCAGACGCTCAACCACTGAACCACCCAGGCATCCCTAAATAAATTTTTTTTTTAAAAAGAATGCTTTCCTCGTTTGTATTATAGGCAAATCATCAACAAGGTGCTTTACTTTCCAAAAGTTCTCTTTCTACCACTTATTGTGATACTTGCTTTGGTCTTATGAATAAGATCTCTGCCCATAGATAATAAATTTAAACAGTCATGACAGTTAAGATAAATTTATAATTAAAGGACAATTAACAGTTTTTTTTGGGGGGGTGGCAATTAAGATCTAGCCTTTTAGCAACTTTGTAGTTTATAATACAGAATTGTTGATGATAATTACTACACTGTGCATAAATTCTCCAGGACTTATTTATCCACTAGTTCTGTTTGTACTGTTAAACCTATAAATCCCCATAACATTTTTGGAGAGATTGAAGATGGGAGTTGGACTGGTTTACTAGAAACTGGACAACTGTTTATGAGAATCATGAGGAATACTGATAAAAAATTAAAAATGTGCCTAAGCTGGCCCTAGGCTTCCTATTCAGAATATCACAGGGAACTCAATTTTAACCAGCTTCCCAACTGGTTCTGAGGTACATAACTCTTGAAAATCACTATATTACAGCCAGAAGCCCAGGGATCAAACTGGTCTGGCCTTTTTGAGTCCAGGACAGGAATGACTGAATTGCCAGAAGGTATCCAGTGGATCTCATTAAGGAGACTCTGGCTTTCCTACCATTGTCAGCAAACTTTGTCTTTCTCTCCTCTTCCAATAAGAAAGAAGTAGTCCTCTGGAGGCAAACTCTCTCCTCTGTCCTGCTCCTCCCTCAGGTATAGGAGTAATCTGAGTTACTACCCCTCAAATATTCAGCAACAGCTCTAGAACATGGTGAATGCTGTAATGATTACTTCAATGCTGCTAACTAGCATGCGTATCCATTTATAAAGGAAAATGCAAGCTCTTTTTCAAGAAACTCCTAGCTTCCCACAGTCCATTATTATAAAATAATAGATGTTGATTTTTACCACCATAAATTAATTTTATTTTTACAAAGTTCAGTTAAATATAAAGGACACATTCTAATAATGTGGGGTCTTAATAATTAAGATTTGTCAACTAATAGCAGGAACTAAGGTGTAGACTTATTTAAGGTCTGAGATCCTGATTTTGAAAGAAAAATGACATACAGCTTATATCCTTGATATTATTTATTTCCTAGTAAAGGTTCCATGAATTTTATCTACACTAATTAGGTCTTGAGGAAAACACTAAAGTCATAAAGATAAACAGTTGGTATTAATTTAAAATTAAGCTTACTTTGCAGTAACTGAGTTAATATTTCTTGATGGCTCTATTAGCCAATTATAATACTACATTCAAATTCTAAGCCCTTCAATTCTGACAATTACAACTGTTTGAGTGAAGATTATATTTGCTGATTATTTTTGCTTGTGATATATCACAAGATTGAATTTAATCATGTAAATATTTTAGTTTGGAAGGCAAATTGAATTCTCTTTCTCTCTTCCTGTCTTTAATTTATAATACATTGCTTTGCATTGTTCTTATGTCTTATTTTTTACTGTATTTTCTAATTTAATGAGGAGCTCAATCTTTCACCTGTTTTCTACCCATTCTCATCTCTACTTTCTAGAAGCAGGAATTCTAACATGGATTAAGGACAGCATGAAATACTGAGGACTAGAATTTGATCACAGCTCAAACAAAAGTGCAGAATCACTGTGAAGGGCAGAGAAGTTAAAAGTCATTTTCCATATGGATGCCTTTATTGGACTTTCATGTAGGGCTTCTTTCAAAGGGGTGCCTGGGTGGATTAGTTGGTTAAGTACTAGCTCAGGTCATGATCTCAGGGTACTGGAATCAAGCCCCGCATCTGGCTCCCTGCTCAGTGGGAGGAAATCTTCTTGTCTCTCTATCATATACATATCTGATTGAAATGTATATAGATATAGACACATAGCATATATATATTTACCTAATAGATATCTGATAGATATATCTGGAGTATATTAATTCTAGAATGATTTCCAACTTAAAAAAGATGGACTTACATGATTAAATTAAATCATATCGGAATTAGTGTTTTATAAACATCATTTGAGATAGGGTTTATTTCTTATACCAATTAATTTCTAATAATTTGTATTTAATAATCTAAAATAAATTGTGTTGTTACTGTTTTACATTGATTAAACCATGTGCAACAAAACAGCATAAGAGTTCACTGGAAGCTGGAGTTCACTGGAGTTTTGCTGTAGAAGGCACCAGTTGGGAGGCTTCTCACCATGAAAATTGCTGCTCAGCTGAAGGGTCAGACATTTAACATGGGATACAAGAACTGAAAGAGACTTTCAAGATTACCTAGTTCAATATCCTTACTATATTGATTAAAAAAAAAAAAAAGTGTTACCTGGACATGGCAGATGATTTGCCTTAAGCCAGAATGCTGGAGTTCATTGTGTGGAATGGGTGGTGACTTTGTGCAACATCATTGTTTCATGTGTGACCAAGTTCATTTCCCTAGGTAACTCAGTTTCTATATCTCTAAAATAGAGATGTTGTCATTTCTTATTCTTATATCCAACTTTAAGATTACTTAAGATAAGTTATGTAAAGCATTAAAAAGGTTAAACTCAATACTCAACTTACTGAATAAAACCAGTAAGTGTTGGCTATAAGTATTAATTACATTAGAATGTATATCATAATTTTTTGATCATTAAAACAATTGCTTTTCAATTTAAATGCAGTTAACTATTAATGTTAAATAATAATGTAACCTTTATAAATACTAATGTTTTTATGGTTCAGGTAATAAAATCCTAGAGTTTATACTTAGAGAGTCTAAGGTAAGATATGGGCAATTATTTTCATTCTGTTTATTTCAAGGTAAAATATCTTTACTTACTTAATGCCATATATATTAATTAATATAATTATATATATAATTAATGTATATATATATGGCAAGGAAGGAGAGAGAAATGTATTTGCCATATATATGTGTGTATATATATATACACACACACACATCTGCATACATACACACATATATACTTTAATTAGGTATTTGTCTTCCTATAGTTGATCCTTTTTTTAAAAAAAGATTTATTTACTTTTTTGAGACAGAGAATGAGAGTACAAGCAGGAGAAGCAAAGGGAAAGAGAATCTGAAGCAGACTCCATGCTGAGTGCAGAGCCTGACCCAGGGCTTGATCTCACAACCTGGGATCATGACCTGAGCTGAAACCAAGAGTAGGCTGCTTAATCAACTGTGCCACCCAGGTGTTCCCCTAGTTGATCTTAATAGACTTTTTAAAAAACTTTTTATTTATTTATTTATGATAGTCACACACAGAGAGAGAGAGAGGCAGAGACATAGGCAGAGGGAGAAGCAGGCTCCATGCACCGGGAGCCCGACTTGGGATTCAATCCCGAGTCTCCAGGATCGTGCCCTGGGTCAAAGGCAGGCGCTAAACCGCTGTGCCACCCAGGGATCCCTTAATAGACTTTTGATCTTCAAACTACACCAATCATTATAAACTATCATTATTTTCTATGGAATTATTTATAAATTTTAATGAAGATTTTGTAGCATCTTCAACATATCTCCAAATTTGGGAGTGTGTTTTTTTTAACAAGTTGGTAATATGCTGATAATTATATTCAAGCCCTTTTTAAGACTCAAAACAACAACAAAAATTGTTTTCCAAATCTGTGCTCTTGTTCCACTTCTGTCTTAAATAAGAATGATAATAGTATTCTAAATTAGTCTGGTGCTTATTCTTCAGTAGACTGCTTATGATAGTCTAAATTTTTCTTTATTTTTAAAGTGCATTTACTTCTTTTACTTACATTATTCTTTATGTAGAAACAGATGTGCTATTTTGCTTCCTAACACCATCTTAAAATTGCCCTTGTAATTCAGTTCCTGAAATATCTAACCTTTCACTATACTTTATATAATTCTAATTTTAGTAATTTGGGGGAAGCTTTCTTATCTTACCAATTCTGGGGATAATGTTTGAATGCTTCTTGTAATTTAAAATCCACTTTTTTGTTATATAATTTTCTCTACGTAGTAGCAATAAACCAATTAAAAAGACAAGTCTTTAATGCTTTTGGTAAATAAAAAGGAGTTCTTTTATTTTATCAAATTGTTCTACAATACCAAAAAGGGTTTAAAATTAAAGTACAGTCTGGGTTAAAACTAAATCTTAAAGACTTTTAAAGTCAAGACAGATTTTGCAAGGATAGGCTAAGGGACACATAAACTAACACTTGGGGATTGAAGAACATGCTCAATGGTCTACTCTAGTCCAAGTCACTATTTCAAAAACAACCTTCTATGCCAAAGAGACATAGTGAAGGAAAGTGCAGTTTGCTGAAGAAAGGTGATGTTACAGAAGAAGAGTTTGATGGAAAACAAAAATAAATAGGGTCTACTCTATTGCTTGACTTCCCAATAAAACAAACACATTTACACACACCCATACCATCTTCCATAACATTTCTAAAAATATTCTTGCCCAACATAATGCATCACTTCTCCAAAGAGAGAGAACACAAACTCATTCCAAACTTGAATACCTGTGGGCCAGTGATGTGATAGCCCAAACTTTCTGACATTCATTTTCTTTCATTCTGTTTTGGTTTTGGTTATGCAATATTAAGCAATTCCAGATCCAGCTCTCATAAAGACTGTAACTGGTGAGCTAACATATAAATATAAGCATCTTGAAAATATATATGTCATATAAAATGGGAGGAAAAGCAAAAATATGCATTAAAGCTTTTAGTTAAGAGAGAGTGCCATTGATCTTAACCCAAAGACTTTATATATTGTGCTAATCACGTAGAGAATAGAACCGTAATCTCATGGAAAACTGTTGGCTAAATCCATCAACAGTGGATCAGCCAGTATAAACTGCTCCAAGATCTAGTCACTGTCATATTATTCTTGTCCAGTGCCCTTCACTGTGACCTCTTCAGAGGCACATTAGAGAGAATTCCCCTGCGGGCTGTGCTACCAGCATAGCTACTTGCTTCTCATTGTGTGAGTGTTTGGACATTAAAATTGAGCAACTACAGGCTCGGTTCTGATGATAGCTTGTTAATATAACTTCCTCAAAGCCTGAGTGAGATATCAATTTTATTTTGTAGGATGATTTTGCTAGTGACCATGAGCCGAATTTTCTGAACTGAATTGGGGATCATTCTTTTACCTAATCCCAGCTCTTTGCTAGTAACTTTGGCCTCATAGCAAAAATGGAAAGTAACAAATGTCAAGCTCAACCTGATAGGTTTTCCTCATGCCTCCCAAATATTCTTATGTCAATCCAGCCTTTTCAGGTTGTTGTCACATCAGAAAACACTGTGGAGGAGGAATTTATTCCCCTGATTCATTGAGGATTTTCCTGTATAATTGCTTTCCTATTCCAGGATTCTATCATTTCCTATCTTACTCATTAACTTCAGGATACAGTAAAATGTCAATCTTCTGCTAAATAAGATGCACAGCTCTAACCAGTCAGATATTCCTTGCTTTGGAAAACATGTTCCTTAGAAAGCTCATATAGTAATCTTCCTGTTATCTCTCTGCTTCTAACGTGTCAGCTTGGACTGGTGCTTGCTTCTGTTTCATAATATCTCAAAGAAGGCCACTAGAAATTGGATTCAGCTCTACTTCTCTTGTTTTTGTGAAGAATGGTGTTCTGTAGGGTGCAGCTCCATTTTCCCAAAGAAGAGGTGGAATAAACAACCATTATTGATCCATTTTATTCATTTGGGTGGTGTTAAGAAAAAACTCACCATTTTTTCCTCTCTGTGTAGGGAAAAAACTCATTCTTTCCTAATGTGTGTTTCTTTCCCATGTGGCTCCTTTGCTACTCACACAGAACATTGTACTTCTGATGCTTCTGGTCACCAAATGTGTAGAGGTTTTCCCCACAGCAAGCAAGTCTCTGTGACACCAGGTGGGAGTCCTATAATTTAACTTAATTCTGACAGTATTTACCCAGAGATAGCACTAGATCCCACAGATTAAGGGCTCAATCCTGTAATATGCCCCCTACCCCCACCCCCTCCACACACATCAGATGCCAGTTGCAAGTGCAGGTTATCATTGATGCTTCTGACTGGCCTGCTCTAGATCAGAGGTTCCAACAACTCCCTCCTTGAGTTCAGTTAATTTGCTAGAGCAGCTCACAAAATCCAGGGTAACATTTATGTTTACCAGTTTATTAAAGGATATGATAAACAATACATAGAAACATCCAGATGGAAGAGATGGATAGGGCAAGGTGTGGGAGAGGGCAGGGTGATTCTATGCCCTTTCCAGGCATGCTATCCTCCCAGCACCTCCATGTGTTTAGCAATCTGGAAGCTCTCTGAACTTTGTCCTTTTGTGTTTTTACGGAGGTTTCATTATATGGTCATGATTGATTAAAGCACTGGTGATTGCCCATTGATTCAACCTCCCTACCTTCAGCCCTCCCCAGATGTTGAGGCTGGGACTGAAAGTTCCAACTCTCTAATCCCAACAACCACCCCCTATCCCTAGGTGGGGTTCAGGGTCACCTCATTAACATAATACACCTTTATCACTCTCCCCACTTATGAAATTCCAAGGGGTTTAGAAGCCTTTTTTAGGAATAAGGCCAATTACCAAACATTTAGTTCTTACTAATATATGGTGGCAGTATCACACATGGAATCAATCTACCTAATGTCTTAAGCTTTAAGAGTGTTTCTCCATCCACATCAACGAGTGGAAAGCAATGACTTGGTAGTGTGCCTACAATCTTAAAGTCTTTTCTAGGTAGGTAACCCAACAGTGGCACCCAAAGAATTAGTAAGCTTGATACACTTAGCCGTGTCCTGCTGCTCAGGATTAATGAGAAGCAAAGGTAATTTTTTTTCTTTTTTAACTAATGATTCTATTGTATTCTGACATATTTGATTCAGAAGAACTCAGGCAAGAAACAGAAATAGGCTTCCTCAAATACTAAAATTTGAAGGAAAATTAGAGAAATATCTAAGCAACTTTAGTGAGGATATCAGTTCCACTAACTCATCTAATGTGTACTGATCATCCTCTCCACCCAGCAGATATTCAGCAATATATAGAGAAACTACATTTAAGTCATGTCTACTCTTGAAAGTAGGAAAACAATATGTTCTTCATTCTCAAAGAGAGCTCAGTTTCTGGTTTGGGGTAGAAAGTCAAGAGAAAAAGTTTTGCAATACTTGGGGTATTTTAAAATCCAGCTCATTCTGAATGGTTGCAAATATTTTGCCTTCTATTTCCACCCACTGTTCTTTTTCTTATCTGAGCCATTGGGTGGTAGAACAATGGATGGAAATAAGTAGAAGGTGGAAGAATGGAAATGGAAGAACCAGAGCGCTGTAACCATGCCTATTTTCATGCTAGAACTAACAGCTTAACCTCTTTTTCCTTCTCTCTTTGAGTCCTTTTTTGGTAATATAAGGCTATTTTATGCATGAGTGTAGTTATTTCCTTTCATTAAAATGGATACAGCACTTGATCCATGCATCAATTCCATCTGTAATCATAATTTCAAAGAAAATTGTAGAACCAAGTTAATTATTCAAATAATCTAGAATCACATTTTTATATTCAGAGTCGAGATAATTGACAAAAGCATTTCAGACTTCAATTACCTCAAAACTACTTTGAGTTTCCTCCTCATTTAGAAAATTTCTATATGGCTTTGCAATTAACACACTTTGTTTTCTATTCTTTTATTATTTATTTACTTTATTATTCTTTTATTATTTATTTACTTTATTATTTGTTATTCCTTTTTGAATATGCCATTGTCTTTTGGCAAATATTTGGTCTTCTGTGCTACCAAATCCAAAAGGAGTATATAAACGATAAATCCATTTGTTGTAAAGAACTTCGGGCTTGAAAATGTATTGTTTTTCCTTTCTTACAATTTTCTGCAATTGGGGTGCCTGGGTGGCTCAGTCAGTTAAACATCTAAAGCATCTACCTTTGGCCCAGGTCCTTATCCCAGGGTCCACATGAGGCTCCCTGTTCAGCAGGGAGTCTGCTTCTCCCTCTGCCTCTGCCCCTCCCCCTGCTCATGTTCTCTCATTCTTTCTGTCAAATAAATAAATAAAATCTTAAAAAAAAAAAAAAAAAGATTCTCTGCGATTACTTTTAATCACTATTCTGACACTTTTTTCCCAAGTTTCTTATTCGGGTGACTCATATCTACCAGGATGAGGTAAGGAAGTAAAAAGGCAAAGGGGAATCATCCATGAAAGAGCTTTCAGGAAAGGAGAAAGAAATAAAAACCCAAAGAGAAAACAGGGCTTTGATCAAGATTCAATCTCTACGAATCAGTCAGCAAGGGTGAGAAATCTGAAAGAACAAGAGTATTTGTTTTATTGCCATATTTGAAAAATCTCATGTCAAGTACTTATTATCATCAAATGAATGAAAGGGAAGGGCTTTGAAATGTATGCCTTCCAAGAGAAAAAAAGGGTGGGGAAGACATCTTCCTTTAAGGGCCAAAGGACACAGTTTGCTGGGAAGTAATTACTTTCACTTCAGCTGGGTCTGACACCAGCTTTTGCTTCAGTGACACTAAGTAGGGATGCTGATAGCAGCCCACAATACGGGAAAATCGCCCTGCTCTAAAATGCCTTTTTTTTTTTTTTTTTTTTTTTGAATGCAGGACACAGAGAGACAGAGAAGCACAAGAAAATCTGGTGTTTGGATCACCTCTGCATCTCATGCTTCACTGCTTTGTTACCACCAGTGGCAGGACTGCTGGTAATATAATGCAAGTACTCAGGGAATCTACGTCTAAGCTAAACAGCCAAAAACCTGAGGGCACAAGATTCAGCTTCAGGCATCGTTCTCTTTTCTGTAGCCCTTCACTTAGTATCAACAGTCTAGGCAATTGTTTGAATAGTAATGAACCAAATCTCTCCTTAGCAACAGTCCAGTTTAAAAAATGGATATCAAATAGAACCATACTTTTAATAATAATGTGGGTTTTTTTTTCTTCTGTTATCTTTTTAGTCTGAACATACTGGAAAAGGTTCATTATAAAGTGATCCATAGGAAACTGCTTTATTTTTTTCCTGCATTGTTTCAAGAGTGACAATAGAACTGTGTTCAGGATGTCAATATTGTTATCCCAGTGAAATGGACACTGCTTTACAGAAAGATTTCAATTTGCCATGAAATCCCAGAACCTAAACTAAATAAGGAAATTTACTACTGCTACCTCTAATGGTCCCTAATAAGTTACATTTTTTATATTTTTAGTTATCCCTTGTTTTTTATTTGTTTTTCTTTTGATTGTTTTCTGGTCTTTTGGAGGAATACAATTCTATCAATAAAGTTGACTACTTTGCTTTAGCTGTGTGGTTCTCTAAAGGGCTCAGTTATCCATTTATTGCTTTTTGTGGTAAATAATAAAAGGCAGATAAATTACAATAACGGAAACTTGAAATATGTACGTATCAGATGAAATTGCAAACATAATTATGCTTGATCATGAAAAAAGTAAGCTATCAAAGTGAGCATAAGCTATTATTTCAGAAATTGTTCAATCATGTTGCATTATAACAGACATTAAGCTTTTCTTTATGGAAGAATTCTTAAAATTAATAAGTTATTACCCATTTTCCTGACATTTTAGAAAACAATGCTGTATTCAATTTTAATAATGAAGCATCTTTGTTCAGTTAATATAATATCAATCTTCTATAAGGAAAAGAGATTGAGGTCACTATAAATGGTTTTAGATAACATTAGATGAATAATAAAAGTAGGTGAAGGGACCTGAAATTTCCAGATTTAGATGGGGCCAAAGCAAATTCTTAAGACAAATGCATATTTTCAACCCAATGTTACAAGATGAAAAACATCAAAATACGAGTAGCCATAGTACTATCAAATACAAGCACTATTATTTACAATAACATTTTTCAGAGACTATCTCTCACAGGATGTAGATGTCGGAATGCCCACAAAATAAGTCTAAATACATGGGTGAGTTGGAGAAACTCATTATTAAATAGATTTGGAAAGTATCTCTATCCTTTATCAACATGTTGTTTTCCCTAACCATCATTTTCCATTCTGGCTTCCTAATATCATCCACTTATCATGAAGCTGTGGTTTCATGAGATTGGTAGCTCCCAGACCCCGAAGGGAGATCTAATCCACCTGGGCCACGCTTGGCAGTCCCATTTCCCTTACCTGTAACTGTTTTAGAATTGGGCTTGAACTCCACCTGTGGCCATTGAGATGGGAGGAGAATTTTCCTTGAGGTCTTTGAAGATACATTTCTTTATTTTTTAGAAAAACTAAAAGTCAAACTCTTCTTTTTCTGGAGATTGCTGTCCTGGGAAATGATACCCAATATCCATTTATAACTCTTAGAAGAATGAATAATGAAGAACAAACATTTGACACATTAATGATGACACAGTAGAGAAAGGGGGATCAAAATCTGGATTCTTAATGACATCTTAAACCAGATTAAAACAAGGCAACAGGCTGCCTTACTTCTGGTATTCTTTTCAGTGAGATAAATAATAATGATGATGATGGTGATAATGTTTTCATTGTTCAAGGCAATTTGAATTGAGTTTCTTTTTTCTTGTAGCCAATTTATTCCTAAAAGATACAATTTCTCACACACACCAACGAACCCTGCCTGGTGATTAGCATGAAATCAAATTAAAATTTAAGGGCCAAGAGCTAACAAATTAAAAGGAAATGGAACAATATTGGGACATTCACTCATGAATGTTTGCTCATACCGCAAATAACCCAATGTTCATATACACACCCACTCATACACACAGCCTTGAAAGAAAAGAGGTTTAATTTCATAACCTTTCCCCAAGCATCTAATGATGCCAAAATAATCAGTTACTTTGATGACATTGATACAACAGCATTTATATCAATGAAACAGTACTTTGTAGACCAATCAATATATTAATTCATTTTTCAACCAAATGGTTTGGCATATTGAAGAATAATCTAAGATAATGATGTAAATTGGTTTGGGTACAAGAATTTCAGTTTTTGTTACCCAGTGGAAGATACTGATTGTGTACATAACCTATATCCCATGTCCTCTGATAAGTGCTAAAATCAAAGAATTGAATAAAACATGGTCTTAACTCTAACAGCATGATGCAGAATTCAAGGTGTCAACACCAATAATTTCTCAAGTCTTTCTCCAAGGTGTATATAAAAGGAAATGGAGTAAATCTCATGCATCTACTTTAGATATAATCCGTGTTGCCAGAGCAACAGAGTGGAAGATTTTTATTCTAAATACGTTTAGAATGCAAATTGTTTTGGAACATAGTTTGTACAGAAATCAGTCAACAGTGTGCTATTGTGGATGGTCTAGTTTACAGAAAAGTGTTTATTTATGCTTTGTAGGTCTTTTTTCATATATATATATCTAATAGAAGAGACATGAAAATTGAATTCAATCATTTGCTTTAATTAAAAACCCACTGTCAAAAAAGTTTCCATCTTAATGTTATCTCATAACATCTGAGGATCCATTTTGGCTTACATAATTTTAGCAAAAAGAGCATGAAATTCATTTTCAAATAATGTGTCCGCAGTATGTTAGAGTTAAAAATGTTAGGCTATTTATTGTTGTGAGGCACTCGAATTTGAAAGGGACAGCTGATAAAGATGTAATTAAATCTTGCCTGTTAAGGAGTCTTATGAATTATTAAAATCCAGATCCTATTATTCCTTCTTAAATTATTCTTTTCAACTTCTTGTTGCCACATATGCCCCCCTCTCAAATGTTAAGCAATTACCCTTTTGAGGGTCAAAGAAGCACCTAAAGGGCCCATCTGGAAAGCTGAGATAAGGGCCTATGATTCAGCTTAAATAGCTGTTGCACTGAGACATTAAGATCAGGTTGGGGAGGAAGCCTTTACCTTGGGGTTCTCTGAACAGCTAAAAGATTTATTTGAGTGCACTTTACATCAGTTCTTGGATGCTTTTCTCTATTTTTGTACAGCTTCATTCTCATCTAACTTCAAACTGTTGAGTTTGTCTTGATATAAATGAAATATCAGATTGAAAATCAGACGCAATTTTGCAAACTAAAAAATATATATATAATTTATGAAAAATGGATTAACTGCCTGTTAATTTCATTAAAAAGCATTAAATAGAAACGATTCTTATTCAAGTTGTCCATACTTAAGAATTGACACATATCACAATTTGGACACCAACTGACACATATAATTCTGGCCTATCTTTAACCTGTAACATTGAATGTTTTACAGGAATAAGTTAAACTTTGGCTTGTGACCCATTTACACAGAGAAAGTTAATAAGGCTGGGCTCTTTGATGCTAACAATACAATAGTACCGTGGTCAGGATGGAGTGAGGGATGAACAATGGCACTGCATGACTACAGAAGTTTGTGAAAGTAAACAACTTCCTCTAAAATCAGTCTTCCATCAAGTGATTATAAATAAATCAGTATCAAGTTGTTTTGATTTTTTTTCATGCATGGGTATTAGCAGAAACATTTCTAAGTACTACAGAGTTAAAGCAGATATGTTCCAAAACACATCATGTGCCTGCAGCTCAATCAAGGCAGTAAAAGACGTGGTTTAGAATATCATTGAGGAAAACACAAAATATGTTTAGACATTCATTTGTGTATAGATCCTACAGATAAATGTTTATATGGCAGTATTGATTAAATTTTTTAACCAAAGTTCTGAATTTTCATAGTCATTTAAACCACTATACCAGAGTTCTTTAGGAGTACACTACTAAATTTTCATCCATGTGTACTGTTTATTTTTTTAAAGCAGTGTCTGTTATCTGGAACATTTCTTTAGTGAATAATGCAGTGCAATAGAGAGCCCTGAAAATTTAGTCTTCTGAATAAATGTGAGATTAGAAACAAAGGGCGACCATGAGATCATGTGATATTTATTAATAAATTTGTAAAACATTATTTTTTTTAATTTTTATTTATTTATGATAGTCACAGAGAGAGAGAGAGAGAGGCAGAGACACAGGCGGAGGGAGAAGCAGGCTCCATGCACTGGGAGCCTGATGTGGGATTCGATCCCGGGTCTCCAGGATCGCGCCCTGGGCCAAAGGCAGGCGCCAAACCGCTGCGCCACCCAGGGATCCCTGTAAAACATTTTTTAAAAAGTATTTATGGTTTATGATTATATCATAATTACTACTTGGTTGCTTTTTCAGTTTTTAATTCTTTTATAAATGTGTTGTCACAGGGATCCCTGGGTGGCGCAGCGGTTTGGCACCTGCCTTTGGCCCAGGGCGCGATCCTGGAGACCCGGGATCGAATCCCACATCGGGCTCCCGGTGCATGGAGCCTGCTTCTCCCTCTGCCTGTGTCTCTGCCTCTCTCTCTCTCTCTCTCTCTCTGTGACTATCATAAATAAATAAATATTTTTTTTATATAATAAAATTTTTTTAAAAAAAATGTGTTGTCACAATTTCAAAATCTAGGGTTGTCTCTCTCAAGTTTTCTATTTCACTTTAGACCCAAAAAGGTCTACATTTACTTACTTTAAGTTGTTTTATGCAATCACTCCTTATCAACACAGTATCTGTTTCATTCCTCCATCTTCCTCTCTAGGACATGTCATCTAACCCTTCTACAGTGGCTCAGCGCCACTTTCTCTTCTCAGAAGCACACCTTTTATGTTTTATTTGCTCACATCAACTGGTTTAATATACATATATATGTGTGTGTGTGTGTGTGTGCATGTATATATATATAGGTATATATAGGTGTATATATATAAAGGTATATATATGTGTGTGTGTGTGTGTATACCTAAATCCTTGTGTAATACTGAACATAGATAATTGAAAAAGGCATTCCTCTCTAAGGTGGGGGGTAAGGGAATGGTGTTGAAAGTTCCCAAAGAGTCAAGATTGGGTAATACAGAGTATAAATTATGACCAATTTGCTTATCGATTTATTCTTATTTGTCATTCGAGAAAAGGGGCAAAGAAGCTTGATCAGGGAAAGTAGAAACTGGTTGAGTCAGTTAAACTACCTTTACAAAGTTGAATCATGCTAGAATCAGTGACAATTGAAATTGAACATCCTTATTACCTTATTATCTTACTTATCAAAAATGCTGCCAATTTTTGCCTTCACACCCCATGTTCTCTGAGAGGAAAGTAGAACAACCGAGTTTCATGACTTATGATGGAAGTTAGCCAACAAAGCATATCAGGTCTTTAAGATATGTACAGGAAACAAGGGAAGAAGAGAAGGAAGATAGAAAAATTCATATATTATTTTGGATGAATTTTCCAATAGTAAATAAGAATAATATTTATTGAATAATTACTTACATGAAAAGACAGACCTAGATTTTGTGGAGTCTAAAAGTTATAAGATATGGAGGCCCTTTTAAAGAAAGCATGTATCAAATTCTAAAAATAATCTGATCATGCCCACTCCAACACAACTTGACATGAGAAATTACTAATACAAAATGCTCTTATCCTGGGGATTAGGCACTTCTGTGTAAAGAGCCCTCACAATTAACTCCAAAAACTTCAGGTGAGTCTGCCTTGGACATACGGTTAGACCTGCATTGAGCTTGTTTCATCATCACACCAAGAAAATGAGGGAGAAAACTGAGGCCTGGATAGGTTGAATAAGCTGCGCAGGTCCATGCAGTTAGGAAGAAATGAAGTTAGGATGCCCACTCTTGTCCTTTAGGCTCTGGAGTTGACCCACTCCAACTCTTCTAAGTACTGTCTGCAGATCTGATTAGTGTTTGTAAGTGAAATGCTACAAGCAGAGCATGGGAAGAAAGGGGACATCTGTTTAACACTGGTACTTTTATTAAACATAAAAGCTTGTATATTTTTCCTTTTTCATTGCTTTTATCCCAAGATTGACTTACAGCATTTTAAAATGGTAGTTAGACTGCATTAGATCCTATGTTGTGGGGGAAATGTATTCATGGCAAATCTTTAAAGAAACAAAATTGAATGGAACAAGAAATGGCCCAGAAAATAATTCAGTAATTATCTGAGGAACAAAGACATTTTCATGTCGAGAAGAAACTAACCCTTTATTTATTCTTATACTCATTATTTAATATGAAAAGGGAGCTCATAAATACCTTGACTCTCTGAAATGTATGAGTTTAGTAAATAGGTAACTATTTACCCAACTGTAGATAAGTAGAATAAAAGGGAAAGTATTAATGCTATGAAGAGATGGGTCCAGAACAAGGAAAATAAAGTACCTCTTTACTCTTTGAAGTAGTGGGAGGTAAAATAATGCAATATGTTATCCTTAGAAAGGGATTTTCAAAATGTTTTCATTGGAGCTCTAGGAATTTCAAGACATTCCTGGACACTGCCTCTCCACCTCAGACACATCTCCACCTATATCATATATTCTAGACACACATTTTTTAAAGAAAGTAAAGAAATAAAAGCAGACTGTGTTTATAGAGGAGCCCCAGGAATCATGTCCTACAGGTACAAGTAAGGAAAAATAATAACATGCTAGTTTTAGAGGTTTATTGATACATGTGGAACTAACTAAAATCAAATCAACAAAAGTTTTCCTTATACAAATAAATTCCAACTGGGTACGTATGTAATGGACTAGTGGTCTTCTGAGGAAATCTATCTTCAGATCAACACAATAAATGATAGTTCATGAGTCAGAACGCCTATGATGATACACGTTTTGAATTTAGAATCTGCACAATTGGGAGAATTTCAGAAATTGAATTTCATTTTCTAATAACTTAGAAAGCTTGAAACACTGCTTTCCGACACTCGGTGTTACACTCTAATTGTTACACTCTAACAATTCAAACTAATGCCATTATTTCATTTTTTCAAAAAAACAATCTGGAAGTTATTTTTTTTTTTTTTGACTGAAGAATAAGACAATTTTTGTTTGCTCTTCAGTCTTGGTTAAGATGTGATGAAGGGATATTAAGTTGTTGCTAGCCATACTAGAAATAGAAATGCTAGTATAAAGGATTTAGTGTACTACAAGATCAATGAATGTTTACTGAATGATGAATAAATAAATTAACTAATTAAATTTCACTACAGAAAGAGTATTACTCTGACCCTGAAAGTCACTGAGCGTTCTTAGCAACTGGGCTCTTGAACTATGTACTACTATGTCACAGAAGTGATTTTTTTGATTGTCTTGAAGGGGTTCTAGGAAAATGTTGTTAATACCGATTAAAGATTTAAACTTCCCAAGGAATCCATGATTTTTTTTGTTTGTTTAATAAATTTGTAATTCTAAATAAAAGTTCAATCACAACAAAAATACTTCTAATGTCTTAAAAATGGCAATCACCACAGAATTCCTGAGTACATGTGAGACAACCCTGGACTACATTATTAATAGGGCACAGGAGTTTGCAAAGAATGAAGGTACTACGTTAACAAGTGAGGGCTTAGCTTAGTCAGTATTAAGAATGCTAAGAAAACTTCAATTATAAGCAAGACTGGTAAGGCCTGAAGGTTTTAGGTGGTCAAAAATCTCACTTTATCTTCCAAATTTATGGATTTTAAACACACATACTGATGCTCCGAAGTCCATAGTAATCATTAGACATTATTGAGTTGGGTCTGAGAATGATGTGTCCAAAGAAACTTGAAGAACTATTTCTGAAACAAGTTGCAGTCCGTACATGCTACTATGTTATTAAACTACTAGCCATATGTCTCTAAATTCATGAAGCCAGGGGCCCAGTCAACGAAGGGAGAGAGAGATTAGGATATTAAATACTGGATATTATGGCTTAATTAGACTAACTATGTGTAAACATAAATTGACTTTTGTATTGTGCTGTCTGCTGAGAAGGGGGTTGGGAAGTAAGAGGCCTTTTACCTTCACACATACCATGGTTCTAAGAACATTTTGCTTTCAATAAAGAGAAATTACCCCACCATGTGAGTAAAACTTCTGCAGAATTTCTGTTTAAAAATGTAATCGTATTTTCATTTTTATAGAAAATGAAGCTATTTAATGCCTTATGGATTGCCACATAATTATAAGCAGAATCTGTAAAGAACATTACAATAATTTGTAATTTAACATTTATTGTGCACAGAAAACATGTTGAACCTTGCCGCCTGGCAGACTTAGATGAACTTTTTGTTTAGAGGGGTTACAAAATAAGAGTAATACTCATTTTCGGAGTATGAGTACATACTAATTGTGCATAGCATATCAATTGTCCAAGTGGAAAGCGGCCCTCATTTTTCCTATTGAGTTCTATGTTTTATATAATGAGAAAACAAATTCTATTTTGAATATTATATTAAACTTAATGGCACATGTCAGATAATTAAAAAATAAAACATCTTAGTCAATTATTGACTAAATACTGATGAGTAGTTCTACGTCCTCAGTAAATAGTAGTTAATGACTACAATTTTATTCCTTCTTTTTGTTTGGCATTATCCTCAGAAAGATTATCTGCCTTGCATAGGTTTCAGAATTAAAAATGTGCCAATACACATGACTTTATAAATGTAATCATTCTTATATACTTTCCGCCTTGTGGTTGAAAGACAAAAGTCAGTTATTTATTAAGAGACTCATGACTCAACCATTAAACTGAATTGATTTTAAAATGTTATGCTGGCATTATCAACAATAGCCAAACTATGGAGAGAGCCCAGCTGTCCATTGCCTGATGAATGGATACCATATACCCTATGGTATAGGGGTGCCTGGATGGCTCAGTTGGTTGAGCGTCTGCCTTCAGCTCAGGTTAAGATCTTGGAGTCCCGGGATAGAGACCCATGTCTGGCATTTGGCTCCCTGTTCAGAGGGGAGTCTGCTTCTCTTTCTGCCCCTCACCCACCCATGTGTATGCTCTCTCTCGCAAATAAATAATTTTAAAAAATAAGATATGGTGTATATATACATACACACACACTCATTCACACAATGGAATATTACTCAGTCATCAACAAAGGAAATCTTGCCATTTGCAATGACATGGATGGAGTCAGAGTGTATTATGCTAAGCGAAATAAGTCAGAGAAAGACAAATACCATACAGTCTCACTCACATGTGGAATTTAAAATACAAAACAGACAAACCAATGGGAAGGGAAAGAAAAAAAAGGAGAGAAGGAAACAAGCCATAAGCGACTTTTATTAGAAAACAAACTGAGGGCTAATGGAGGGAAGTGAGTGGGCATTGGGCAAGATGGGTGATGGATATTAAGGAGGGAACTTGTGATGAGCACTGGATGTTCTATGTACGTGATGAATCACTGAATCCAGATATCAGTATTGCACTGTGTGTAAACTAAAATTAAATTAAAAATAACTAAAAAATAAATAATAATAAAATTAAAAGCTAGGTATGTTGTAACGAAAGAAGCATATGATATAGCTGTTGCTAGGGTGAGGGTACTGCTTTTACCAAGCTCTAAGTAAATACATAAGATAAACCCACATAAAAATAAATTGAAACAAAACAAAATGCTATGCTGAAATGTGCAAAAGTTTTCTAACTAACGTCTCCATATTCAGAATATATTGTGTAGTCTAGGAACATATATAGACAGTAGAGTTAGAGAAGGTGCGGAAATTAATGAAAGCGAATGCTTCTGTTTTAATTGAATTTCACACATAAAGTTTATTAAGGAAATATTATACACTCATGATCATATTAGGCACTAAGAATCCTAGTTGTGGTAAAATACAAAGCAATGGCAGTCAAGCACTGAACAACTAAGCCAGTCTTGCAAAAAGAAGACAAAGTCTCTAAGAATTATGATCTTGAGATTGGAGGTTGTGAAAAAGAGGTAGAGTAAGTCACCCCTTTCAATGCCAATATAAAGTTTAATTTAAAAAATACCTAGTTACTAAAAAAATATATATACCTAGTTACTTTAAAACTATGTATTTATTCACTGATATATATGAAGGTTTCTAACTTTATTGTGGCAGAAATTTCTCCTATATCATAAAGCATTTAAAGCAAAAAGCAAAATTGAAAGAACTTTATAAAAACATATCTAGAACCTAGATTCTATTCCTATTTTCATCTCATATCTAACTACTCATATAATCTGCTTTATTTAATGCACTTAAATTGCAAACAACAAACCCATCTTTCTTAAATACCTTAGATTTATATAATTAGGTGCTATATTTGTTGACAGTATTTTTTATGTAAAATCAAAATAAAGTACAATGTACATTCTCTGAGTTTAGCCAAAACTTTGAAGATATAGATAGAACATTACATAACTTCTGAAAATTCCCTCTTCCCCTTCCCAATAAATTTCTGCCCTCACTGTTCTAAGTCCTTTCCAACATAATTTTTCCTGTTCTAGGATATCATAAAAATTGATTTATTGGGCTTTACTTCTTTTGTGTACGGCATGGTTTACTTAATATAATGTCTTCTACATTCATTCATTTGTTGCTTTTATCAATAAGCTATACTTTTTTTATTGTTGTTAAGTGTTCCATTATATGGATATATCAAAGCTAGTTTTTACGTGTTTTCCTGATGGCTATTTGGGTTGATTTATCATCACTATTACAGATTAAACTGCTATGACTCTTACATGTCTTTTTTGTTAACATATGTTTTCATTCTCGTGGCCCGATATGTAGGAATTGATAGGGCATAAGTGGTTTGCGGTTAGTTTTATAAGAAACTGCTAATCCTATTTCTAAAGTGATCTTGGGAGACAATTCTCCAGGAGTCTCTTGTATTACCGCACTAATCATGCCAGTGAGGCACTTACTGCTCTTTGATTCCAGACTCTCTTTATAAGATGCTTTGTCTAGCAAACAACCTTGGGAGATAGAGTTAGTGTCTCCCTCCAGAGCAAAGAGTAGGCTTACTGTCAATTATGAAAGATACAGATGCAGGCTCCCGAAATCAGGCTTCCTATCTCATAATGCCACCTATTTTGTGTTCAGTTGCCATCTGGTCTTCTTCCCATTACCCCTAAGAGCCCGGAAAATGTTGATATTCCGGTTACTGCTACTGCTGTGAGTAACAAAACACCCTCTTTCTATGGCCCAGAGGTACCCAATCTACTACCAGCAGCCATGAAACTGTGGGTGACTAAATATTTACCTGTAAATAGGGTAAAATCTCATACTCGTCAAAGATTTCGACAAGTTGTAGCCTTTAACGTCCCCACCAAGGTGAGGTTTCTGGTTGTTACACAACTTTGTCAACATTTAGTGTGGTCAATCTTTTTAATTTGATCTATTCTGATAAGTAGCTAATGACATTTGATTTTAATTTTAACTTTTTCATTTGCCAGATAATAAGTTGAATATTATTGTGTTCACTTCAGATATTCATAAATCTTCTTTTGTAAAGTTTCTTTTAAAAAAAAAAGATTTACTTGTTTATTTGGCAGAGAGAGAGCGAGCACAAGCAGGGGGAGAGGCAAGAGAGAGAGGGAGAAGCAGGCTCCCCACTGAGCAGGGAGCCCAGCAGTGGGGCTCTAATGATCTGAGTCGAAGGCAGACACTTAACCAATTAAGCCACCAAGGCACCTCTTTTGTAAAGTTTTTACCCAGATCTTTTGCCCATCTTTTACTGCTTTATTAATAAAAAAAAAAATGAGTTAGGTATAGGCATAGGTATAGAGATAGATCTCGTATATAAGTCCCTTTCCTGGTATGTTCTGTCAATATTTTCCGCAAATATTTTTGTATCTTGCCCACTGATTTTCTTAATAGCAAATTTTGATTAACAGAAGTTCTTAATTTTGATGTTTAATTTCCTTTTTTTTTTGGTATGGTTATAGCTTTTTATATATACTATATTGTATTATGAATAAAAACTTTTTGCCTGCCACCAAAACACAAAAATACCCTCCTGTGCTTTTACTAGTAAGTTTCTGTCATTTTTTAAATTAAAACCTTTGGTTAATTAGCTACAATATGCTATTGTAAGAAACAATACAGAGAGATCCCTGTACCCTCTACCCAGTTTCCTCCAATCTTAATATCTTGCAAGACTACATGGTACAATAGGGGCGCCTGCGTGGCTCAGTTGGTAAAGCATCTGACTCTTGTTTTAGGCTCAGGTCATGATCTTTTGGTAAGGTCAAGCCCACATCAGGCTCTGTGCTGGGCCCATGGAGTCTGTTTAAGATTTTCTCTCTCCCTCTTAATCTACCCCTTTCCCTGCTTCTCTCTCCTTCCCTTAGAAAAGAAAAAAAAAATTACAGTACAATATCCCAATCAGAATATTGATATCAATACAGTCATGGTACTGAGCATTTCTCTGCTCACGAGGCTCCGTTGTGTGGCTCTTCTACACCCACACCTGCTCCTCTCTTATCTCTAGCCTCTCCTTAATCCCTGGCAACCACCAATCTGTTCTCCACTTTTATAACTCTGTCATTTCAAGAATATTATATAAGTGGAATTGTATAGTTTGAAAACTTTTGAGATTGGCTTTTTTTTTCACACAACTTAATTCTCTGGAGATTATTATGTGTATGAATAGTTTTTAAAAATTATTATTTTTGCTGAGTAATATTCCATGCATGGATGTACCGCATTTATTTAATGCACCATTCACTCATTGAAGGATACCTGGGTTGCTTCCAGTTTGTGGCTGTTACAAATAAAGCTACTACAAATATTTACACACAGATTTTTGTGTGCACGTAAGTTTTTATTTCTTTAGGATAAATACCTTTAGAGTATAATTGTTGAGTCAAATGGCAGTTGCATTTTAATTTAAAAAAAAAAAAGAAAAGATTGGGCAGCCCCTGTGGCTCACTGGTTTAGTGCTGCCTTCAGCCCAGGGTGTGATCTTGGAGACCCGGGATTGAGTCCCATGTCAGGCTCCCTACATGGAGCCTGCTTCTCCCTCTGCCTGTGTCTCTATTTGTGTCTTTCATGAATAAATAAATAAAATCTTAAAAAGAAGAAAAGAAAAAAACTTTTTCCCCCCAGAATGACTATATCATTTTGCATTCCTACCAACAATGTATGAATGACCCAGTTTCTTTGCATTATCCCCAGTATTTGGTGTTGTCACTAATTTTTTTACTTTAGCCATTATGGCTAATATATGAATGTTTTTTTCTAAAAGGTAAGCTGACTTTTCATGTTGCCTAAATCTATTAACTCACATGCTTTGAGTCATGAGTTTAGGAGTGTGTTTCCCTTTCTGTTATTTTAACTTGGTATTGGGAGAATCCAAAAAAGAGGAAGTTATAAGAAAAATTTAAAAAATATAAAAATACTTAAACTTTCCAAGTGCACTCCATTTTTCTTTTATAGCTTTTTTTTTTTTTTTTTTTAGTTTGTAATTGCTTATTTATTATGTGACTACAAATTAGATCGGTTAGTTGCTTACTGCGTATATCTGCCTTCACCAGTAGAGGGCAGGAATCCTGTCTGCTATCTCATTCTCCACTGTATTGCTCCTACCAGGAATATTATGCACTAGACCTAATAGAAATTAATAAATAACTATTGGATGTTAATATGATTTCTAAATAGACTCCTATCTTATATATGCAATTACTCAATAAATGATTTAAAAATAGTAGTTACAATAAAGTAATTGTTTAAAAATTGTGTCCATGAGCATTCTATAAAACTTCCACTTTGAACAGTACCTTGACTTAATTCACTTTTCATCATGTATACAAGATTTACAAGGACCTGAGTTAACTTCCACTGGTTTCTAAGTGTCAGAGAAAATCCTGTTCGACTCAAAAGTGAGCTTTTTCTCCTTTTAAACATTTCCAACGGAAAACACTTTTTAAAGTGTCGCTGGTGCCACTTTTTAAAGTTTAAAAGTCCAACCTCTTGTACGCATAAAATGTCTCCCTTCTGTAACTTTATAGTCAATGACTCTGATAGAAGACTACAGGAGTTATTCAATATTCTTTGCTTCAGATGCAATACAAGCAAAGTTCCCCAAGACAGAACGTAAATCCAAGTCTTGAAAGTTTTCCAGTGAAAAAGACTGCACCGTCTATGTGTTACCCCCATCTTGCCATGTGATTCCTCGTGCATACTTGATTCCATCAGTACCTTGTTTATATGTTCTTGCCCTTCAGCAGTGTAGACTCCTTCCAGCACATGTATTTTTCTCCTGAGCGCCTGCCCTGGCTGGTACTGTCTTTTTGCCATCTACTTTGCAAGCTGATATTGCCACAGAATGAACGTCTCTCTGAGCTCAGCTCTCTGACTGATGGCAGCTGGTATAGCAACACCCGAGCTCCCTATGGCCCTGGTGGAGAGCTCCGAAGCATGTATTTTACATTGTCCCCAGATTTCTCCCAGCAGGATTAAGTTCTAGTGACCAACACTGAAAACTCACTTGAAAATGAATGCTTTATTGGCTGCCTTCCTTCCTCTCTCTTACTTTCTAACTCTTCTACTGATGCTTTTTGGAATTACTTCCAAAATAAATTACTTGAATTCTAATCCTTGTTCAGGTTCTTCTTCCGGGGGAACTGAAAGTAAAATACAAATTCCTGTTTGAAGGAGAAAAGGAATGGCAGTTATTGGTTTCCTTCCAAATATCCCTTAATACGTTGAGTTTAATAAGTGAACTACATCCTGCCAAGTGCAAAGAGAAAGTCATGCACTGTTGTTTTCCGCCCTCCCTGCGATCCTATAAAACCTACCATGTCAAGTCTTCCCTGTCTCTTAGGTAAAATTCTGTGAGGTTTTCCTGACTTTTCTGTTCACTTCCAAATTTAATAACAAGTCTCATATTCAAGTATTAAAGTCTGTGATATCCAAAGCCCTAGATAGAAGCAGTTCAGGCTCAGAAACCTGCACTGGAGAAAAAGATAAGGTTTCTTTCTTTACCATTTGTCTGTTTACTCATCACTTCCTTCTCTTCCTCCACTCACTCAGCAGCCTCTGGCTCCTTAGGGTTGGAATAGAGAAAGAAAAGAGAGGGAAGATTGAAATATTTGAATGTTATAGTGTCATAATCTGGAATAGTGTAGCTGATGCCACAGTGCTTGCTCTTTTTCTTCTCGGAGGTATGGTGGGCCAGCAATCTCCCTATCCTTGCTGTAGACCTTTCTCAGCACTATTACCTACAGTGATAATGCAGTCTCCAGCTGGCAGCTTCACACTTTTCCTCTTTCTATATTTGCCCTTTTCTGCACTGGACAGTTCAGTATACTTCTGCCTCTTTCAACCAAGATCATCTTTCCTCAGGCAGGAGGCCCTTTAGGTGGGACCATTTTCAAAATAATTCAAGGCAAGATAACTTCTAGAGTTCTATGGGGTCTCTGTAAATACTGGCTGTGGTCAGTGAAAACAGAATTTGCTCCCATCAAAGAAAGCCCTCTCTTTTATCAGTCAGGCCGGCTACAGGCAGCCCAGCTCTTGGTGTCACACTTCTCCAAATGTGGATCAAAACTAAATGTGGGTCAACACCAAACCCTGTGTCCTCAGCCCCAAAGAAAGAGATCAATTTTGAGCTTCTCTCTCTCTCCCAGACTCCAGGTTAGTCTCCCTCCTGCTGGTAAGAATGGCCATGATCTGTGAGGGGACATCTTAAATCTTTCTGCTTGGCTTGAGGTACGAGACGAAAGGAAAAAAGTATAGTTCTTCCCACAAAAACCCATTATTAAGATCTTTCTCCTATTGATCTTTGTACTTCCTTTGTATTGGCTTGAGGCAGCTACAGACAAACGTTTATCCATCTGTCCATTTGGAGTACCCCTTAGTGAGTTCTGCGCAGGTGGTCTGGTACCTCACTTTCAAATTAGTGGGTATTTAACACTCCTTCTTCTAATATTTTTGGCCCTAGCTAAAATTCTGAGAGAGTCGGAAAGTTCCACTGTAACATTCTGCTATACCTCTAACTCAAAACTTAAGTAAAGGAACTGAAAATTTTAAGTTTAAGAGTATTCCAAAATTTACGTTACATCTTAACCATGTATTACCTTGTTGGAATTGTCTTACTTAATACATCATCTAATAATTGTCATCAGTGACACCCAAGTTAGGAATTCAGTTTAGATGTACTTTTCATAAAATTATTTTCTAGGGACTGAGACCAACCTATAAGGATATAAAGGGAAAATATGTTTAAGAAAATACCTGGCCATTTGCAGATATTTTCAAGAAATGTTAAAAATGTCTTATCATAAAACAAATTGTGAATTCTAAAATGACAAAAACAGAAATATTGCATATTGTATTCTGTAAATTCCTATTACCCAAATTAGAGTTATAAATTCAATACCAATTATGATTTTTAAGTCTGCCTTCTAGTATTTTTCTATATTTTCCATTTTTTAATAATAAACGCACATTAAATGTGTATAAAATTTGTCTTTAGAAATAAAATTAGCTAGGTCAGCCCCAGTGGCTCAGCAGTTTAGTACTGCCTTCAGCCCAGGGCCTGATCCTGGAGTCTCAGGATCGAGTCCCACGTTGGGCTCCATGCATGGAGCCTGCTTCTCCCTCTGCCTGTCTCTCTCTCTCTCTCTCTCTCTCTCTCTGCTTCTCATTAATAAATAAATAAAATCTTAAAAAAATAAAATTAGCTAAATCAGAATGCAACCTCTGTGTTTTAAGAAATCTTCAAAGGGTTGACATTCTTAAGAGCCAGCTTTGCCTTAGGCAGATTAGTAACACCTGTTAATTGATTTGCCAATTATTTAATAATTATTCCAACAACTACACAAAAGCAGTAGGCTATCTTACTGCTAGTTCATGTCATGGCTTCTCAAACCAACAAAACATTTGTAAGGATGTTCGTATTTTATTTAAAGCTGAAATATTGATGTGAGATGTAGTTGCAAAGACATTGAATCTAGAGGCCTAGTGTTTATGTACAGATATTAAGAATAATGTCTTTTACAGAAACTCATAAACCAAGGATACATGCATTGTCTTTTTTTCTCCTCACAAGTTAGGAAGCAGAGCCTTTCTTAGAAGACTAGGGCATTCATCTCACTGAAAGTCAAAAAGATTATTTGCCTATGGGAGATACCATTTTATGATAAATAAGCATGGGCTTCAGAGATTTACAGAATTTGAGATGGCACTTTGTCTTATAATTTTTTTCCCTATTTTCTATTAATGAGGAATTCCTTGAAAGAGGCAAAAAACCCAATTAATTTAAATAGTCCTTTGCAGTAATATAGGAATTATGGCATTTTCCTAAAGCAGAGACTAAAATTGTCCTTTTGGCTATAGAAATTAATTGGTCCTTAAAAACACACTCTCTGTAAAAGTGCTGTTGTCTTATTCTATAAAAATGCTTTAAAATATATCTGCTGGAAAGTAAAATCATATATATTGAAACTGTCTATGGCTTTTCTCTGTTTGCAAATAAAAAGTTGCCTTTTTCTAATGCCAGGCAGTAAACTGAACCTGAATTCTAAGGATGATACTGTGAACTTTCTCATTTATATCATCAGGAGTGGTTAAGGCTCTGCAATTAGAACTCAGCTGACAATCTGGGTGATGAAGGAGGCACAAAAAGACTTCTGATTGCTCTTAAGCTGCATCATTGGCTTTGCACAGTACCAGCAACATTAAAGATTTTTTTTATTTCAGCAAATGACTTACAAAAATAGAAGAAGCAGCTTAGATCATTATTGTCTCACATTTAAGATGTGTGCTAACATTCTCAGGGTGATACACAATAAGCACGAAAAGAAAATAAGAATTAGTAAGAATGGGAGTCAAGAGTTCCCTTCAGAGGCTACAGAGAGAGGGGTGGCTCACCCACTTGCTGGGGTCTGAGCAATTTAGCAAAGAGGAGGAGGAAGAGAACAGAGTGCAGATTATGATGTTAGTCACTACTGCACTATCTCTTCAAAAATATTAATAAAAACCTGTAATAAAGCTTACATTATTTTTTTTAATTTGAATAATTTAGGTTTTATTTGGGTGTCGGTCTCAGGCATCAAGGACAGGCTTGAAGGTGGGCAAGCAATGTGCAAGTCACATAGAAGAACCAACAGAATTAATGGTTTTGTTTTTAACAGAAAGCTTACAGAAATATCAGGAAAAGCCAAGATCATTTGGTCTCACCTTTATTTACCATTTTATTGACAGTTAGAAGGTGATACTGTACGAAATTTTTTTTTTTTTTTTTTGCCTACTTGGTTTCTTCTTACCTGGAGTACCTGTTCGCAGACTCAACTCTCATTACAACTTCAGATGAAAGAAAGGACACTGTATTTTGTGCTATTTTGTGTGACGTTGAGTATTCATTTTCTGTTCGGTGTCATAATAGATTGCCACAAACTAATTGGCTTAAAAAATATGCGAGTTATCATCTTACAGTCCTGGAGGTCAGACATCTGATGCAAGTATCATCAAGCTAAGATCAAGCTCTTGGAAAACCCGAGTTCCCTTCTGGAGGCCAGAAGGAAGTATTGTTTTCTTGCCTTTTCTAGCTTCTAGAGGCTGTCCTAACTTGTTAGCTCATGGCCCCTTCCTGTATTTTCAAAGCCAACAATGGGAGGTGGAGTCTTCTTGTCACTTTTCTCTGAACCACTCTTCTGTCTTCTTCTCTTAAGGACTCCTGTGATCAGATTGTGCTCTCATGGATAATCCAGGATATTCTATCCATTTCAAGGTTGGCTGATTAGCAACATGAGTTGCATTTGTAACCTTATTTTCTTTTGCCATCTAAGGTAAAATATTCACAGGTTCTGGGGATTAGGGTATGAAATCTTTGCTGGGGGTCATTGTTCTGCCTACCAATTCCTGCCCTGTCTACCAATTAGGTTTAGTTGTGAGTAATTGAGATTCAAAATTAACAATGATTTAAGTAAACTATTTTTTTTTAATTTAAGTAAACATAAATGTCTTACTGGAATGACTAGCATCTTTATTTTACAAATATTGGCACTAATAACTTCAATGAATCACATGGATTACAGATATTACTAAAAGATGAGTTTGTTTCCATTTTAACCCCAACACAAATTTCTAAAATAGGCTAATTATATATATATATAAAGTCATTATAACCAGTCATTTTTATTAAGTTAGTACAAAACAAAACTGTATTATAAAGAGGGACAAAAAGAATGAAAGCAAAGATCACTTTTCAACCTTTTGTATTAACATCACATAGCAACAAGTTGCGTTAATAGCAACTTGATATCAATAACACACACACAAAATGTGTTTTTTAGAAAAATTTAAAAGATAATGGGATTTCTTGGCTATATGGGCATAGCATTATATTTTAAAAGACTTATGGGGAACTGAAGTTCCAGAAACACCTTAATGGACAGAAATAATAAACTAATTCTTAAAATAAGAAATTTAATAAGGATAACTTATGATTGAAATAATACAAAGAGACAGAATAAGGATATAGTATTTTAGTAGATACATCTATTTAATTTTCTCTAGCTGGTACTAGAAACAGGATGTGTTAACAGTATAATAGCCAGATGCTAATTACATCCTAAGATAAATAAGTAGCATGATAAGGAGAATATTTTCTTAAAGGGGGAGGCAGCTATGGCATCCTGGTATGTTCAGACCACACCTGAATAAAAAGTACAATTCCAGACATAGTAGCAAGAAGGGAATGTTTATGCTGGAACACTTCCAGAAGAGAATAAACCAGAGAGTAAAAAGCCTGATGTTGTGTCAGTTCAGAAACCAAAACCGCATCTTGTGGAGGTAAACATATAGAAAATGTGACAGCTGTCTTAAAATGTCTAAAGTGTATCAGGTAAAAGGACATTAAACCTGGTCCATGTATTTTCAGTGGATAGGACTCAAACCAGAGAGGGAGATTTTAGCTCAATATAAAATCAGTATCTTTCTAATAACTAGAGCTTTCCAGACGTAGAATAGTCCACATCCGTACAAGGTAAATGAGCCACTACAAAATTGTACCTGCACAAACTAAGAATTTATTTTCCAAGAATATTTCTAGAGAAGACTTAGGACCAATCCTTAGATGTACTCTAACCCTCCTTGACCAATCCCTCTTATGTTACTAAGTAGAGCATGAATGTCAGTCTCATATATGACATCCTTAATCTTTGGTGCTTGATATTCTATTTGTCAGACTTCTGTGATGTATATTCTTTTAGCCAGTATTTTAGGAGTAGAATTCTGTACATTATATTTTAGCCAATAAAAGCTAGAATATACTTTGACTATTATTGGTGGTAGTGTGTATAATCAAGAATATATCTTGACGGTACCCTGATGTCAAAGACAGCATTAAACTCAGAAACTCAAGTGAAATTGGCGAACATGATAACAACAATAATTCTCAGGATTTCCATAGGATTTCTTTCTCTGAAATGAGAGTAACTAAGATTACCAACTTGGATAATCCATAATATCCCTACAATTACTATAGGAGGGAGGTCTTCCGAAAATGAGCAAGTATTTATGACAGGTAGGATGGAGACTTGAATCTATTTTGTTTGAATAGCTTCCACTAAAAAAGAGTAGCTTATATAAGATCAATATTCCTACCCAGAAAAACAAAGCTAGACAGCATACCCACACGCACACACGCACACACACACACACAATCATACGACCATACGACCACCCCCACCCCCAACAACAACAACAACAAAAACAAGTTGTTTGAAGACATGGGAAGGAAGCAAAACAGCCAGACCTGAGGGACAAAGACCCCAGGAAGAAGAGACATATGGTATAGTGAGCCCCAAACTGACACTTCCTACCCAGCCATTTTCAACTGAGCAGAAAACTTCAGCTCAGTGTTTCTAGCTGTCTCATAAGGCTGGGCAGATAAAAAATGGAGTTTAGGTTTACCAAGGCAGCCATTGCATTAAAAGGCAAGATAAAAAAAATGTCATCTGTAGAAAAATGAGTCTGATATTTTGGGCTATTTGTTCCCTCGAGGCATCCTGCCAATTCCTTAACTGTGCACAAAATGCTGAAAACTTAAGCATAAATTGACATATGAGAAGCTAAAAATTAATCAGGGACTTCAGTAGTCCCACATGGATGAGGAAACAAAAATTAGAGCTCAGGGCCTTCCAAAGTAAATGGGCTCTGGTAATCAAAAGTAGACTTTCATTTGAAACTATAAAGGACCACACCTTGGAAGTAAGAGCAAACCAAAATAGAGAAGCCTTAAAGAAAAAAACAAAAACAAAACAACAACAAAAAAAACCAAAACAAACAAACAAAAAAAAAACAAAAAAAACCCTGAAACAAAGTCTTTAATCATCTCTATCACAGACTGGATTAAGGTTATTTCCCACTGATTCAGCTGCTTTCCAAAAGAAACATAGATCACTTCTAAGGAAAATTGGCATCATTCAAAGGCTAAATAGTTTTTGTGCACAATGTCTGTAATTTAATTATAAAACTCACAAGATATGCCAAGAGATAAGATCAAGTAGCTGAAAATCATAGTGGAAATAAATAGAAAATAGAAATAAATCCACAGGCTATTCAGATACTGGAAATATTAGACACTGTACTGTTCTGATATTAATGTATCCATGGCTATAACTACAAATGTAAGGTGAAAACATTTTTAAAATAGTTGGAAATATTGAAAATTATACCTAAAAATAGAATTCATAAAGAAGAATTAAATGGAAATACTAGAACTCAAAAAATCATAAATGAAATTAAGAAATCAATAGAATGTTAAATCGCATTCTAATTAGTAGATCAGTAGAAAATAACTACGCTGAATCAGGGAGAGTAAAAAGACCACAAATATAGAAATACTTCAGAGCCAATTAAGACATGATAAAAACTTCTACCATATGTGTAATTGGTGTTCAGAAGATATAAATAATATTTGAAAATATGTTGATCAAGATTTTCCAAACTGATGGAAAATATTAAGCCACAAATTAAGCTCTATGATCTACCTACATTGATAAATTTAAAACATCTCTTTTATATTTTTATAAAATATAAAAAATAGAGAAGAAGGAGAAAGAAAGGCAAGAATAAATTTTAAAAATGTGCATTACTTTCAAAGAAGCAACACCACCTGACAGTTGGTTTTTAGACCAAAATGATTACAACCAGAAGAAACTGAGATGACATCTTTAAAGAGCTAACACAAGACAAAAACTAACCCAGAAAAAAATATTCTTTTTTTAAAGTTTATTTATTTAAGCAGTCTCTACATCCAACATGGTGCTCAAACTCAGAACCCCAAGACCAAGAGCTACATACTCTACTGACTGAGCCAGTCAGGCGCCCCCAGAAAAAAAGATATTCTTCATACTGAAGACTAAGTGAAGATATTTTCAAGCAAATAAAAACTGAGCAAATTAATCATCTGTAATATGACATGTATACATATATAAAAATGCCAATGATTAATAGAGAGTTGTATTGTGTAAGGTTAGACAAATTAGCCCAATGGATTTGCTGAAACAATAGTTGGCAGACCATGACTTGTGAATCAGCTGTATGTTTTTATAAAGGTTTATTGGAACACTACCATAGCCATTCATTTACATATTGTCTATGGCTATTTTTGCGCCATGATGGTTGAGTTGAGTAGTTGCGACAGGTACCATATGATCCACATGTCTAAAATATTTAATATCTGACCTCGAGAGCTATTTGCCTTTTACTGGAGAGTTTAAAAGCACACACACACACATACACACACACACATATGTGTGTGTGTGTATTATGTGTATATATATATACAATATACATATATATTTCCACTTGATTTATGACAAATGTAATACTGCTATGCAACAAGTAAAGTATGTTTTTTTCAATAAATTGTGCCAAGTTATCATAAGTACTTCAATAAAATATAACTCTTTACCTATCCTCTGCATCACATTCAAGATCAGCTCTAAGAAAAGTGCAGATCTAGGGGCACCTGGGTAGCGCAATTGTTGAGCATCTGCCTTTAGCTCAGGTCATGATCTTGGGGTCCTGGGATCAAGAGCCACATCGCGTTCCCTGCCTGCTTCTCCCTCCCTATGTCTTTGCCTCTCTCGAATAAATAAATAAAATCTTAAAAAAAAAGGTAAAGAAAGAAAAATGTAGATCTAAATATGAAAGGTCAAGTTTGTACAATAAGTTTTTAGAATTAACAACAGGAGGATATCATTATAACCTTGAAATAAGCAAAGAGTTGTTGAACAGGAAACAAAGAGCACTAATTACTATGGAAACTATGGATAAATCATACTTCATTTAAAAGAAGAATTTTTTTATCAAGAGATATCATTGGGAGAAGAAGATGAAAAGACAGCCTAAAGATTGAGAGAAGATAGTATCAGTTAATCAACATCTACTGAGCTGCACAAATAGCTATGTGTAAAGGACTTATATGAATATATAAAGACCTACATAAATCAATGAGGAAAGGATAATTTATGAAAATATGTCATAGACTATAATAGTTATTTCACAAGAAATGATATAAAATATCCAATGAATGTATGGAAAAAGTGCTCAAATACATAGTCATAAGCCAATATTCAACTAAACCACAATAACATGCTTCTACATTCTTATCAGAAATATACATTTTTTGAAATACACATTTTTAAAAAACTGACAATATACATTTTTTAAAAACTTACAATCATTAAAGAGTTGAAACAGCTGGAATTCTTTTACACTGGTTGAGGTACTAGTTGAATTCACACAACCATTTGGGAAAATTGATTGATAGCATCTATCAAAAGAGAACATATGCACTATATGAACTTAGTAATTCTATTCCAACAGAAATATATTCACATATGCACCAAAGGACATGAGCACAAATGTCTATAGCAACAGTTCTGTAATCACCCCCAAATGGAGATCACCTAGACGTTTATGAACATTGGAAGGAAAAAGTAAATGAGATTAAATTAATTAATAGGATATTTTTAAACAATGAAAATATAACATGCACATATACAATAATATAGATGAATTTCACAATATTCAGTGAAGAAAACCAAAGAAAAACACCTGCTGTATGATTTTAGTAACATATATTCAAAAACAAGTGAAGTCAATATGATGATAGGTTTTAGTAGAGTAGTTGTCTTTGGAAAGGAGGTGCAGTTCATGTGAAGGGACATGTAGGGGCTTCTTAATCAGGATGGTAGTCATACAGGTGTGTTCATTTTGTGAAAATTAATTGATTTGGATATTTATAATGTTCATGCTTTTTTGGATGAATGTAATATGTCAATAAAAAGTTACCTTAAAATATGACCTCACCTACACCTCAGCTACTGAAATAGATCATAATGTTTACTATTATCCACACTGTTCTGTCAAAAATTAATATAGAATGTTACCATTAATAAATGACTGTTTTTTGGGACATCTGGGTAGCTCAGCAGTTGAGCATCTGCCTTTGGCTCAGGGCGTGATCCTGGGATCTGGGATTGAGTCCCGCCTTGGGCTCTCTGCGAGGAGCCTGCTTCTCCCTCTGCCTGTGTCTCTGCCTCTCTCTCTGTATCTCTCACAAATAAATAAATAAAATCTTTAAAAATTTTTTTGAATAAGAATTACTTCTATAATAATAAAATAAATTAAACTTCTTTTACAGTAGCACAGTGAGACATTTGGTCTCAGCTATGCAAGTTATATTTGTTGATATACTTACTCTCTTCATAGTTTCCTGAATTATTTGTGCAATTGACTTTCAACTACAATACATTCTTCCAAATTACTCTTACAAAAGGCATCATGAGAAATGTCTATTATAATTGTGATATCAGAGATTTTATTGTCTAATCTGCCTTTAGATAAGTAATATAGCATTGTTATTTTTAGACTTTGACTTCTAGTTTTACCTTTACACTATAAGTAGTATTGTCCTCCCTGCACAATTTTCCCTATCATCATTTCACTTCTTTTCCTTTACTATCTCAAGAGCCCCCTGAATTGGGCAGTTAAAAACCATCTGATATTCTGCATTCCTGACTTTTTCTATTTAAATGATTTATACACACTTCCACATAGATATAATTTTTCCTTGTAGGAATAAAATAACTTTCTTCTTACTTTGTGAACCATCAGTGTCCCTTCTTTTTCATGTAAATTAAACTTGTTCTCTTCCTTCCAGTTCATCACTTTTCCTTGTCTTTCTTTTTTTTTCAGTCTGTAATAATTCTTTTTTGAATGGAGTTTCCCATTTAAATACCAAATAATGATCCATTAGTAGCTGAGCTTTTATTTGTTTTCATTTGCTTGGCGTCTATCATTGTAGGCACTTGAAAACCAAATGCATCCTGTATGCTCCGAGAGGCAAGCTCATACCATATGGAGCAAAGTGCTTCAATTATTAAGTTTATACTGCACTTGGGGACCAGAGTAGAGTGGGCCAAGCATTGGAGGCAGAATTAGAGCTTCTTAAGCTACAAATTGTGATCATTTTTATTTCCAATTATTCTCTTAAAGAAGTATTATAGGGAGCACCCAGGTGGCTCAGTTCATTGAGAACCCGAGTCTTGATTTTGTGCAGGTCATGATCTCAGGTTGTGGGATTGAGTCACATCTGGCTCCACACTCAGCACAGAGTCTGCTTGTCCCTCTCTCTTTGCTCCTCCCTTTGCCCCTCTCTCTGCTTTCTTTCTGTCTCTCCCTCTCCCTCTCTCTCTCTATCTCAAATAAATGAATAAAATATTTTAAAAAAATAAAAGTTATTATATTTAAAGCAAAGCTCACATAGCTACAAACTGAAAGACTTGTATTCAAAGATGACTACCCAATGAGATAAAGGTTATACAGGAAACAGCATCATGAGATAAAGGTTATACAGGAAACAGCATCTTAGTTTGTACTACAGCATAAATTGCAAATAGGTCAAATGTATGAAAGACTTTGAACTCATCAAAATAAAGAAAGTATATTCAAAGCAACACAAAATAATTAGTCTAAATAGTTTATAAGGGTTTATGGGCCACCGTAATGAGAAGGAGCCATGAGATTCTCTTGGTTGCTGTACAAAGCTACAGCAGACAAAGCAGACAAGGATAAGCAGACTGCAATATCCCAGTTTGTCCCTTTCTGTGGATGTTACCTTCGTTCAACTACCTGAAAGCTGAGCAGATTATTGTCTATTGACAATAATCTAGAAAAGATACTAGATTATTCTTCAAACAACTCTGAATCTGATCTGAAAAACTGATGACGTTTAGAACAGTTTTTAAACATAGATGGAGGAGGAGCATTGACCTCTCACCCCTCTCCCTGATTCTACCCAAGGGAATGCAAATTCAGTAGGGATGAGAAAGCTTCCTAATCCCTCCATCAGTGATCAAAAGTTGTTCAGAGTATTCTCAGCTTCTACTATCTTGGATGTTTTTATTATAGGTTATATATTCAGAACCAGGAAAAGAGTTTAGGTTATTTTGGCAAATCCCCTGAAGGAGTATGTATTTCATTCCATGCAACAGAGCCCCTTTTTGGTATTAACTGAAACTGTTTACAGCCTACCTGAAAATCCTAAATTGGATTTTCAGCATTCTCCGTTCAGTTCTATCATATCATTTGCAATGACTACTAATTATGAGTTATGAGTTGTGTGGAAGACTGTGCAATATCCCAGTTTGTCCCTTCCTGTGTATGTTACCATCATTCAACGATCTGAAAGTTGAGTAGCAAGTGTTATTATTTTTTTTTACATCATCCAGACCCAGTCTTTCACAAAGGCGGGTGGGGAATCATTTAAGAGGTATGAATACAGGGATTTTCACAAGGCGAGCCAAAACAAGGCAAACTCTCTTCTACTAGGGATCAGCAAGCTATTTTCTGTAAACAGACAGATAGTAAATGTTTTGGGCTTTGCAGGCCACACTCCTTTGTTGCAACTACTCAACTGTGCCATAGTAGCATGAAAGCAGCTATAGCAGCCATAAATACACAAGTGGGCATGGCGAGGTTCCAAAAAAATTTTATTTACAAAATCAAGTGTCTGGCTAAATTTGGCCAGTGGTCCATAGTTGGCTGATCCCTTTTGCTAGGTTGTTCCTGAAATTCTATTATTCCTTTATTGTAAGACAGTGATCCTTTTAATAATATAGCCGGCCCTCTATTACTGTCAGCAATCATTTACAATTGTTTGGAAATGATCTTTCAGTTACCAAAAGAGCAGTTTTCAAAAAGGACAAAAGAAAAAGAAATACTGAGAGACCTAGGCAGAAAGAAAGTCTATATTAGAGCAACTAATAAAAAAAAGAAAAGTATTGACTAGGAACAGAATGCAAACTTCAGTAAAGTAAGAATTTCTCCAGTGTCCATGCAAACTCACTTATGCATTCATTTACTCAGCTATTTAGCCAGACATTTTTTTAAAGATTTATTTATTTATTTATTTATTTATTTATTTATTTATTTATTTATGATAGACATATAGAGAGAGAGGCAGGGACACAGGCAGAGGGAGAAGCAGGTTCCATGCCAGGAGCCTGACGTGGGACTCGATCCCGGGACTCCAGGATCACACCCTGGGCCAAAGGCAGGTGCTAAACCGCTGAGTCACCCAGGGACCCCCTAGCCAGATATTTTTAAGCACTTACCATGTCGAGGGGCCTTATACTAGATATAAGGATAGGACAATGAATACATGTCAGCCAAAATCCAAGCCTTACAGAGTTTTCAATCTAGTAGAAAGTATGGACACCAGGGATATAACTTAAAAAATAATGAAGCCTATGGACACAGACAGTGGGAGACCCCACATAGAAGGCCAAAGTGGGGTACGGTGGAGGTGCTGATAAGACATCTCTGAGCACGTGATGTTGAAGCCAGAGAATGTAAAGAGTTCATCAGAGTTGGCCAGACGAGTAGGACTGAGGAAGACTAGGGATAAGTGACTAAGAGTTCTATTATTCAATAGCTGTCCATTTTCTAAAGTCAGGTCTTTCATATTTGTACTTAATTAAGATACTGAGGATACCCTTGTTGTACTTGATACAGTAGAATAATATTTTCCTACTGTGAGTACTGGATGGATACTTCTGATATTTGGGATAGAAATAAAAATTTGTGCAATCCCCTTGAATGGGCTTTCCTGGATACTAAGCCAAAATTTTGCCTAGTTTCATGTTTGACTTTTTTATTATTATTATTCATGAGAGACACAGAGAGAGGGGAAGAGACTCCCGCGGGGAGCCTGATGCAGAACTTGATCCCAGGATCCCGGGATCATGACCTGAGCCAAAGGCAGATGCTCAATCACTGAGCCATCCAGGTGCCCCCATGTTTGACTTTTCCTCTGTTTAGCAAATGCTATCAGTTCATTGAGACTAAATAAAAGACATAAGGGCAAATTTAGCCTCTGAAAGTTAGATTAAGGGATGTATTTCGACCAGAAAGAAGGAAAGAAAGAAAGAAAAAGAGAAAAATAAAAGAAGAAAGGAGGGAAGAAGGGGAAAAAAGTCTTGGTGTGGAGAGATCCTGACCACTGACTAGTACCAGAAATATATCTTCAGTTTATTTTTGAAGAGCTTTAAACTTAAAATGCCACCCAAAAGGCATTTGGGGAATTGTTTGGTGAGTAAATGTCATATCTGTAAGAAGAAAGACTAATAGACTCTCTGAACTGTAATGGCCTGGCCTCAGTAAAATATACACTCAATTTTTGTAAGACTTATTCATAGTGTAATGGGCAAAAGTTTTGTCTCAAAACTCTAGTGTCCCTGATAAATACTGCACTTGGTTCTTTATGTTACAGTATTTAAAACTCTGTATATTGTGGTGATACACCACAGGTTTACAAGACTTGGGTCAAGAGAATTGGTACAACCCTGCGGCTTGCTTTATGATCCTACCTGACATTTTCATTCAGCAGCCATGCCTGCAACTTCAGCAAACACTGTAACATAAAAGGGCAAATGCATTTACACAATCATCACCTCTTTCATCACACATCTATATGACTGTGAGGGTCACTGTGGCTCAGGGGTCCTGAGGTCCCAAATTCAATATCTATCCTCAAGTATCCTGGAGCAAGTTCAACCTCAGATGTAGTAGTTGGGCCCTGATATATCCAGGCTGTTATTTCCTGAATGGAATATTAATGCATCACTCTTGGCAGGGGGATCAGGGATGAATTTCAAAAGATAATTAATATAAGCTTTGACATCATCACCAGTAAGCACACATTGAGGAACCAGCTCTACAGGCCACTGGGAAAATTATTTCAAATTAAGCTATTTTTCTTTAAGAACTCGTACCATACAAACAGCAATCCATAGATGGTTAACTTCTTAATTATCTTTCAGATATCAGTGCAATGGTCACTTGTGTGGAGATTCCTTTTTCATCTTCCAAATAAATGTGAATCCTCCACTTAAAACTTCTCATAGATTAAGGTCCTTCTCTCTTTCTGTAGTACACATCACATCAGTATTCTACTCTTACCTAACTCATTACTGAATAAATATCAGCCTTCAACAAAATACCATAAATGATATGAGTATGAGGATCATGTCTAGCTTTGCCCACCTTTGTGTCCCAGAGAAGTGTTTACAACATCACATAATGGATGTTGAAAACTATTTACTGAATGAATAAATTAATGAATAGGAGAGTGAATAAAATAATAACCGATAGATTTATAGAGGGCAAATAGATTTATGGAAGGCAGCTGTCTAAATACTTGGATTTGAAGAGCATAGTCAAAGGAATTCTCTTAACAATATGTATACACAGACTGTTACATGCATATAATTTAAAATGTTAGAAACAATTTTTTCTTAGGAATTTCCCAGTTAAATGCAATTATTCATTAGTGAAGCTACTGTACTAGATAATTAATTCTACAGCTGAGTTCATTAGAATCTGTCCATGACTGGATCTGTCAATGAACGGGGAAAATTTCAAGATCCTCCTTTTCAGACTCATCCTTAGTGTCTGGTAAATTAACAGAGTGAGTGGTGAGTGACTGAATGTAGCAGAAAAGGAGGGAAAGAGAAAAAGGTGGTGAATTTAAAGCCACCATAGTATAGTGGTCTATAGCTTGGCATTAGTTCTACATTGTTGAGATTCATAAACCTCTCTCTAACATGCATTCGCTGCATATCTTATGCAATTTATTTAATCCCATCGGGGCTTTACTTTCTTCATCTATAAAATGGGCTTATTAAGGTGGGCTATGCCATTAGGCAATTGATAGGATTACTTACAGCTATGTACGCAAAGTGCTTAGAGCGGTGGCAATCACTCTGTAAGTGTGTTGGTGTTCACAATTAATGTTCCACTCTTCTCAGCTTAATATCTTTTAGTCCCAGAGGCTCTTTTCAGAACCATAACCCTTTAGAATGTGACCATTTTAGAAAGAATATAAAGTTGTGAGCCAACATTTAGGAGACACCGCAGAAGGCAGTGTGCACATAGATCTTCTTGTTGAGTTTTTAGCATTTGTATTTCCTGTGGTAAATGATAAAAAGTGTTAAGATGGATAGCAAAATTGAGGAAGTGATGTAATTAAAGCATTTTTAACTACAATTCCTTTTTCTATGTTCCAAGTGCTCTATCTTGAGATCTATACTTGTCTTTATAGACAGTAATTAAGCAACACTAAGTAAAAATATGGATTCCATCATTTCTTTAAACATACATGCATGCATGTATACATACATATATATGTATATCAAAATGAAGTAAGGGTCTTTTAGTGCCAACTGTATCAGCCTCATCACCCCTTTGGGGCCAGAATAGCCACCAGGTGGCACTCAGATTTCAAATTGCTTTGCAAATTGGATAAGGCATCTGGTTTCCCAAAATGCTATTGTTCCCCTAAACTTTGTTATACTGCAGAATAGCTCTTTCTCTCTCCTTAAATACTTGGAGGCTCTATAATCTTCACTACACAGCCAAATTAATGCTCATCCTTTTAAATATAGGTTAAATAATAAATATAGGTTAAGTAATATATACATATTGGTTCTATTTGAATACAAATAGAAATTTTTTTCTTTCTGTATCCCAAAATGCCTTAAGGAAAGAAACTGCCTTGAAGCCATTCCAAAGATATTAGTCTTGATATCAGGCCTTCTACACTGAAACAAGGGAAAACACTAACTTAAGAGATTAGAATGTGAAAAATCACTGTTAAAACTTTGTGCGCTCCTGCTCTGCTTTCTGTACTCATTAGTTTGTAACATTGATGGATGTGTTTTAAAGATCCATAGACAGTTATTATGATTTTCTACAACATCCACTATTTCCCTAAAACTGTCATATTCAAGACAAGCATGGCATGAGAGAAACATGGTTCAGTGAATAAGAAAGGAATCATAGAATCATAAAGCAAATATACTGGGCTTGATGTTTCAGGATTGAATGAATTTGAGAAAATTGAAAAGGAATTTTCAAATGTCAGAAAATGCCAGTATACTAAAATTGTTAGACAAGGCATAGGCATTAAAAGAATGCTTCAATTTCAATAAATATGCCAAACCCAAATGCACAACACAATTCAAGGTTTAAATTTATTGAAATCTGGCTACATTTGAAACTGGGTAAGTGTATTTATAGTTTATCCATTCAGTTTCCATTAATTTATTATGAGCCCTTGTTCTGTATGAAGGAGACCCAAGGGTTAAAATAAAGTCTCCATTCACAAGTGCTTACATTATACTGACTTCCATGGATACTGGTCAGGTACGCATGTTAAATAGTTTCTGAAAATAACAAGTGATATAAAGAAAACAAAACAAAGTGGTCAGAGGAGAGGCTTTTAAAGGGCATAGATTAGCCTAAGAGCTATCTGATCACGAGGAAAAAGCCACATTAAACTTTACAAGGAGCAGTTACAGGTAAAGCAGCAAGCTGAGCCTGGCGTGTGTGTACAGTAGTAAGAAAGTCTGTGTGGCTAGAATCCAATATGTATTTATTAGAGAGAGAGAGAGTAGTGGGCAAGAATTAGATAATGGAAAGCCTCCGGCACTGGTACACAACTTGGTTTATCTCTACTGTCTTCCATGAATGATGTACCTTTAGAAGCAGGATGGTACCATGGTCTGAATTATAAGAGAACTCTGGTTGCTACTGAAGCAGTTTAGATGATCATGATGTTAGACTGGAGAGGTGACAGTAAAGTGGGGAAGACTGAGAGGTAAGGAAAAGAAAATGTTCTGGTACAATAGCAAGGTTTGGGGATGGCCAACTAAGTGTCAAATTTACTAAGGAAACTTTGGAAGAAGAATACAGTTCAGGAAAAATCAAGAATTTTCGGCTATGTTATATCTAAAATTCTTATTAGAATTACAAATGGCACTGTTAATTGAATAACTGGAGACTTAAGGTTGGCGGGGGGGAATCTAGAATGGAGAGAGGTCTGGAGGAAAGAAACAGTTATATGGAATTCACTGGGTGAGGGAGAAGAGACAAAGTTTCAGGAGGAATCTCGAGGTTATGCCCAACACTTGTTGCTTGGGAGACATTTAAAAATGTACCAGGGTTTGTTTTAATCAGGTACGGTAAGACATGCAGACACAGAAATGACTGTCATGAAGGAAGACTTACAGATCCTTAGAAAAAGGAGGCACAGCTACTACGCAGAGCCACAGAGGGGAGAAGCAAGGTTGGTTAGAAGGTAGAGCGGAGGGGCACCCGGGTGGCTCAGTGGTTGAGTGTCTGCCTCTGGCTCAGGGCTTGATCCTGGGATCTTAGGATTGGGTCCTGCATCAGGTTCTGCAGGAAGCCTGCTTCTCTCTCTGCCTATGTCTCTGTCCCTCTCTTTGTGTCTCTCATGAATAAAGAAATAAAATCTTTTAAAAAAAATAGAAGGTAGAGGGGAGGAAAAAGTGAGCTAAAGCTTGTGGGATTTGCTGGAAGAAAGGAGTGAATCAAGTTAAGTAAGCTTAACAAGGGCTAGTTTGAATAATTTTGGCAGGCTTTGGGGGATACAGTTTGTCTAGTACCTGGCCCTGGGGTAATTGGGGCAGAGGTTATTAGATTAGAGTGTAAGGGCCCTGTCGGAGCCAGAACTAGTTGGGGATTATGACTGGATTGGTTGGTTTATGAAAGCAGCACTCACAAAGGAGTCATGTGCTATCTTTAGGAATTTGCTGGCTTTGGGAAGAGCAGTCTCTCCTGGATGAGAAAGGTCCTAAGATGTCAGTGTATCATAAAACATAAAATAAAAAAACATGACTAATATAGAGTTTTCTAACTATAGAAGAAAATAAGGAAAATGTATTGTCAAGGAAAAAAAGAAAATAAATTTTCAGCTCTGTAAAGAATGAGTGAGTGTAGAAGGGTAGAGAGAAAAAAAAGGTACCGTGGACATTAGCAATATTCGAATGACCTTGAGAAGAAAAAATTCAAAGAAGTTGCGAGACTGCAACCTGTCAAAATGAGTTGAGAACATAATGTAGGTGAGGAAGATGAAAGAATCTTGGTAAGAAAGAAACAAAGAAATGGTGCAGAAGATCACTTAGTTTTGTTTTACACCTAGGTCTCAAACTTGGCCTGGTGACCTGTTTAAGAGACTCTTGGTTTTACCAAATGCTAAATGCAGAACTAACCTTCTGTTCCCAGGACATTGACAGAGTCTGAGTTTATAGTAGAGGCAGGATAATTGAGTTTTCTAGCTCCAGGGGAAAGACCTAAAGACACTGGCATTTGGGTTTTTAAACAAATGGTCCCCCTCAGATGATCCTACAGGGAAGCTCAAATTAACAAGCCCTACCCCCACACACACAGATTCCAAATAGAATTTTAGATACTCCTTCTTTATGTAGTACATACCTCTCATCTGAGAGATAATATGTCATAATGGTTAAGACTCTAGATTTCAGATCTAGACTGTCTGGATTAAAATCACAACTTCACCACCAACTATATGGTACCCTGGGTAATATACAGAATTTTCCTTATCTCTAAAATGAAGATTATAAGTGTCCTACCTCATAGAGTTGTGTGAAGTCGTTGAGTAACAGAAAAGAAGGTCTTAGCCTTACAGCAATGTCAACCAACTAATATTGTTTTATGAATCCAGATGGGGACAACACAAAAAAGATAAATTTAGAAAAAAGGAATATTGAGGAACAAAAAAAAACTGCCATTATAATTCTCAAAGAGATAAGAAGATATTAAATCCATAAAATAATAAGAAACAGTGCTCTCAATAATGCCAGAGAACAACTAAAAAACTGAAAATAAAAAAATTCAGAGTAGAAATGAAAAATGCAATAGAAATATTGGAAGATAAAGTCGAGAAAATCTTGGGAAAAAAGGAGCAAAAAAGAAAATGAGATAGTAAGTAGGGAGAAAAGACTAGAAAATTTGGAAAACCAATCCAGGAGGTTCAATGTAAGGTTTTCCTTTGACATCTCAAATAAGAGGGAGACTAATGGAAAAAAAAATGCTTAAAGCATGATGAAAGAAATTATCAATGGAAACATATGAGATAATTTCACAGATATGAAGGGTTTGAATTTCCAGAGTAAAAAAAAAAAAAAATCCTGCTGAGTGCCAAGCACAATGGATGAAATTGGCCCACACATTATACTATTCTGGCAGAAAGCGATTTTCATGCACTTGTGAAAAACCGAATTTTAATGTGTACTCTTTGAGAATGAAATTTCAAAAGTGAGAGAGGACTTTAAACAAAATCAGTAGAAGCTTCACAGTAGAAGCAAGGCTGTAGTGCATATAAGTAAAACGGTGGACGTAGAGGCCGATCTAGGAATTCAACAATTATTGTTCATTCCAGTAGAGTCCACAGCTTGAACAGAAGCTGCTGTAGACAGGAGAGTAACAGTGTGATTGTATAAGTGGATGAATGTGTGTGAAAAATGCCAAAGATGGAGGTACTGATAAAAACTAATCAAGTGAAAAGTCTTTCGACTGGCGAGCCTTCATATCCACAAACTTAATGTTGAGCATTATGTTGGCATTCTCTGGAGGAACAGAACCAATAGGGATGAGAGAGAGAGAGAGAGAGAGAGAGAGAGAGAGAGAGAGAGAGAATTAAGAACATTAAGGAATTGGCTCAGAGGATTATGAAGGCTGCAGGTCCAAAATGGGCATGGTGGGCTGCAATCCGCAGGTTGCGAGGAAAATGATGTTGCAATCCAAAATGAATGCCATGAGCCAGCAAAATTCCTTCCTGCCTGAGAGAGGGTCAGTCTTTGTTCTTTTAACACCTATAAGTGGGTTCACCTAAAGGGTGTGTTCACCTATAGGGTGCTAACGTATGTGACTGGTGGATATTGGGCATGTGGCTTTCTTCAACTTTATTCTTTGGGTCTGTTCTGTGCCAGTTCTTTCTTCTATTTGTACCAACAGATACAAAATTATGTGTACCAGAAATTACAAACTAACAAAATGCTGAGTCTCTCAACCCCACACAGCTGAAGAATTCATGATAATAGTTGAATTATCAAGGTTAAAAAATCCAAGAGCTTTCATATAGGAATCTGCATCTCAAGCTTCTTTTTAAAAATTAGATTTGTTAAGACCAACTCTTGGGTGCACATAGATACTGTATGAATTTTCTTTTTTTTTTTTATTTTCTATTACTACTGTAACAGATTACCAGGAACTTAGTGGTTTAGAATAACACATCTTATCTCACAGGCCTGTAGGTCTTAAGTCTGAAAGGGGGCAACCTTCTTCTTTAAAGATCAGCTGATTACCAACCTTAATTTCATCTGCTAACTTAATTCTCCTTTGCTACCTAATAAAATACATTCAGAGGTTCCAGGAATTAAGATTTAGGAATATGGACCATCTTCATTCTGCTTATTGCAGCTGCAACGTCCTAGAGACAAATAGCAACTGCTCTCTAGACAGATCATATGTGCTCTGCAACTCTCACTCAGTCCTTTCCGCTCATTTCCAGGTTACTAACTTGGTCTTTATGAACATCTGAGGGTGTGATCCCTATGATAAACATACATATGTTTGTAAAACACAAAGAGTTGTCTTTTAGAAAGCAGTTGCTTATCCAACTTTCATAAACTCAGGCATTATATGAAATTCTGGAGTGACTCCTGGATTTCTTTCTCTAAGACCCGGGTTTTCTTTTTTCTTTTCTAGTTGACCATGGTGGAAAAAAGTCATTGGATATAAGAAAATTAACATTTTTATTAACTCCTAGAAACCAGCAACTCACTAAGTATAGTATAGTACCAAATTTTTGGACTATAATTGCCTTTGCATTACAAGTTTACAAAAGAACTTAACAGGAAGTCAAGCAGTGTCTTAGTTCCAACGATTGAGAAGATACCAGTATAAGAGAAAGAGGAAATCTTTTCAGATATAATTCCATCCAGCTACCTAATTGAGAATTCACATGAGCAAGTTCTTTGTGAGCGATGGTGGGACATGATCCCTAAAGTGAATGTGATATTAGATACAGAGTTCAAGCTCCAAAGATGTTTGCTTAATGACTAACATTTGAACATTTCTTGAAATAATTTGTGTATTTTCTTTTTTTGTTATTTCGTTTTGTGTTTTGCTTTGTTTTGTTGTATGTGGTTTATTTGTTTGTATATAGAGACAAAAACACCCCCACCCTTTTCTGTAGTTTATTAAATCTAGGCTCCAGGGAGGAAAAAGGCATCCATATTCAGCGACTAAGAGAGGAAAGACAAAAGAGAATAAATACTAACTTTTCACAATCATCCCATCCTAAGAGAACACTAAACTTCAAAAATTAACACTTACTTTGCTGCAGAGCAAGCAACCACAAATTCCCCTAATCTCGAAAATTTCTGAAGCTGTCAATACAATGTATATGTTGTTGTCCAAAACCATTATGCATAGCAGAGACAGAGGAATGAATACATTGTGGAACCATTAAACAAATCAAAATTACACTTTAAAGTGAAATTCTGCACTAATGTACATTATGTTACTGTAGGATGATGCCTTCACGCTCTTCCCCACTGAGTTAAACATGCAATTGGATTCATTTGGAAATCTGAGGAGAAAAAACACCTCACAACATTACCATTTTCATTTTATTTTGTGCTGGGCAGCTTCAGGATCTGAATATTTTGTGAAGGTTCTCCCCGGATCTCCTGCCCCAACTGTGTGTGCTCACGGAGGCAGGGGAGAGAGTTCTAAGTGCTATTCAGTACTTCCTTTAAAGGGAAAAACTGCAATGGGATTTAATCAAAAAAGACTCTCTCCCATGATACCCAATTACAAAAGTGGCTACACTGCTGCAAACTTCTAAAAATTTTATAGAAGTGTGTGGATTATTTAAAGTTTCGAAGCACATATTCCAGATTTTCCTTCCCTGTGATTCAACTGGAAGTCTGTGTGCATAGTTTATCATGAGCTATATTTTACAGACAAATACAAAACCTGCCATATATGTTACCTGTGTAATCAACATAAGTAGTAAATATTCCATATGTTTTGGAGGATTCAACTCTTACCTATAGTTATCGAGCATTTCTTCTCATATATCTTACATCTAACGTGTATATAGAAAGAAAAATTTGGCAACATAAATACAATTTAGCCTGACTTATTTCATAGGAAGTAGCCAGCTCATTTGTAGGAAGCTTTTCCTATTGCAAATGTCCTACTGAATGATGCCCCAGATTAAACTGATCTAAAAAATTTTTTTTTCTAATTGAACTCATTGAACTTACCTATTACCTATTAAAGGCTCAGATGTGATCTTACCCTAGTCCTTCACATGTAAAATCATCATTTGAAAATTGACTTTTACTAGGAGAAGTGAAATGATGACTGCCTTCTTGCTAAAGTTTTGGATGTTTTTACAATTGCTCCTCATTTAGCTGTTATAAAGGTCGTTCTAAGCGCCATGAACACAATGAGACAAGTAATTAGATCAGTTCTTCTCATCTGATAAAAAGTTACCTAAATTATAATTTCATATTTTAAAAAATGGTATTCAACATATATAAAACTTGTTAAATAATATTTTTTAACAGCAGACATTTAAAAATATGTACTGTTAAGTACAGTCAGTAAAGAACCAGAGACCTTTAGTTTTGCAAAAATTGATGAAATTTTTATAAAGCAAAAAGTAACCCACTTAAATATGGTCCCTTCTCTGTAATTCAAAGCCCTGAAAAGCCCTATTTAGGTAGTTGGTTGTCCTCCCAATTAGAATCCCTAATGCAACTTTCTCCCTACTACAATTGTGCTGCCTACAATTGTACTCAGAATTATTTTTTTAAAAAAACAAAGATAGTATGTCACCCTTGTGCTTTATAACATCAGTTTACCCTCAAGCTTTTCATTGAGGTAACTGTACAGAGACTTAGGTGTTTATCAAAAAAGCCTTGTGGGCTTCTCTTCCTGTTTCCAGATAGGCTTAAAGTCTAGTATAGTCTACGACCCAAGGGAGAAAAAGGAAGCTCAAGTAGTAATTATACTGGAACAACAAACTGGAAGTATCTGTTGAAAGTTTACAGATCTATTAAATTAAAAACCTGAAAAACACAAGTGTTTTATTATTTATTTAGTTTCCAGCATTTACTCAACAAATATTTATGAATGCTTACTCTATGCCAATCACTCTGCCAGGAGCCGTGACTACAAAGATGAACAAATGCAGTTGCTATCTTTGGGGCATAGGACAAGTGCTTATAAATTTGCTGCATTGAGGGCAAAAACCCACTCATGTTTTGACACAGTTCCCTTGGGAGGCACCTTATGCCCTGGCCAGTTACCTTCCTGCTTTCCTTGGCCTTCCTACATTATTAGCCTGTGGCTTCAAATTTCTTTTGTGAACATAATCAATAATAATAGGTATTAACTATCAGTAATTCATTTCAGTCACTGATTAAAATCAAGAAAACACATTTGATTACATTTTTCAATGCTTTAAGTAAAAATGCAATGACATGGGAATATTCTTTGAAGGCCAGGAAATTAGGAAGTACTGTAATAGTTTCACTGTTCTTAATTTGATGCAATAAATGGGCATCTTATTTTAAAGCTCATCTTATGGGGAACATGCTCATAATTTATTTTCAGTAAAATTTTTTTAATCTGTACAATAATAATTTAATATTCAATTTAATAATTGAATATTAAAGAAGTTCTAAAAATAAAAATACATTCTAATTACACAAACACTATTTAGATTATTTCTGCCTTACTTCCATCAAATTTGGTTTTTATATATTCATTTTACCTAATTATAGTTTCTCAAAACTTGCATTCTGTAATGTAAAAATTTGACTTATTACAAATATTTGTATGTGTCTACATAGTGCTTTATTACTATAGTGCTTTCATTCTATTCCAGAGCATATAAGTATGCTATATTTTATATTTTACATATAATTATTTCTCCATTTCGTGTCACCTAGATAATTTCCATTTTGCTTTTTACATAACAATCATTAATGTGTTGAATCTTTCTGTAACTGTGCTTTATTTACATTTTAGATTGGTTCCTTAAGAGACACTAAGATTTTTTAAAAATTAAAAATAAAAAGGACTAAAATTGTGAATATTTTGAGTTCTACACTTTTTCCAAAATTATGGCCTTGAGCTACATAGCTTCAAGCAATGCATATAACACCAATTTCAGTAGACTCGTAGCAATCACAGGGATGTCATGTTATAATTTTTCTAATATCATAGAAAAAATGATACCATATTATTTCAAAAATTTTTTTTAATTTTTTATTTATTTATGATAGTCACAGAGAGAGAGAGAGAGAGGCAGAGACACAGGCAGAGGGAGAAGCAGGCTCCATGCACCGGGAGCCCGACGTGGGATTCGATCCCGGGTGTCCAGGATCGCGCCCTGGGCCAAAGACAGGCGCCAAACCGCCGCGCCACCCAGGGATCCCGATACCATATTATTTCAATTTAGATTCCTTTAAAGTTTATTGCCATGAAATATTTCTCCATATTTTGCTCTTCTAAATTTTGCCATTTGGTATTCCTTAATGAATGTTAATGTTTTAAAATAAGTCAATACTATAATCCCTATTGTTTTTTTCTCATTAATGGATACTGAGATACCATTAAGGTTAATCATGGAGTATAAAACTCTTGTCAAATGATTATTTATTTATTATTGTTTGGAATTATATGCACATACTCCACTAATAGCATTAAAGCACTCAGTATTTACCTGATGATTTTTGTGTGTGAGCATTAGTTGATTTTTAAATAATTAATTTTGAAGTGAACTGCTTTTGGACCTTTTAAAGGATTTCCATAGCTGAATTTTGTTTCATATGTGTGAGTTTTGCCAAAAAGGCCAATCACCAAGAGGCCTCTTCCAATAGAAAACTTGGAAAAATGCTCATTTGGTTAACAACTGTAATAAAGGTTTATGGGACACATTGTTAAAGACTGTTCTGAGGTAGGTATATCAGTACCTTTGGTAGATTAAAAAAAAGTCACATCTGATTTCTGCCTAAAAAAGTGCAGTACAGTTTTGTTTTCCAATATTAGATAAACATGACTTATTTTTTTAAAAAATATATTTTATTTATTTATTCATGAGAGAGAGAGAGAGGCAGAGACATAGGCAGAGGGAGAAGCAGGCTCCATGCAGGGAGCCCGAAGTGGACTCGATCCCAGGTCTCCAGGATCAGGCCCTGGGCTGAAGGCGGCGCTAAACCACTGAGCCACCCAGGGATCCCAAACATGACTTCTTTATATTATAAAGCCGTTGCATGCCATTTTGATATGCCTTTGTCTATTTTGTGTACAATTGTCTAAATTCAGCTCACTAACAGCAACTACTTAACTAAAATGCTGCTGTCCATTTTCTCACTCATTAAATAAACAACTTGGCCCTGAACTAAGCATTGTTTCTGTGATGATAAATGGTTTCATTAGGAATTATACTGGTGCTGGTGATCTTGTGCCATATACATAATGCTCAGTGATACTGATGAGACTTGACATGACACAACTCGATGGAAGACATTCCTTGTTGGTATACAGTGTCTATCACCAAGAAACGTATTGTTAGTTTTGCTCTTTGTTTGTTTCTTTAACTTTCAACTCAAAATATTCAATGCAGGCAAACTTCTTTCTTACATGGTGAGAAATTATGTAAATTATGCAAATACACGTAAATTTGTGTCCCTTGTGTAATTTATATAAATATATAAATTTGTACATGCATGTAAATATATAAAATTTATCCTTTATATATTACATACAATGGCATGTAATTATGAAGTACTATTAGCAGATAACACCTACATATCCACCATCTACTCAAGAGCTAGAATATTTTCAGTCTTTGCCTTTTTACTTGTGTGCTCTTTATTCCATTCTCTTAATTTTCCATTATCAAAGTAACAACTAGCCTGAATTCTGCACTTATTCTTTAGATTTTTTTAAATCAATTTTTAGTTTTATATGAGTATATAGATATAGGCATACTGTGTGTATGTACACATTATATTGTCTAGTTTGCTTGATAGGAGTTTTATAAAATAATACTATATTGTTTGTAATATTATGTAACCTGCTTTTTCCACTCTGTTATAATCCTAAGATTCATTCACATTCTTTTTACAAGAGAAGTTCTTTAATTTTTATTACTTTTCAATATTACCTTTCAATATTCTATTAATAGCAATTTGAATATTCTATCAATTGTATTACTTTTCATATATGATTAGATCATATATATGTACACACTCATGTATATACAGTAATATACACATAAGATACTTGTAATAATTCATATAACACATGCAATATATAATTTTGTATATTATTTTATAATATATGGCAATTGCCCCAGGAATATGACACAAAATGTTACAAACAACAGAAATACTTAACTTCTGGTTACAGCTCTACTCAGGATAGAGCTATCTCTAACTGAACACCCTCTTAGTTGAGAGACTGGGTAATATGAACAACTGTGTTCTGCTTTTCTTAGACCATAGCACAAGATTAAATTGCATTTATGGGGACATTCTCCATGAACCTTACGAAGTTCCCACTTAACTTTCTTTTTAACCATTTTTTTTCAAATGTGTAAAAAAGTATGCAACTTAAAAATTACTTCTGGTGAACACCCATGTAATCATCACTCAATCACTCAGATCAATAAATAGAATATTGTCTCCATCATACTTGGATTTCATGATAATCCCTTCATTGCTTTCTTTAAAATCTGAACACAAGTGTACAGAACAAAAACTTTGGGTAGGCTTGCCATATCATAAACTTTAAGTAAAATTTATATTTTAAGTAAAAGTTTATATTTTATGTCTGGATTTTTCACTCGAAATTATTTTGGTGAGTTTCATCCCCATTGTTCTGTGTAGCAATCATTTATATATTTACATTGCTTAATTTTATTCTCTGAGGTCAGAAAGAGATTTTCTAATATTATTTTCTGAAAGATTTGTAGTTGTCCTTTTCATACTTACGATATGAAATTTACTTGTAATTGATCATTTGTGCATAGAATGAGGTAGAGGTCAAAATTCTTTCCTCGTCTTATTTCTCATGTTTTATACCATAGCAAATATATATATAATATGACAGCACCACTTACTGAAAGACTTGACATCATTTATTGGTCTTATGTGCTAGTTTTGAGATAAATCAAGTTCCCCCACATTTCTTGGCTATGTAGGAAGCTCTATTGCATTTTATTTATTTATTTATTTATTTATTTATTTATTTAATTCAATTTATTTATTTATCACTATACATATATTACACAACTATTAAAGTTTTGTAATAAACTTAATATACAGTGATCTGTCTACCCACACATTGTTTTTCAAGTAACTTTGTATCTTTTTTATAAATAAATAAAAAATCATTATTTGAAATTCCAAAAAATGCTGCTGGTATATTGATTTGAGATTTCTTTTCCTTTTTTTAAATTTTTATTTTATTTATTTATTCATGAGAGATACAGAGAGAGAGGCAGAGACACAGAGGTAGAAGCAGGCTCCCTGTGGGGAACCCAATGCAGGACTTATCCCAGGACCCGGAGCTTATTCCTGGAGCTGAAGGCAGATGCTCAACCACTGAGCCACCCAGGTGTCCCTGATTTGAGATTTCATAGAACATATAGATAACTTGGGGGGAAATTTACATATTGAAAATGTTTCATGAACATGAATTAGCATTCGATGACTATACTATGTTTCTAGTTTTTGTGTTTGAAAAATGTTATTTATCTTTTGCTAGATTTACTCCAAGTATTTTGTACATTTTTATTACATTATGGTAAAAGGTAACTTTTAAAATATAATGTTTAGCTCGTTGCTATAATACATAATATACTTGATTTTATTGTATTCATTTTCTCAACCCGGCCTTTAAACTTTTTAATTAATTTTAATAGAAGCTGTAAATTCTCTTACTTCTACATACATGATCATATCATTGGAGAATAATACAAATTTTATATCTTTCTTTTAATTTTTATACTGGTATTTATTATTTAATATTCATTTATCTATTATAGTACTATACCAGGACATTTGGTGATATATTAAATAGTAATGGTGGTAATAGCTGTGTTTATCTTGTTCTCTATCTCAAATGGAAAGCTTTCAACGTTTCAGCATTAAATATGATGTTTGTGGTAAATTTTCTCTAAATGCTTTCCTTTGTTTTGTTTTTTTTTTTAATAAATTTTTACTTATTTATGATAGTCACACAGAGAGCGAGAGAGAGAGAGGCAGAGACACAGGCAGAGGGAGAAGCAGGCTCCATGCACCAGGAGCCCAACGTGGGATTTGATCCCGGGTCTCCAGGATCGCGCCCTGGGCCAAAGGCAGGCGCCGAACCACTGCACCACCCAGGGATCCCAAATGCTTTCCTTTGGATTAGGAAATTCACTTCTCATAGTTTGCTGAAAGATTTTATCATGAAATATGCTGAATTTTGTCAATTGCCTTTTCATTATCTGTTGAGATGGTTTTATCTGCTTTTTGTTGTTGTTGTTGTTAGCAGGTAAATTACATTGTTTGATTTTTAACTTGACTTTAAGTTAAATAAAATTTACAGTCCCAGAAAACAAAAGCTAGTATATAAACACAATTCTTAAACTATATTATTTTCCCTTCTGTCTCCCTTTGTCCATCTCTCCCTCATCTCATCATTATCTATTGATCCTATTTCTACAAAGTGGCTTTTAGTGGAATATCATTCTAAACAATGATATAATATGATTTTTAACCATACCAAATACATAGTGCTTTGTAATTTAACATTTGCCTTTTTATACATTATCTTTTAAAAATTCTCATCACAACTGAGTGAAACAAACACTATTAATTCCACTTAAAACTGATAAAACTCAGTTTAAGAGAAGTAAAATGACTTATCTGAGGCCACATTTTAAAGATATAGGATTTAAATCAATGTTCTCCAATTCCAAGTTTTATGGCAGGATTATTTAATATTTGGTAACAGAAGACTCATTTGTAACCTACACAAATTATATCTGGTGTCATCCAGTTCAATTCTAATACTAGTAATGAATGTTAATCCTTAATAGTGTTAATCAGAAATCAAACTAGATCATACAAATGATAATAGTAAATGATCCTTCATTTAACAAATATTGTGTCACTACTATTATGTGTAAAATATTCTACTGGATATTATAAAATATATATAATAAAGACATGAATGCTATTAAAATCAGCAAGACTGGGGCAGCACGGGTGGCTCAGCGGTTTAGTGCCTTCAGTCCAGGGCCTGATCCTGGAGACCCAAGATCGAGTCCCACATTGGGCTCCCTGCATGGAGCCTGCTTCTCCCTCTGCCTGTGTCTGTGCCTCTCTATCTCTCTCTGTGTGTGTTTCTCATGAATAAATAAATAAAAATCTAAAAAAATAAAAATAAAAAATAAAATCAGCAAGACTTAACCTCTCACCTCTAGTCCATATAATCAGTGGATATTTCCCCCTTTTTTTGAACAATATAGGATAGAATAAAACACTCTGATCGAACTCAGAAAAAATAAAATGTGGATTAGAATAGCAGACACGGGGCATCTGGGTGGCTTAGTTGATTAAGCATCCAACTCTTGATTTCAGCTCAAATCATGATCTCAGGGATATGAGATCAAGCCCCATGTCAGGCTCTGTGTCCAATGGGAGTCTGCTTGAGATTCTCTTCCTCTCCTTCTCCCTCTGTCCCTCACCTCTCAAATAAATAAATCTTAAAAGATTTGTTAAAAATCTTTTAAAAAAGAATGCAGTCAGTTGACTTGAAGTATTGATCTAGTTATTGAACTAAAATTAATTTTTTTAGAAACCATACTTACCAGAATAAACATCAATACTGAAAACTAAATCAGTATTATAAAATATACTCCTTAAACATACAGTGTACTTTTTGAATAGACAAAGAATTGGACACACTGATGAAGCTGTATGAAGACCTGAGGATTAATCAATTATTCATCATCTTACTAAATAATTGCCAAATTGTATTTTAGTCATCTCTACAAAATATACCTTTCTGATATAAGACCCTTTCAGATAAACAATGAAGCTTCACTTCCAAATTTTCAATTTTTCTGTTTTCCAAATATCATGGAATACCTACTACTGCTTTTTTCAACATTTCCTGTATACAAAATGTTCAAATTTATGCATTATAGATATGTATACCAATATTATTGTGATATATCTTAGTGGATTTACAACATTATAATACCATCCTCTATATGCTTGCTTTCCCAGTGATATAGACTTCCATACTAATTTTATATTCAGAGTGACTATGGCAAACCCAAGCACACAATTAACCATTCAATATTTATTCAATTAAGTGATAAATAACAGAATAAAGGAAAAAAGGAAAAATGTTTCTCAAATATCATATAATTTAAAACTGAAACAAACTAAATGTATTTTTTGGGTGATATGCATTGCTTTTAGTTTTCTACCTCTTTCATCATAAATTTATCAAATGTCTGCTATATCCTTCTCTATGTATAAACACACATATACATACACACACATTGCAATAGTCAGAGTAGAAAGAAGCAGAAATTTGATTTAAAAACTATTTCTAAAACACGTTAAGAACAAAAAAAGGAAAGATTTTGAACATATTTATTGATCCTTTTCTAATTATAAATGCAGTACTTACTTGTAGAAATCTATTATATATCTCACAGAAAAAATAATTGTACATTTTGGTATATTTACTTCACCACCACCCCTCCCCCATTTTGTAGGCAATTTAAAGAGAGATTGTAAAGACAGGTTAAAAATGAGTTCATCACATGACTGAACATGTTTTTGAATCACTTTGAAGTGGATACTGTTAAGGTAATGGAATTGCACTGGAAAATTTCTATTATAATAATAGGTGAAAACCAGGAGAATGATGCTGGCTATAAAATTATGATGAGTTAATACCAGCTCCACCTGTGTCCTGAAAATCACTTATTAACAATGATTCTAACAATGGCCTGTGTGTAGCTCACAACATACTAGTGAAACTAGTATTAAGTGTTTCCATGCCTCTCTTTCTGTACAGGAGTGTTTTGATAGATTTATAGTAGCGTCTGTTGTTAAAATCCCATTATATATTGATAAGAGCACATGGTTACAGACAGAGGAATGTTTCAAAACTTTTCAATGACAGTTTTTGGCACAGAGCAGCCAATCAATACATTAGGTTGAACCAAGTCCTTATAAATAGCATTTATGATAAGCCAATGATGACAGTGAAAGTTGGCATGACCTGTGTATCTATAGTAAATAGAACTTTCTATGGCCCCAGGAAAGATGATTGCACGAATGGACTTTTATGAAGTACCTTTGCTCTCTGCACAAAAACTATAAAGAATATCAGTTAAATGTATAAAACTTTGATATGGTGCAAGAAGACTTTATAAGCTAACAAATAGCTGTCCACATCATAAGAAAAATTTACCCTTAAGTAGTAAATATATAATATTGTGGTTCAGTTGACATTTCCTGGGTTGTGGGGTGAAATCTGGAGAGCATCAGCAGAATCCAGCAAGGGCAGATGCAAATCCTCAGTGGGCGTATGTTCTTGTAACAATAACAATAATGTCAACAACATCCAATAATACCATTTTTTAAAGCAAACAAACAAAAAGTAAGAACAATTTTTGCAAAATTTGTATGGAGGTATCTAAAATAAACCCAATTGTGATGTCTGGATGGTTCTGTTGGTTAAGCATCTGACTCTTGATTTTGGCTCAAGTCATGATACCAGGGCCCTGGGATCAAGCCTCAGGACAGGTTCCACACTCAGTGGGGAGTCTGCTTCCCTCCCTCTTCCTCTCCTTCTGTGCCTCCCCCAGCTCACACTTTTCCTGTGTGGCCACAGTCACTCTTTCTCTAAAAACAAATAAATAAATTAAATATTTTTTAAAAATAATAAAATAAAAATAATCGAATGTTTAAGTTCAAATATATATAATCTTTTCATTGTGGATTTGATTTGTGAGTTTATTGTGTAGCCATTATGAAAATTATAAGGCTGTAATATTTGGCTTCAGTCTTATTTTTCTTTTTCTACATCATTTTCCACCCCAAAGCAGTGGAAAGGGTACCTCTGGGTCAGAGGGAAAGAAGATAAAAACACAACACAGTTGAGGGTCTTCCTTCCTCTCTGTTGCTATGGTATAATGTGATTTAAAAAAAAAGTTACATCATAGATTTTTATCCCCATTTAAAATTTTTATTGATTTAAAAAATACTCTACAGAAATTTTCAAACTAATTAAGTGGAACAGAGCTCTCAGACAATAGAGTGTTTTTATAGCTCTTTTGTGTTTGATGGCCACCTGGAGAAAACTCTGAAGGAAAATCTAGCAATATACCAATTCTGATGTTCTTCTTTTCAATAGTTGCAATCTCCAGAGTTTCCAATGATATTTTGCAGTATTTCCTAGATGTTTTCTGGAGAAAAATAGTTCCCTGGGATATTAATAAATATTTATTTACTGTTATTTTTCTTGCTTTTCATGTCTATCATTACATATATTTAGGAAACATAAGGGTAAAGAAAGTTAAAGATGTTTCTTTCCTGCAAGACTTTTTCAGAATCTTTAAATATTTTTCAACCCTCTAGGAAGATGATCAAGCATGCATTATTTCCTCAAATTCTGTGACCAAGGAATGCATTTTTGTGGTGATTCTTAGATGAGTGATCAGGTGGGGGACAGTGTCTCATGGAACAATTTTATAATGGAATTTTACTTTGAAAAACATGCATGTGAGTGACAAAGAACATGCCTAGAAGACTTACATTATTTTTCACTTGAATATAGCCAGAAACTATTTTAAAGTGACTTCTGCACAAAGAATGATTTTCTTTTGTAATGATGAGCATGGTTATTGCATGCTCCTTTGATTTTTTTTGTGCTATTAAGAAACTTTTAAATGGTTCCCATATTTTTTAATGTTAAAAATGGCTTATAATACTTGTAATATTCAGCAAGTTATGTGGTATATTTTCCTTTTCCTTTGAAATTTTGAAAATCCTAATTATAAGGAAAGCTAGTAAGCAAGTCTATAAAATCATTTTATATATATCAGTTCCATTTAAATGTTACATTTTAATTCTTTCATGGGATAAAGAATATATATCCATGCAGGGTTTAAAGTTCTACTTAATCAAGTATTCCTAGTAAATAAGAACTTGTGATTAAAATTGCAAGTATACATGTGTAAAGCAATTATTCTGCATGATAGTAGAGAGAATTCAATCAAAGTAAGTGCATCAGAATTATATCCCTTATAAAAAAAAAACTCCAAGAACAGAAAATAGCTATATTTGGTAATTATACTAATTTTACTTAATTTACCTTTCAAACTATTCAAGTCTGTGTCAGTGCAAATGACACATGAATAGACTTTTTATTGATTTTCTTCTTTTATTTTGGTAGCATAGATGGTGCTATAACTCAGTATAAGAGTATATAGAAAATAAACATTCAACTTCAATAAAATAATAAAAACACTATGACTCTGAGAGTGTTTTGTTTGAGGAGGTAAATTAACGCTCAGAGACTCCATTTTCCAGCAATGTATTTAACAGTTTCAATGTGGGGATTCCACAAGCCAATGGCCTACAGAATAATGTCTCTTAAAAAACCAATAAAAAAAAGCATACTCCAAACCAATGACAGATTAATCACACTATTGCTCCAGGCAGAGGGAGATGAAAGGAATAAAGTCCAAATTTCGTCAAGGTACACCTCAACTACAAGTTGATATTCAAGAGAAACAGCTTAGCCAACCAAGAGCTGATGTCCAGCTGCCAGGGCAAAAGTCACCTGTTGCTAGAGCACATTGCTTGGGAGCAAAGGCTCCGGTGTTGATGGCAAGATGATCTTTACGCCACTGCATCTTCTCACCACTGCCGATAAAAGAGTCCCCTTGATCTTGGTTGGAGCTAATGCCCCAAGGTCTTCAGAGAGCTATTTTAGGTAGCGAAGTATAGCCTTGCCCAGACTGAACACTCTCAAAGAATCATCACTTCTTCGTATGTTTTTACTGATAAACCCCAAGTGGGGATTGAACTACTGAGTTATTAATGATGAGAACAGTTGAAATGATGAGATCCTGACATAACTTATTTTATTCTTATATCCAAGCAACTTTACTTCTAAAAAAAACACTTTTTTTTTTTTTTTGGTCATAAACAAGTGGATTTAAAAACACATTAAACAAAGCACAACAGATAGTCACTGTTCTACATAGTCAAAACATGCAACTATGATTTCTTGGCCGGGCAGATGGCCATGTGCTAGAGGGCAAGGAGCTAGAGTTATATCTGAGGAAAATCAAAGCCCGGAAAGGCAAATAAATCCTCTGTCTTCGGTCATGTAAAACAAACAAACAAAAAAAGTAAAAAACTATATTTTGTAAAAAAAAAAAAAAAAAAAAAAAAAAAAAAAAAAAAAAAAAAACCTAATAAGGACCTAATTACTCTGCCACTTTATCTCCTTTCTACGCATCTAAGTTATGTTCCTATCCAGAGTCACAATATTATGGGAGATAAATGTTTTTGTTTAGATGGGTTTTAAGGTAATGACCAGTATACTACCCATATCTCCAAACTACAATTTCTAAACTGTCATTTCCTCATAAGAAATCCCTTTTTAGAGATGGTTTCTCTTGATTTTTCTTGTTAAAACCATCCATGTGCTGTATTTATGGTAAATGCATGTCTCTTCCATTTGAAAGGTTTACAAGCACTTAATTGAGAATCTTAATTAAATACTCAGGATAAATATTAAAGGAATAAATCCTTCCAGAAAATAGCAATGATTAAAAACAAGAAGTATAAGGAAGTCTCTCTGTCACTAAAAAAAGGGGAGGGGTGGCCTAGATAGTGTAGAATCCAGTTCAAAATCCTCTGACAAAATGACCTTTATATAATCTACCAGCATACAACTGATCTCTTCTGTTGAGGAGGTCCCGAGGGCTTTTCATGATAGGATTCCACTTCAAAGCTAGCAGTCCAAATGCAAACAAAGGGAATTTAACACTCCTTCAGCTTATTGCACAAATTGGTTTTTTTTTTTTTAATGTCCTGATTTGTATTAAACTTTACTAAATTTCTGCTCTGCTTACATCCAGCACAGCAGTCAACACATCAAGATTCATAAAAGAAACAAAATACTAAAAACTTAATATCAAAAACATTGCAGGTCATTAAACAGTAATTACACTTCTTGCCCACCAAATAGATACAAGTGGTGCATTAAAGGTTACGTTGTTTGAATACAACTGAAATTTGGGATTATAGGGACAAGGCCCCACTGTCCCAAAATGTGCCACGGTGGCATATTCATTACTTTAAACAAAAGTCACTTAAGAAACAGTCAATGCAGAAAGAACCTCTTTTCCTCTTTGTCTCCACAAACCAGAAGATAAATCTGCCATGTGATAGGTGCCCTCCCTAGACCAGAAGGTAGAGACATCCTTATCACCAGAGAGAGGAAATTTAGAGCAGAGAATGTTGTATAAACAACCCTCGTTACTTTTAAAATTTACTACCACAGCCCAAATCCTGTTTAGAATTCCTTACTAATTGAAGCTCCCAAAGTTAAGTTTTCTTTGTCCTGTCAATTCCTCACAGATTACTGCCTCTTTGTCTAAAAAGTATTAAAAACTGCTTGCCTTGGAAATTTCTTGGGGTTTCAGTTTCATTATTGGGCCTCTGTACATACATAATAAAACTATGAGTTTTTTCTCCTATTAATCTGTCCCATGACAATTTAATTGTTAAATGAGCTAGAAGACCTTTGAGAGGCTCGAGGAAAAATTTTTCCTCCCCAATAGGCTGCATAGGAAAAAACAACGAGGTGTCTGTTTATTGATTCTTATACATGTTCATGGGTTTTCTCATAATTGATTTTTTAACAGAGAAGGTGTTAATTAGGGAAGAGAACACAAAATAAAAGTCTTCTGAACTTTGATATAAAATCATTTGAGTCACCGAAAACCCTTACTTGTTACTCTGATCTTGCATCAGGGTACTTAATGTTTCACTGTTCTTGATGTTTGTTAAATAACAATGATTGCTCTCAAAAATGCACCAAGGATGAGGTACTTTGGAGGAAGGAATTATATACCTCCTTTGGGGAAGGAAAATTATAATTTATTTCTTTATTCTAGAAAACAATGGTATTTTGGGTTTTAACAAGATGTCCTGATTTCAACTATATTTGCCAACTCTAAAGTCAACCATACTAAATCTGAAATGTCACCAAAAAAATTGCAAAAATGCAGAATAGATTTATTTTGAAAGTAGAATACAAATATAAAATATTACCTTAAAAATATTTCATTTATGGGCAGCCCGGGTGGCTCAGCGGTTTAGCGCCACCCTCAGCCCAGGGCCTGATCCTGGAGACCTGGGATCGAGTCCCACGTCAGACTCCCTGCATGGAGCCTGCTTCTCCCTCTGCCTCTGTCTCTGCCTCTCTCTCTCTCTCTCTCAATCTGTGTCTCTCATGAATAAATAAATAAAATCTTTTAAAAAAATAAATAAATAAAAATAATAAATAAAAAATTTCCTTTATATATTTGAGACAGAGATAGCAAGACAGTAGGAGTGAGGATGGGAGGGACAAGCAGACTCCCCACTGATCTTGGAGCCCAATGTAGGTCTCGATCCCAGAGCCCTGAGATCATAACCTGAGTTGAAGTCAGATGCTTAACCGACTGAGCCACCCGGGTGCCCCTACAATAATTCCTTTTAAATAGGCAATTTGAATTATCCACCAGTTATGCTTGAGAGTACATAAAATTCATATATGCTTAGATTTGGCATATACTGTATATATTGAAGGATAATTGGAAGGCAGGCAGACAGGGACAAAAGGCTCTGCCCTCAGTGGAAATCCCCCTTAAAAGGATTTCACACCACTTGGGAAGGAACCCTTCCACCCTTTCTCATGTGATAGGTAGATGACAAAAACCTGATTGGGTGACAGGCTCATAAAGGGGTTATCAGATTAAAACAGCCCACCAACAAGCCCATAAAAACTTCTAGACTTAGACACTCTGGTGGCAACCCTCTCAAGTCTCCTTCTTCTTCGGGATCTTTGTACTCTTGCTCAATAAACCTTGCTCTGCTGCCCACCACTCTTTGGTCTTGAAGCTGGAGTTCTGGTCTCACATTGTTGAAGAATGAATCTCACAGACAAAGGAAAGAAAGTAAAGGGATAGAAGTTTATTAAGCAAGGACACAGAGAAAACTCTTAAGGGTTAAAGGGGTCCTGACAGGATTGCCACCAGGGGCTTATAGGGTGGGTCTTTTATTGAAGGCTAACCAGGGAACTTCTATCTTTTAACATCTCTATTGATATCACTACTGAGGAAGGACTAGTGACAGCACCTTTAAAGGCTATCTTCCTTTTTAAGGTTGGGTAATTCTCTGACAGTCACCAGTAGGGGCTACAACAAGACCCCACTTCTGACACCTGGGACAGGATGGTCTGGTTTGTTTATCTCTGGTTTCCTTTCATCTCCATATGTTTGGGATTTTTGTGAGCCTGATTCCATGGCCCCCTACCTACCCTTGCCTGTCCCTTACTCAGTCTACCTCTTCATTCTTCGGAGCCATGTGACCAAGAACTGCCAGCACTAAAGGAAAAGAAATCCTGCAACATAGAAATCCTTTCAAGCGTTCTTATGCAGTGTGTAAGATTTACAGTCAATCTTACTGAATTACTAAATTGATATATATTTCAGTAAAAATTTCTTTTTGTCAAGATGTTAGTCACACCACTAGGTCCCAAAATTCTGAAAAGAAATAAAAGCTATCATATGTATAAGTGTTAAGACATATTTTCAACATGTGAGCAATAAAGTGAGTATGAAAACACCAGCTGGTACTGCATTCAGTGGCACTTTGATATATTACTTTACCCTTAATTTGTTAAGTAATGAGGAAATTACAACTTTTTTTTGAGTAAAGATAACTTATTGCTATTACACTTTAAATTTAGACCCAGGATTTCTGAAATGAAATCTAATATTCAAACTATCCCTACCTTTAAATACTATTTTCTACAACAATTTCATACAAAATAAACATGAAGTTATTATGCCTCTTAAGAGAGTCAATATATTTCCATAAAAAAACTCATAAAATTCATGAAGATACCTATGGGATATCTTTTTTTCAGTCATTTTTTAAAAATCTAAAACTTCTGGAGTTATTTTGGCTTTGGGGATAGAGTATGTAAATATAAAGATTGTTGGAAACAGTACTCAATTGCTATTGTAATATTGTGTACCATCCATTTCTCCCTCCACCACCATGATTTTCCTTTAGGGGACCACCTCCCCACTCACAACTTAGACATATCACTACAGCCTGGCCACTCAACTTTAACCATCATTGTTGCAAAATGGATAGCTAAACATTGGACAGATGATACAAATTATTTAAAGAGACACAATCTCTACACTTTTTTCTGGGGCTGTTTGGAAAGAATCTTGGTTATGGGGTTACCAAGAAGACTAGGTGATATAATAACATGTTTATAAAATAATACAAGATAATGTAATAAGACATAACAAGGAGTAGATGTAGGTCTACCTTAGACTGAGTTGAATTTCAAGCATCTTCTCTGAGGAGGTGACATTGTAGCAAAATTCTGAATACAAAAACTAGAGCCAAAACCATAAGCAAAGAGAAAGGTAAGTGAAATATTGAAAAATAAATTTCAGGGGTGACTGGGTGGCTCAGTTGGTAGAACATGGTTTTGAGTACAAGCCCCACGATGAGCATAGAACGAACTTAAAAGCTCGCTCAGCTGGAAGGGCACGTGACTCCGAATCTTAGGGTTGTGAGTTTGAACCCACACTGGATCTACAGATTATTTAAATAGATAAAAAACATTTGTTTAAAATAAGTTACAATGAAAAGACTTACTAATTGTCATGAGAAAGAAAATGACCTTTGGGGATGATCTTTTACATGTCGATCAGCAAATCATCTCTGAATTTCAATCAACTTTAAATTCTGATTTTTTTTTTTTGTAACTAATGCAAAACAAATTGGACATTTCGTGGATTTCTTTGCCTATTCCTTACTTGGAATGTTAGGATACTCCAAGATTATGTCGAGTTGAGAAGAATTTATTACCTTACCCTTGAGCCAGCACAGTTACCTTTGGCAAGTTGTAGATCACTAACACCAGTAATAAAACAATCCATTTTTAATTTTCCTGACCAATAACACTTAAAAGAACTCTACGCTGATTTTTCAATGTTCTCTCTGCAGGAAAACTGACCAGACTTTATTGCATTCACCACCCTCATAAAGAAGTATTTCCTTCAGCCCTGAAAATCCTTCTGTCTCATCTTTATTCTTTAAGACTGCAGCATGACCAAAGTGTAAGCCACAGATTTATGGTCTATCCTCACGGGAAGTGTAGGCATTTGTATGGAGATACACCTCATTCTTCTAACAGAAAATAGTGCAGTAAATCAAACCATGACAAACTAACCTCCCTACTATTTTTTTTTCTTAGTTAATAATAAAAACAAAGTAGTTTAGGGTGGAGATTAACAGAATTGGGGTAATATTAACTATTCACCCAAAGTACTCCAAGAATTATCATCAGGGAAGTCAGTGAATTTCTGCGTAAAAAGGAAGAGCAGCAAGTTCTGTTCTCTTTTCTTTACCATATGGGGTAAAAATGATGATTCAAGGCCCTGATAATGAAGACTTTTTCAACAATAAGCAAAGTCTTTGACATAAATGTATATGCATAAAAAAGTCAATGAGTCACATTGGCATGCAAAAATAGCTGTCTCTACCAAATGCGCTACCAAGCATCTCAAATGTTGCATCTATGCACAGAACAGAAATTAATTTTTCCACTGGCTAAAATTCTGTTTGGCAAAAACAAAACAAAACAAAAAAAATTCCTACCATTTTAGTGATCTCAGAAGCCTTTAGAATTTCACATCTTAGGTATTATATATCTTGGTGACATTGGCATGTCTAAAAACAGATAAAAATAAAGAACTCTCTGCATTAAAAATGTCATTAATTCCATCCAACTACATGCTTATAGTAACTGAATTAAATGCTAATCCTAATGGCCTTTCTCAAAATTCTAGAAAAAATATCAGAAGTTTTATTGTACAGAAAAGGTACAGTACTATCACATTCTTCCCACTATTTTTGGAAACACAATAATATATACTAATGATACAATTTTCATGAGATTTTTCACAAATAAAATTTCAGAGTAATAGCTAGAAGTAAAAATTAAGTATTTCTTCACAAAATGTATTTGTGTACCTTTGTAAGATCTGACTGCATTTCATTCTATTTCTTTTCAAACCTATACTCTATAGGGTACATACATTGCCTTTATATTAACTCTATAAATAAAATATAAATAAACTATATAAATAAATTCTCACTGAGTGCTTACCAAGAACTGGCATCATCATAAGCACTAGAGTTATAGCAGAGCACAAAAGAGACAAAAATATCTGACTTTATGTGGCTTCCATTTTATGTAAGGAGGGGGAGAGGAGTTTGAGTGCATCAAATTCTACAATTGATAGCACAGTTTATTTCTGAACTTCTTTCCTTTTCTTTTCTTTTCTTTTCTTTTCTTTTCTTTCCTTTTTTCTTTTCTTTTCTTTTCTTTTCTTTTCTTTTCTTTTCTTTTCTTTTCTTTCTTTTCTTTTCTTTTCTTTTCTTTTCTTTTCTTTTCTTTCTTTCTTTCTTTTTTTTTTGAAGGAGAAAGAGCAGGAGCATGCCTGAGTGATGAGGGAGAGGGGCAGAGGGAGAGGGAAAGGGAGAATTTTAAGCAGGCTCCACATCCAGCATAGAATCCAATACAGGGCACAATCTCATGACCCTGGATTCATGACCTGAGCAGAAATCAAGAGTCAGATGCTTAATCAACTGAGCCACTCAGCTACCCATCCTTTTAACTTCATCACTTAAAAGGAAAAACAAAACAAAACAAAACAAAACTTAGATCAAAAAATTTTCCTCAAATCTTTTTTTTCTGTATGAGACTTTATATGGACACTGAAAATAATATCTTTCTTTAGAGATCATCTTTCATTCTATTAAAAATGAATTTATTTCAGCAATGCTGAGAAAACCCAGCCTTGACTTTCATAATCCTTGTCTATATTATTATTTGGTGGAGGGGTAAAAAGAGCAGTTGTGTTGTACTGGAGAGAGAATTATCACATTTTGTTTCATTTATTTAAATAGATTTGCTGTATTTGATACGAAGGATCAAACTTTACCCTGAAATGAAATTCAGGGTCCCTGCTGACTTTTCAAGATGTGTTTTTCCAAAATCCACTTTATAGTACACAAATGTTTAATATCATTTCAAATAGTTTTCTCCAGGGGAGAGCTGGAACTATGTGCCCTGAAGAATAAATACCCTCAACTTAAGTAGTCATTAGATGTCACTCCTCCTCCAAATGGATACAGTTGAAAGAGGGTTTCTGTTTTTGTTGGCAGTGAAACCAAACTGCATCCAACAAGGAATAAAAAAGCATTTAAATGAGAACTACAGATGTGTGAACCATTTGGAAAAATAACTCGCACTGAGTTAAGTGAAATTTATGGAAGTCTTTTGAACTAGCCAGGAACCATTTAAAAAGTTTATATCATATTGGAAGTACCTTACTAATATTTATCTTTACCACACAGTTGTATATTGCCCTTCATGACTGCCTTTTGTCTTTCAAACTATTTTTGAGGAAGTGCCAAAAAGTCATTTTTGGAGATGAATGCCTACTCAAAGTACAAATAATAACATGAAAAAAAAATCTCCCTTATTCTGTCCTGGTCTTATATACTTATATATTATAAAATTCTCAATATAGAGAGAATCATCAAGAAATTCAGAATAATAGTGCATTCATTCTTTTGAGATGGGCTGGGAAATCTATTGGGTCTAGTAACAGAAAGCACAGATACCTTAGTGAGGCATGCCAACATTCTGAATTCTTTCTAATGACGCCATTCCTCTCTGTTTTCTGAATCCCACTGTGGACCCCACTTTGGCCACTGGACAAAATTGAACAACTACCATCCAAAACAGCTTATACCTAAAACCTGACTAATCTAAGAAGCAAGTTAGGAAATGCCTATGGGGTCAACATGCTTTCTCCATTTGTATTTTGTGGTAATAGTATCACGTTATGAAAATTCAACAGGTACATGTTATGTAACAGCAATGATTGCTAAGACTAATAAATGACATCAGGAAAGAAAACAATCAGGTTTATTTTTTGTTTGTGTTAGATGTGGTTTAATATGCTAGCTAATAAGTAAATAAAACTGTTCTAATTTGTTTAGTTCTTGATATTTATAATCTTTTTTAGGGTCCCTGGGAATAGGCCTCACTTGGATTAATTTCCCTTCTTTGTCTAGAAAAGATACATTTCAGTTTATATAGGACTAGTTAACAATTGAAAGGAGAAAACAAGTCATGCTATTAATGCAAAAAATGCTATATACCCTCAAACGAGAATAATTGGCAATAGTATAGGCTAAATATTGTCAATGAGCTAATTGACATTGGCAAATCTCTAGCTCAAATATATTATATCTACATTTTAAAACCTGATATGTATGCAGTTTGAAAGTTATAAGTAACAGAAAAAAAGGATATTCTAAAAGACAAAAATAATATTTGCAAACAAGTCTTAAATATGTTGTATATGCTTTCATCTTTAAGGCAGAAAAAGTTCTATATTTATAATTTATATAATTTAACAATAGGAAACTTCAAAAAAAATCATTAGTTCAGTAGACAGAATGGTAAGTATCCTAGCTTAAAATAAACTTCTTCAGTTACTATAGGCTTATATATATTTTTGAAGCTCATACAGTGTTTTAAAACCTTATTTATAGCATTGAACTTGGGGCTTCACAAATTTTAAAATACTATGTTAACATCTATATCACAAAGGTGATTTTGATTAAAAAGATTATTAATAAAAGCTCCTGGCAGAGAAAATACAATATGTCATATGACTCTTGCTTCCAATGAGGATTAAGTATTAAAAGGAAAGGATGGGATTTTGTCTACGAGAGTTTTCGCTCACTTATCTGGTATTTCTCATAGCAGCATAGGTGTCACTTTTTTTCTTTTTTTTATTATTTGGTAAGGAAGCATTTTTAACTTTCCTTGGGAAAGTGGGAGAAGTTTTGAAGATTTATAGTGACTATTTCTTAAAGGCCTTTGGGGGTTAGGTGCACTTTACTGAACTCTGCATGATTTGCTAAGTTTTGTTTCACCTAATGTTTTGCCTCCTCATTTCTCAGGCAATAGGAAGAATAGATCTTTGTTGCCTGATTTCCCGGTGGTCAATTTTTGATTCATTTCTTTGAGAATTTATCAGATTGTATTATATTTATTTTAACTCTTAAGCAAACAGAAGGTCATGATTAAATAGGCATATCAAAACGAGAATGTAAAAACTCAAAGATTTTTGGTAGTCAAACAGCAGAAGTGGGGTGCCTGAATGGCTCAGTCAGTTGAGTGTCTGACTTGGTTTCAGCTCAGGTCATGATCTCAGGGTCCTGAGATTTAGCCCTATCTCAGGCTCTGCCCTCAGCAGGGAGTCTGCTTGGGATTCTCTCTTTCTCTCTGACTTTCTCCACACTCACTCATTCCCTCTCTCTCTCTCTAATAAATAAATAAACATAATCTCAAAAAATAAAACAAAAAAAACAATAGAAGTAATAATAATATTAATATAGTAAGAATAATTAACATTTAGGGACATCTAAGTGGCTCAGCGCTTGAGTGTCTGCCTTTGGGTCAGGTCATGATCCCAGGGTCCTGGGATTGAGTTCCTCATTGGGCTTCCCACAGGGAGTCTGCTTCTCCCTCTACCTATTTCCCTGCTTCTCTCCTTGTGTCTCTCATGAATAAATAAATAAAATCTTAAAAAAAAAAGAATAACTAACATTTAATGAAAATTCACTGTATACCAGGCACCTGATGAATGTTTTATTAACATGTTTAATTGTTCCAACAAAATTATAGGGAAAATTTCCTCCATTTTATAGATAAGAAAACTGAGCCAGTGAAAGGCTAAACAGCTTACCCAGAGTCACTATTAAATACTTTTTTATAGGGATGCCTGGATGGCTCAGTTGGTTTAGTGTCTGCCTTGGGCTCAGGCCATGATCTTGGGGTCCTGGGATCAAGCCCTGCATCAGGCTTCCTGCACAGTGGGGAGTCTGCTTCTTCCTCTCCTTCCGCCTCTCTTCTCCCCATCCCTGCTTGTGTTCTGTGCTCTCTCTCTCTCAAATAAATAATTTTTTAAAATCTTCTAAAAAAGTACTCTTTTTACATAAAAATGGTCAATTATATATTCTCTTTGCCTATCTAGTTTTTAAGATATGGAAATTTTTATTTAATATTTATTAAATGAATAAGTTTGTTAGCAAATTAATAAATGTAAAGCAAATTTTAAAAATCAAGAGCTGGATGTTATTTGAATTTTAAAAAAGAATGCTACCTTTAATATTAGCAATGAATCTAAGATAAGATTAATGAAATACCAGAAAAGTGACCTTAGAATAAGGCATGTGATATAATAACATGATGGAAAAACGGGTAGCACAGAGGAAAGAAAAAAGAATAAATTATTATATACAATAATATTGGGAAATTTGGATTAATAAATGTAGAAAGACTACTCTAACATCACAGTTAAACAAACTCCTGGTAGATTAAAGACTTAAATGCTAAAAGTATAAAATGAATGGAATAAAAATATGAAAGAATAGCTACATAGACAGAAAAATACTTCATAATGAAAATTTCCAAAACATAAATCATGAGGTAAAAATTTGATAGATTAAACTATGTATTTTTTTTTTGCAGATTATAATCCCTATCTACAAACCCATCAAAAATTTTTTAGCCTCTCATATAGATAGATTGGGCAACTGTGTCTTATCTTGGTCAAAAGGCTATACACAAAAGTGATAGATGTTACTTCCATTCAAAGATACTTAGGGAAAACAGAGGTTCAACCATGCTCTACTGTCCCTTCCTCTATATTAGTAAGGCCATATTTGAAATAGCAGTGCCAACAGATGGAACCTTTTAGATACTTAAGTCCTCACTCTGAAGGGACTCATAGAGGCTGACCAGAACTGCAACAAACTTTAGATGATATTTTATGTTTTAAGCCACTTGAATTTTGGAGACATTTTTTATCCAGTACAGCCTAGCTTATCTTGACTGTTACACCCATTAACAAAAGACACCCACCATAACTAAAGGCTAGACTAAGATAATCTCATGTCTGAAACCAAAATAGCAATAATAACTAGAATATGAAATGAACTCTTATAAGTCAACAAGAAAGATATCTGAAATCTAGTAAAAGCTAGTGAACAAAGGACAGGAATATATAATTCAAAGCAGAGAATCACAAATGACTAAGAAATATTTTATTTTAATTCACTAGGAAGCTTGTCATTGTGAATTTAAAAATGAGAAGGCTGAAAATAGGAAACAAATGGTTAATACAACGTGTTAGCTGAGGAAAGGAAATATTGAAGATTTCATATACTTCTACTAAGAGTTTAAATAGTTGCAGCCATTGTAGAAAGTGCTCTTGCAAAACAGTAAAAATAGCTATGTGTATAACTCCAGACCTTGAAATTCCACTCCTAGGTTTATATTCCTGCGCAGTTCCATAACAGCTTCTCATTTATTTGTAGTAAAGATGTCTGGGTAGAATAGATCATTAAAACATAGTGGACTAGATCATAGAATATTATGTAGCAGTTAGAAGTAAAGACTCCATGTGTATATAGCAACACAGATCACAAAAACATAATATTGTATGAAAAAAGAGATAAAAAATTTACATACATATATCAATAACATTTATGTAGATCTAAAATCATGTGCCCAAAACAATTGTATTGCATACCAAGACACAGTATTTAAAGACAAATATCAAACATAATAGAGAGGTGTCTTTGTGAGATGAAGCAATGGAAGTATGACATGAGGATGAAAGAAAATAAAATGAAATAAGTGGGTTTTCTTGACATATATAAATATGATAATGGGGCATGAGCTGGAGTATATGCTTAATTCAACATTCTGCAAGTGAGGCCAAAGAGAAAAGAGAGAAAGAATAAAATACTAGGAAAATGAGAGTATTAGGAAAAGTTTACAAAGTCCCAACTGTGACCTTCATTAAAACTTTTGAGTTTTAGGCTAATGGAAATAATATGAAGACAAACTCATTAACACAGAACCAATCAAAAAGATAAACAAAAAACCTTATTTGACGCACATTTTTAGTTTAGTTTCTGAAGTGCAAAAGAGTCACTTTGAACTCCCTGTAATTCCATTCAGTATTTTTATTAAATTACTCTCCCACAGTATTAGAAACCATGAAGAAATATTTCTGTACTTTGAAATGTTCCTCTAATTTCTTGTATAATCATGGAGCACCAAGAGAGTAAAAAAAATATTTTTTTAATGCCACACAAGGTAGGTTGGTATTAAATATAGCTTTCTTTGGCGAGGCCCATTTGTAGATTTTCCTTTCCTAAATATGTTTATTAAAACAGAATTAAAATAATAAGCAAATCCTAGTGAGTCCCTCACACAAAATAAGCTAGCTTGCATGGTGACATAAGTAAATACAGTATGAGACAGTAGATGGATATAATTTTTTTTAGACATTCAGGGAAATAATCACCACAAGAAGCACAGCTGGAATTGGAATCCAAGTTTATAAATCCTTGGGTTTTTCTAATGGTATCTAATCATTTGGATTCTAAATAGTTTGAATACTAAGTAAAAATAAAGGGGCAGGTCCATATTTTATAACTTCCTGAGGATCTAATGTTTCTTGTCTGTTGCAGTAAATGTACAATTTTTTTAACAACACACAATGATATTTGTGATAATGGCCACTAAAAAAAGCTTTTATTCTAAACAGTTTGCTAATTTTCAAAAGAGCCTTTTGAGCATGAAACTACATACCACCATTTCTTTTCAGCTTTGGGTCAAAAAAAGGTCACTTTATGGGAGTTATTGTTGATTATATGCTAACATTCGCAGGAAACAGACTTTGGTTATTTTAGGATCAAGATGACAGCTATATGAAATGATAATGTAGCTATATTGGGAAATGTAATTAAACTGCCTTTCTGTATTGAATGATAATTGCAATGAGACTGCTCGGTGAAAATTTGATGATGAGACATAGAGGAATTTGAAATGCTACTGACTCCAGTCTTATTTAGAACCAGAAAATTCAACCCAGTCTTGTGGAAAGGGTTTAATTCTAAGTATTAAGTGAACAACCAGTTAAACAGTATTCTTCCCTCTTAAATAAAAAAACTACTATGACAACCGCCTTTCCCCAGACTAGGGAAGTGTTTCTCTTTGTACAATTCTTATAGTCAAGATACCAACATTTTGCCCCATGAAATGCTTACAGGCACAACAAGAAATCAGAGTTGTGCTACTAAATGTCATCCAAAGAGGGGCTGAGCAGCAAGGGAAACAAGAGCAAAAATAAACAATTGGAACCACATGAAACTAAAAAGCTTTTGTACAGTGAAGAAAACCATCAACAAAACAAAAAGGCAATCTACTGAATGCGAGAAGATATTTGCAAATTACATATCTGGTAAGGGCTTATATCCAAGTTATAAAGAACTCATACAACTCAACACCAAAAAAAAAAAAAATCAAATAATCCAATTAAAAATGGACAGAGGACTTGAATAGACATTTTTTTTCCCAGAGAAGATATACAGATGTCAACAGGCACATGAAAAGATGCTCAACATCATTGGTCATCAGGAAATGCAAATCAAAACCACAATGAGATATCACCTTACACCAATCAGAATGGCTAGTAATAGAAAGACAAGAAATAATGTAGAGGCAAGGATATGAAAAAAAGTGAACGCTTGTGCACCGCTGGTTGGAATGTAAATTGGTGCAGCCACTCTGGAAAACAGTATGGAGGTTCCCCCCCAAAATTAAAAATAGAAATACCATATGACCCAGTAATTCCATTTCTGGGTATTTACCTGAAGAAAAAGAAATACTAATTTGAAAAGATATATGCACCCCTATGTTTATTGCAGCCTTATTTGCAATAATCAAAATATAGAAGCAACCCAAGTATCCCTTAATAGACAAAGAAGATGTGAGGGGTGTGTGTGTGTGATGGAATATTACTCAGCCATAGAAAAGAATGAAACCTTGCCATTATTGACAGAATGAATGGACCTAGAGGGTACCATACTAAATGAAATAAGTCAGACAGAAAGTGACAAATGCCATATGATTTTACTTACAAGTCTAAATAACCTAAACTGCAAGTAATCTAAAAAGCAAATGAACAAACAAAATAAAATAAACTCATAAATATGGAGAACAAACTGATGGTTGCCTGAGGGAAGTTTGGAGGAGATGGGCAAAAAAGGTGAAGGGAATAAAGGAGCAAAAAATTTTATTGGGAGATATATATCTATATGCACCTATATGTATGTAATTATGTATATGTATATAAAATAATAGAAGTATTACAAAATTTGTACAGGAGATCTATAGACAAATTAAATTTATATATCTGTCTTCTAGTACAAAAAGCTACAAAACGAGATATAGATACAAAATGAGATTTAGTTACAGAAGTACAAAATATACATGTATAAAAATCATTTTGTAGCTTTTATTTGTATAAGAATACACATATATGTGTATATGAGATACACACACACACACACACACATATATACACGCACATCTCTTTTTCATTGGCATTGGATCAAAGCGGATGGTTTTGCTCTAAAGATTTGGGTATTACTCAGTTTACCTTGTGTGCTATTCTCTGGTAGTCATGTTCTGCTTTTTTCTCAGGATTCTGATAATCTATATAAACTGGATTATCTCCCTTACTTCCATAGTTATCATTTTTATTATATTCTTCTCTTTCATTTTTTAAAGAATTCAATTAATTATTCCTGCACATCACTGATGTAATCTTCTGGGATATAATGTTATACTTTCTCTCTTGGTCCTACTAACGCACACTTTAATTGGCTACTGTGTTTTTAATTACCCTTTTTCTCATTCTATTGACTCTTTTTAATGTCTTTCGGGATCTCAATAAGGCAGCTGCATTTTCAACTCATTTTTCCCTCTTATGTAATGAAGTTTTTATATTTTATTTTATTGAAGACAGCATATGTATTTAAAATATTTTGGGGTTTTTATTGTAGAAATCCTTTCACATATATAACAACTTCTGCCAACTTAGGTCAATAATTTACTTTTTTGTTGTGATTGTTGCCTAAATAACTTTTTTCCCTGATCTATCCTTGAAAAAAAAGAAGATGACCTATACATGTTTCCAATGTTTGTCCCCTAACAGGTATGTGGAATCCCCTTGAACCACATCACCATCAAATAAAATACCCTTGCACATATTTTTGTTCTGGAAGATGTCTGTCAGTATAGCTCTCCTGGTCTGGACAGGCATTTCCTTCTGCTACTACTTCCTAGTCCTCAGAGTTTAAAGAAGTGACTTTCTGCATAGGTAATTTAGATTAAGTTATAGCTCTTCTTAGAAATGGTACAAATAACATACAAATTCCCAGAGTATACAGCTGCTCCAATTCTTTTTCTAAACCTCTGCCTAACCTCATATCCAGGGTGTTATATCTTTTTTTACCTATGACTATATCCCTGAAGTTTTAGGAGAGAATACCAAGATCTCAGAATTTTTTCTTTTATTCTATATTTTATCAGTGGGAATTTTTAATAGAATGGAATATTTAATTTTTAAAACAATGTTGGTTCTTTCATAGTCTGAAAAACTAGAGAAGGGCCACCTTGTCAGCAAAGGCATGGTATCATAAAATGTGACCAACATATTTCTGAAAGCTAAAATAGAAGTTCACTCATCCTTCAAGTTTCCCAAAGTCATTCTTTGATTTTAAACAATGAATAGTTCTTTGACTAAGAAAAACAGTATTATTAAATTATCTTCAGTAATTTAAAAGGAAGACTATCTGAGTTGCAGGAAGTCCAGAGTAAAATAAAATCATATGAAGCAAACTAAGCGTCTTATAAATACCATATGTGTAGATTCTTTTGACAATGGCTTTTGTTGGTTTAGTATGAAAGTAATAGAACAGGAGCTTGTATCATTGTCTTAACAGAAAAAGTCTGCAACAATTTGCAGAATTAGAGATTCCATTTTTTAAATACTACACTTCACCAAGAAAATATTCTCATGTTATTTTTTAATCATTTTGTTATTGGACTATTGTTTGTGAGCACAATGAAAATCCCTTTACCTGTCTGCCACACTTGAAGTTTAGCCTTTAGAATTTCCTTGTAATAACCAACAACAGTGAATATGAAACAGATAAAAAAAAAAGAGCTATCTTTCTTTCATCTGTGTATAAGTTAATGAATCACACTGTCTCTAGTGTAGGGAAACTCAGCATTGAGACTCTGGAGGTAAACTGTATTTCATATATTCAGTTATGAATATTTTTAATGTCCACATTGGTCATCGGTTAGAATGGCCAGCCCTAAGACAGTTGGTAAAGTTGACAAAATTTGTCACTGAACTAACTCCTTTCTTTATTGTAGTCATACTCCAGAGACTCAGTATTATAAAATTTCCATTTCTCTAAATTCTTTCTTCAGAAGAGAATATGTAACAATTAGGTCAATATTAACATCACAGTGTCAATTACTTCAATCATAATTTTCCACATTCCTACGACCTATCTTCAGGGATCTTGGTGAGAGTTAGATGTGTTACATAGGAGAAACGATAGAATAAAGCACATCTGGGTTAAGATTTAACCTTTTATTTTAATAGGATGAAATTTGTAAATGACTTAGATTTACCCATCCTCAAATTCTTAATTTAATAATCTCTATATTTATTGTTTTGAAAATTAAATAATGAAACAACGCAAGGGAATTGAACAGATACTCAAAATTATTTTTAAATGACTTGTGATTTTAGAACTAGAAACATGAAATAAGAATATCTGAGGCAAGTAGGCAATTAAATAATCTGCTTATGTATAGAGGCACCCTCATTTTTAAAAACTGATAATCAAGGGGCACCTGGGTGGCTCAGTCAGTTGACTGTCTGGCTCTTGATTTTGACTGGGGTCATGACCTCAGGGTTATGGGATCGAGCCCCATGTTGGGTTCCACATTCAGCACAAAGTCTGCTTGTCCCTCTCCCTCTGCTCCTTGCCTCACCCTCACTCGCTCTCTCAAATAGATAAGTAAATAAAATCCTTAAAAACTGTAAATCATAAGCAATTAACTACTCCCATTGAAAATAAGTGACAAAAATGTATCAGTTCCGGAATTATTATTTTCTTAATCAATTAGATATTATGTGATAAAACAGTGACATCTTAAGTTCTTCACAAGTAGATGCTGCATTGAACTAGGTCAGCAGTTTTAAAATATTTTAAATACCTTTTAAAGAATATGAAATACTATGAATATTTCTTATACTGTGAGTATAAGTAATTACTTAAATTACTTATAAAACAGTTAAGAAAATGGCTGGGTAGTTTGAGATGTTTCATTATTAGATCACCATATGGCCCACGAATTCCTTTCATAGAAAATACTTCTAACCTTCCATATAAAATAGTAGAAAGCAACAGGAGTGGATAATAAAAGGGGGGAAAAAACTCACAAGTAACTATGTGTTCTACATATTTTGGATCTTATTTTTTTCAGGTTATCATTTGCTTCTTTATCACCACAATAATTACAAATAATTAAAATAATAACAATAAGCCAAGCACTAGGGCTTAAATACTTTATTTCTGGTTATCACAAAACTCTGCATAGTAAGCAACATTATAACCTTTAATATTATTATTAATGAGGAGATGTGATCATTGCAATTTTATCTAAGCCACATTTACAAATTACTATAATAGATATAAGCATACATTTTGTGACCTGCATTGTTTTTTATGTAGTAGGATAATTTTTATCAAACTTTTAGATGCTTGGGGATGCCTGGGTGGCTCAGTGGCTGAGTGTCTGCCTTCAGTTCAGGGCGTGATCCCGGTCTGGGGATTGAGTCCTGCATCACGCTCCCTGCGAAGAGCCTGCTTCTCTCTGCCTATGTCTCTGCCTCTCTCTGTGTCTCTCATGAATAAATAAAATCTTTAAAAAAAAAAACTTTTAGATACTTTGAGGTATTTAATTTTTCAACATTTCCTCCAAAAGCATAACTCTTCAAAAATGCTTATGTTGCTGTTTTTTGGTTTTTCAGTTCTAGGTATTATATATTCCAGTGGTCCTCAAACATTTTCATTTCAGGATCACACTCTTAAAATTTAAGGTGGACCCCCAAAACCTTTTCATTATATAGATTATATCCATTTACATTTTCTATACTACAACAAAAACTTGGAAACTTTAAAAAAAATTATTCAATTTTAAAATGACAATAAAGTCACAGATAAGCATACATATTTCTGTGAAACATAACTTTTTTTGCAAACCAAAAGTCTTTACTGAGAAGAATGGCATTGCTTCATATTTTTGTAAATCTCTTAATGTCTACTTAATAGTAGATAATTGGATTCTCCTTTCTACTTTTTGCATTCGGTCATATATTGCTTCGGTTGAAGTATATAAAGAAAATCCAGCCTCACACAATATGTACTTGGAAAAGAGAGGAATTTTATCAAATAATTGTGGATATTTTTTATTATACCAATCAAAACTAGATAATGGCAGTTTCTTAAAAGATAGCTGCAATATTGAATCTGAAGCATATCAATGAACTTTTACATTGAAGTCTGCTAGTCTATCTTGCACCTTGAATGGATCTTATCTACAAGCACAGGTGGTTTTGTAATATGCATGCATTACTCATTTGGAAATACTGCTTTACTATCTTATGCAGGCCATTCAATGTTAACACGTTTCCTCATTTAATATCAAAATTTCACATTCCTAAATACCAACAGTGATCTTACAGGAAGTCTTTAAGTATGGGGTAACTATCAAGTCACATAAAAGTATTCCAAAACTTTAATCTTTATTTGAAAGTTAAAATTTCATCATGGCAATAAATACTACTGTTTTCCTTGAAATAACAGGCTTACTTTATTTAATTTCAAGAAATGTCTGTCAAATACCCAAATATGAATAACCTCGTTTGGCAGTTTTTCTTTTCAGTAAAAATGTATTCTGTGTAAAAAGTTTAGATCACAACTTAATTGTCTTAAGTATTTTTTCTCATGCTCTAATGATGGACATGTTGGATATGGTATGGTGAAGTCAGCGTGGCCACAGGAGGAAATGGGAATGAGGCATGGAATGAAGAGGTTTATTATATTCGCAAGGCTCAGAGAGGGGAGGACACTGAGTGCCATGCAGAGCCACAGAGTAAGACACCAGAATGGTCAGCAGCTGGAGGGCAGAAGTAAGGGGAGAACTCAGGCCAAGGCATTTACTGGAGTTTCCGTGGAAAAGGCAAGTTAAAGCAAGTTTAGAACTGACTATTTTGAATCATTACAGCGTACTCCAAGGTATAGGGTGACCTGGTACCTGGCCCTAGGCTGACAATGGCAGAGAAATATTGCCTCCTGGGGTGTATAGGCCAGATAGGAGGAGGAAGAGCTCTGGATTGGCTAATTTACATTTAAAAGGCACAATCCTGGCTGAGTCCTGCTATCTCTGGAGGATCAGTCTCTTCTCTCCTCAGCCAGAAAAGGCTTTTTTTTTGTTTTGAGGGTTTTTGTTTTGTTTTGTTTTTAAGATTTTATTTATTTGAGAGAGAAAGCACTAACATAATTTTTGTTTCTTTTGTATTGTTTTTCTTAAACTAATTATTGCCTTAGGTACATATCCTCTATCAGCTGTGTAAATCTTTTGGCTATGCTTAAACATAACAGCAATTCTATCAAGTTCATCCTCAAAGAAGTCTCTTTAGAAACTTATCTGCTCCAAATGTAATTTAAGTTCCATGTTTCATACAGAAATTGTCAACCTGTAATTGCCATTTACCATTATCTTGGAAATAACTTCTCTTATTCTCTTTTTGATTCCCCTGTTTCCCGTGTCCCCACACCTTTTTGATAGTTTGTTCTCTTTTATTATTGGAGTATACATTGCAATTGCTTCCCAAGAATAGAGGTAAGTAATAAAAGTTTTAGACCTTGTAATTCTACAAATTGTGAGGTATACCTAACAATCAAATGTTACTTTTTCTAGCTACAGAATTCTGGATTGAAAATATCTTTCTCAGGATTTGGAAAGTATTTCTCTGCTGCCACCTACTTCACAGATTTGTGTTGACAGTTTCTAATGCTATTTTGATTCCTGATTCTTTCTTTGTTGCAACCTTTAGGGATTTCCTTTTTGTTCCTAATAATGGGAAGAATTATGATAACGTGTCTCGGTGAAGATCTTCTTCTATTTTCCATTTTGCTAAGAACTCAGGATGCATTTCAGTCCTAGGAAATATTCTTGAATCTTTTTCTTGATGAGGTGATCTCCTTCATATTTCCTATTCTATTATTGTTCTGAAACTACTATTATTTTGATATTGGATCACCTAGAATAGTACTATAATTTTACTATATTTTTCTCTCTGATATAACTATTTTTTCATTTTGTTCTCCTTTTCTATTAAATCTGCTCAATTTTAACTTCAACACTTTCACTGATATGTTTGTGTATGCTATCATATTTATAATATCCAAGAGCTCTTCTAAATTCTCTGAATGATCTATATAAAAGTGTTCCCTTTTTATGATTAGCATAGTCCTGCCATACTGCTCAGAATATTGTTTAATTTTGTTCACTCTTCTTTCATAGTCTTCATTTCCTCTATGTAATTGGTTATTATTTTGCATCAGCTTTTAGTCTATTTTCTAATTACCTATTAACCTTTATATAGTCACTCTCCATTAATATCACGGGCTAAAAAATGATTAGCTCAATATGCGTGGTGGAGCTTTGTTGAGTATCTGCTTTATAGTAGGATAACCTAGTTGAGGCATGTTTTCAAGGAACTGCTGTTGCCTGAATTCTCAGTTCTTTTCTTTGGGCTTTCAGATACCCTAGGCAAGTTTTCCCCAATTGCCTCCTGTAGGGTATAATTTGGCTGCTAGTAATCTTTGAGCCAGATGTAGTAAGAAAGAAAAGATCTCACTGTTCCGTGTATAAAACAATCACTTAATCTCCCTGTTTTCAATATAACAAATATAGCCTCCACTGTCACTGGTATCCTTCCATATGCAGATTCCCTCTTTGGCAATCTCCTGAGAACAACGTGTGTATTTCATCCTGACTAGATGGAGATAAGCCATAACATCTAGATGAACAGAGTATGGAAGGATTTGGAATACAACCTACTAGGTCAATGGGTCTTTAGTGTCATTTAGCTTTCTGGTTTACTATGCAGTTTTTAGTTTATAACTTTTAAAAATCTGATAAATTACTTATCCTTCATTAATCTGTTTTCTGTCTTCTAAAAATGGATGGCTACTGTGTATTCTCCTCTGTCTTTTTGCTTTTCTGTCTTTTATAAAAATTCCTTTATAAGGGTTTCTGGAAGGAATTGAGAGTAATGTTTCCATTAAATCTGCCATGTTACCCAGTCAGTTTATATTGCTGTGTGTGTGTACATGTATGTGTGCATGCACTTAGGTGATTTTAAAATAAACTTTTATTATAGCATACACATAACAATGCATAAATCATAATGTATACGAACATAACCATAGAGCTGGAACATTACTTACACACAGTAGCATCTTTCATGTCCTCAACTCAGAGGTCATTATTGTAATAAACCATAAACTCATGTTGCTTATTTTTGAACTTTATATAACTGGATTCATACAGTGTATATTCTATTTCATGTGGCTCTTTTTACTGTTATTTTTGTGAAAATCTTTCACATCATTAGCTATAATAAAAGTTTGTACATTTTGACTGTATAGTACTGCTATCATTAAATTCTCCAGTTGTAGTCCTAATGATGACTTTTGGAGCTGTATTCAAGTGTAGAATAATACAAATAATGCTGTGAAAACTTCTGTTTGTGACTTTTGGTACACGTCAAATTATATTCCTTTGACTATATGTCCATAAGTGAAAAATCTGCATTACAGGCAGTGTGTATTCTAATCCCTATTTTTAAAATATATTATAATTGTTTACAAAAATATCAAGTAATTAAGATTACTTGATCATAACCCTAAGTTAATTACAAACTGGTTGCTTAGTTCTTCTTTTCTCTTCCTTCTTTTACTCATTTTGTCATTTGATCTATATATAGATAAGAGTGTAGAGAACAATGGTTTAAAGAAATGAGAGATAGCTGATTAATCTTAGCAAAGTAGAGAATTCTGTCAAGAAAGTACATGGAAATGAGATGAGAAAACCAGGTTGCTGCTACATTTTCAAGGTCTTTGAGTGCTTGCTAAAGTGCTTTGACATACCCTAGAGATAGCTAAGGTTTATTGAAGGCTTGTTCCTTAAGGAGTTACAGAATAAAAGGTATTCTAGCAAAATATTTCTCTGTTAATATCCAAGACATATGAGGAAGGATAATATCTTAATATTAGAAAGTGTGAACATTCCTGCAAATAGTCTACAAACTATTTTTTCTAAAAAACTCATTATATTGATCAAGTTCATAGAATTTTCTACTCTTCTTTCTCTATTTATTTATTTATTTATTTATTTATTTATTTATTTATTTCTCTCTCTTTATTTAGAGAAACTCTTCAATAGTCTGCCAGAGTCGGTGAACTTGGTCTTAGTGATGAGACAGTCTGCAAAGTTGGTATATTGATATAAATTGTTTGGCCAATGAATATTTGTTTTGTGTATATTGATCAAAGATTTGGGACTTTTTACTTGAACTAATTTTTAATTTCAACAAAACCCAAATAAAATACAGTAAATAAATATCCACATCATTTCCCAGTCCTTTTATTCATTTATAAGATGCCACATGATAATATTTCTGGGTAGGCATGGAATAAGGCATGTATATGTGTGTGTGGGGGGGGTGTTATGTGCTGAACTGTATCCTCTTCAAAATTTATATGTTGAATCTCTAACCACCAGTACTCCAGAATATGACTACATTTTGAGATAGAGTTTTTAAAGAGGCATTTAAGTTAAAATGAGGCCATTATGATGGGCCTAATCCATTCTGGTATCCTTATATGAGGAAATTTGGAAACATAGAGACACAGAGGATGCTCATGTACATGGAAAAGCCACGTGAAAGCCAAGGAAAGAGGCCTGAGAAGAAGGCAACCCTGACAATATTTGATGTGGGGTTTCTAGCCTATGGCCCTCCTCAACAGATATATAACATAAGGATGAAAACTTCATCATGGAGTACTAAAGGGTGCCAGCTACATGAAAATATGGGTAAAATCCAACTTTCTCCTGTTTCTGTGTTTCAGTCTTTATCATTTTATAAATTTTATGGAGAATTTAGTTTGTAAATATGTTTTGTGTTTCCAATACTAAAACTAACCAAAAGATTTGTTGAGGCACATTTCATGAATAGTATGACTGTCAATTGAAAGTAGAAAGAGGCAACTTGAAAACTCCAGATGTTCAATTACATATTTGTAAAACTCCTTATATTTAGCATTCCAATTACAATGGCCTACACCAAGAAATTCCTGTGTTCATTTTAGATGCTTTGTGATGAAAAAAAAAAAAAGGCCAAGTTTTAAAAAAGAAATAAAACCATAAGTATTTTGGAAATATTTTTGGAGAGCCTAATTTAACAAAATTCTAAAATCTCTAGTGATCTGGACATTTAAAAGAATTGTATTGAAATATTAAATAAGGAATGTCAGAAATGCTTGTATAGTCATTTCATACATCTCTATTACATGGGAAAGAGAGTACTTTTGTTTCATTTTGTGGAGAGAAATTTTTAACAAATGAGATTTCAAAAAAAAAAAAAGGTTGTATTAAGATGAGTAGAAGTTAAACATGTTTCATCATGTTTCATTATTATAAAAAGCAAATTAATTCATATAGGGTATCTTCTCTGAAGATACTTTAAAACATTTCTTCACATTCCAGGATATTGATTGGAATGTATCTAGTGTTAGTAAATACAAGTAGTTTAAGTGCTTGGTAGACTCAAGGCTGGTTTCTTAGAGGCAGAACTCAAACTTAGAAATAGGATTCTCTTTCCAATCTTCCTCATATACAGCTCACTGATGAACAGTAGGTTCATGGAACTTAGAGTCACAGGCTTTACACTAGTTTTGTGTTCCTTTGCTATTGTTTCTTCCCTTTATATATCACTCCCCCTGCTCCATATGTATCATCACAGTAGCATCAAAATTTTCACTACCATTTTTTACAACTTACACTCAATATCTAGGAGGAAGAAATTATATTCCAGTATACTAAATTTAAACTGATAATAAGACCAAAACACATAAATTATCACATTCTCTATGAATTTTTATGATATTAATTTGTGTTAAAATATGTATCTCCTTCTAATGTGCCATATTATGCCATTAACTAAAAACTACCTTTCTCAACTCCATTTGCTTTCCTTTTTAAAGTGGGACGATCATTTGCCCATTATTTACATCATCATAAAGAAAGTTTGGAATATTTTAACATCCCTCTAGTTCCATAGTACCTGCCAACTAATATTCCTCCCACAAAATCTAAGTATATCTCTCTTCTTATCCTTGTCACATTATATCTATTAACTTTAGACTCACAAATTGATAATTTAAGTTGTTGTATCTGACCCAGTTTCTTCTCAGTTTCCTAAGTTACCATCATCAGGTTTCAATTTGAACGACCGTCATCATTTTTTTGTTTTACCTTCTCTCTGCTTTGGTAGACTTTTCATATGGCCACAAACTGGATGAAGAATTTCACACTATCTCCCACATACTGAAATTTGAAATTTATCTGATCACAAGAGCCTTCTCTTATTCCCCCTTTCAATCATTTCACTGAATTCAAATTTCAAACATAGGAAATTCACTACCCCTTTTTAAGTCTAATAGTCTTCTTGTTCCTTCTTCATGCTTTCAGTTACTTTTTTTAAAGATAGCTCAGCTCTTTACCAGAACCTCATATCCTTCTCCATGACCTTCCACTATACTTGATCTTGCCAATTCCCAACTGTGGTTCAAACCAATGGTCTATTGCATTATCTGGATAAAATTACATAATCTGAAAAAAACTGATAGTTTCCAATCTCAAATAGACCTTCAACTGTTACTTGGTGGTCTTTCCACTAATTTCTAGTTGGATAAATCTTCTATTTTCCTATGTGGTTAGTCTCAGCCATTTCCTTTCACTCAGCCAAGCAAAACCTAACCAAACAAACAACATAAACTGTCTCATAAAAAATAAACACATGAAGCATACTCAAACATAACTATAGGCTCACAATTCCTAGCTTCTTTCTTTTTAGTCTCAGAGGAAGATGTGCTCTGTTGCAAGCCACAGTAATTCTATCCACTTGTGTCATTGCCCAGAAGCCCCTCCATTTCCTCTGAAACATGCAACCTTGTTATCCTTTTCCTTTCTCATCCTCACCACTTGCTTCTTTCAATCACTCTAGAAATACATTAAAATATTCCTTTCCAAAAAATACATTGATATTTAAAATTCTCCCCTAAATGAGGAAAAGTGGAAAAACATGACAAGTTCTACTTCAGCCTGAAGACCACAATTGGCATCAATAGTCATAAATCATATTAATAGTATATAACCTTGATGGGATGTAATAAAAGTGACACTTTACTCTTGTGATCTACCTTCCTCAAATCCATAAGCTTAGCTTAATCACAAGAAACCGTACTCAAACTGCAAGTTCATCTAAAACTAAGAAAGAGAAATTGTCAGTCAAGAAGAAGCTAAAGAGAACTGACAACTAAATATAATGTGATATCTTGGATGAGATCTTAGAATAGGAAAAAGACCTTACGTAAAAACCAAGGAAATCTGAATAAATCATAGACTTTTTAAGTAAAAATATATCAATATTGGTTCATTAATTATAATGTATTACCATAATAATGTAAGATATTAATAACAGATTAAACCATGCATAGGGGTCATATGGGAATTTTTGTATTATCTGCTCAATATTTTCTGTAAACCTAAAACTGTTCTAAAAAATTAAACTCTATTATTAAAATTGAAAAAAAAATGGTGGCCCAGGAGTTACTTCATCTAGAGGGGGATGAAACAATACCCTATATTAATAATAAAGCTCATATTCACATTAGCAATTGCAGCTTAAGCGTGTAGCCATAATAGCTCTCCTGATTCTAAACTCCAGAATTTGTCAGAATAATGAACAAAATGAGGTTAAAATGGAAAAATCCAGGCTTCCTTATATTGAAGTACTTCTGTAAAACATATAATATGGGAGGACTGAGCTGAGCAGAGCATAACTGGTTGCTCTGTTTGGGTAGCTGTCAAGAGTTAGGAAAGCAGAAAGGGATCTGATCTGCATATGCCAGTTTCCATTCTCAAAAATACCATCAGGATTCAAGAGGAGAGAACGGAATTAAGCAGCTTAGCAGCAGACCAGGATCATAGTTAGTCAAGGTCTCTTAATACAGAAATGAGAATGGGATTTTCTTTCTAAGAGAGAGAAGGCTAATTCCAGGAAAAAGTCTTATAATATGTCTCAGTTACAAGCAATGGATACACATAAATAGATGTCATTGCTTACAGGACTGACAACTAACCTGCAACAAATCAGCAAAGTGAAAATTACCATCAAGACATTGTCAACTTTGGAATACAAAAAATAGGGCAAATGCAATAAAAACTTTTGGAAAATGGACTTTTATTTTTAATAACTTATTCTTGTGTGTTTTAAGTAAGCTCTATTCCCAATATGGGGCATGAACTCCCAACCCCAAGATCAAGAGTCACATTCCAATATCAAGGGTCACATTCTCTACCAACTGAGCCAGCCAGGTGCCCCACAAAATGGACTTTTAAATAATAAGTTCAATTCTTCCTCATTATTCTGAATTAAACTTTTAGGAACTAAATGGATTGGCTGACCAAAGGAAACCAATTTTTCTCACTTACCAATGTAAATTATTTGACAGTTTACTTAATTTAATTCTTTAGCAGAACAGTTTTGCTTGTTTGTTTGTTTTCCACATCTGGCCGTATCGGCAAATTATCTTCTCTCCTGAGCATTCCTTTGAATCTCCACTGTCATTATAATCTATTGTAAACTACTTTTCATGTGCTTCAGTGCCTTCTACATTTACAACTCATAGTTGTTGTTTTTTTTTTTTCAATTTAATTTCCAGTATCTACAAAGGACATAAAAATTATTTAGTTAAATTTGTTCCTTGTCACCATTGAGGTAGAAAATAGAACTACTGAATACATTTATTTTTTTACTTAGCTCAGTGTATTTGCTGACAGCACAACCTAAGACTCATCCTCATTCATTGATTACCTACATTATGGCAAGATCTTTCAAATTTTTCAAAACCTAAATATGGCGCTCTTATCTAACCAATCCCTTTACCTACTAACACTGTGACTTACATTATGCATAGCCCTGCTACCAAAAATACCACTTCCTTTTCTAGAAATCTTATCAATTTTTGGGTTGAAATATTTTCTACTATAACTAAGCCACCAAAGATAAGATAAAGTAAAAATATCATAGTACTTCTTCAAAACCTATCAATGTATCTAATATATTATAAGTATTGATTATTCCTAAGGGGTTATTTCTCAAGTAAGACTTGATAAGTTAAGTGCAGATTTATACTCCGTGTCCACACCTGAAGCTACAAATACTTTTGAAGTATTGAAGTAAGTAGAGTGTAATTAGGAAGGCAGACTTCTCCTTTCCATAGATGTTCCAGCTTCAAATATGATAGGCATCTCTGACTTGTTTCTCAATATCAACCTCTATCAATTCTGACACTTCAACTAGAAAGATCTTTTTGAAAAACAAATCTGAGCTTCTCCTGATCTCTGCACTCTTCCTATATTCAAAACTCTTGAATAGTTTATAATTGTTCTTAGGTGAAGCTCAATAGGCTTAATATCTCATGTCATGCTCCCCCATGTGCTCTCTAGGGTATGACACCTGGGCCTTCTTCAGTTACTGGACATCTGTTACTCCCTGCCATAAAGCCTTTACATATCATGTGTCACTTTCCTTGAAAGTTTTTCCTCACTACCACCACTTATATAAGATCTCCTTTTCTTCCTTCATATCTAGTTCAGACTTCAGCATTATGTAAGATGTACCTAAATTGTTTTATTACCTTATTACATGCCCTTACATACTCTCAAAGAACCGTGCAGTTCAATAATTAATATCCGTTTCTCCCACAAGAACCACGGTCCACCATTAATTGTCCTATACCAAGAATAGTGGCTGAGTAGTGAATAAATAGCTAAATTTGATTGTAATACCATTTTCATTCAGAGATAAGCTATTGATTAATGGCAGTCATAAATAGATAATGGATAACTGATTTAAGAAAAAGAAAAACCTAGGAACGTTGAGACTTCTATAATCTATTTTTTTTATGCAACCTTATGCAACCTTTATGCAACCTTTAGCTAGCTTTTTTTGGTAACTAAGCTATGCTCTCAATAGTCAGAGCATGGCAAATGGAATTCATTCCATTCCACTCCAGCACTTATAATCATGATTGAGAGTATTAATTATATGCTTTTAAATTTGCTTTCGTCCTTGCAGGTATAGTGAGAATTTAGCTTTTAGCAAGTATCTGATAAGGCATTAGAAGAAAAACTACTTTAGATATAATAAGCTGCATAGTATAATATAAAGAATGGTACAGTATGAAGGAAGGGGAATCTAAATAAAACTAAAATAAATCTAAAGGCTTCTGGGTTGGAAATATATGAAGTTTTGGCTTGGTGACTGCAAATGATCCATGTTACCTGAGTTTATCTCTATAAAAAGAGGAGAATATCTATCTGACAAATTTATTGTAACAAAATAATAAAAGTAGTAACTACTGAGGTGACAACACTTGATTAATTTACAACTGCTTATAGGTGAAGTTCAACCTACTGCTGATATTGGAGCTGGGTGAAACCGTATTATCTTATTTATAGAGTAAGAATATCTCAACTATTTCTGTTACCCAAAATAAACAATTTAAAATATTACTGCTTTTATATACAGTTGATTTTTTAAATTAAAAAAATATTTTATTTATTTGAAAGAGAGCAAGAGAGAGCGAGTGTGCATAAGCAGGGGGTAGGGAAAGAGGGAGAAGCAAACTCTCTGCTGAGCAGGGAGCCCATTTTAGAACTTGATTCCAGGACCCTGGGATCACAACCTAAGCCAAAGGCAGATGCTTAACTGACTGAGCCACCCAGGTGCCCTACAATTGACTTTTTAAAATATATTTTCTACTTGGATTTCTTTCTTTATAATTGACATGGTTAATTATTATTATAAATGAAGATTTCCTTTCCTTTTTTCCCACAAAGGTATTTTCTCTGGATTATGTAATCATGACAATCTTATCAGTTTTCTGACTATCAAGGAAAAACAAGTGATCACAATTGAGTGGCCTGAAGAAAACCAATCAAGGTCATTCAAATCAATATGTTTAACTTGTAATCATTTATACTGTATGTTTGCAAAAAGCATAAAGCTCAGTTTATTGAAGCTTCATTTGGAATCAGCAAAAATTATGGGGAGGGATTTTATAGTTGCATTTTATTTTAAATCTGGAAAATGAAAACAAAAGATTTTTAATATTTTCAATGAATAATCTGTTCTACTTCAAACTGTAAATGCATTAAACTATTTCTTTGAATATACCTGCAAAATATTCATGTACTAAATTAATTCTAAATTTGTGACTATTAGGATAGATGACGTTGTCTTGTAACAGACTGTGTATTCTCCATTTTATTTATCATTTGGAAAGTGGGCAAATATTACCATTCATATAAATTGTAAGTGATTTTTTTTCCTAAAAATCTGAGAAAACACTATTTGATGGGAAAAAGTAGTAGTTACACTGTTAAAACCAATGTAACAATACAGAAAACAACAGGTAAAAATAATCTTAATAAAATTTATTTCAGAAAGTATCCTAAAGTCAAGAGAACAGTTAGCTCTCTGAAAAATTTTCTCAAATTAGCTATGAGGCAAAAAAGTCTCTTTTATTAGTCATAATACTCCCTTACATTTCTAAATACTTTAGATACCTTTATATACGTTATCTGATTTGATCTCTACAATAACCCTATGAAATGAGGAAAACAGACCAATATTACATCAAAAATGTTAAGGAAGATTTTGAAATCTAGCAACTGATAAGGGGCACAAAGCCCTCTTTTTAAATTGCCAACATAGTACTCTTTCCATGCTACTACAAGTCCTCTTTATTATATGTGTGTGTGCATATGTGTGTATATATACACACACATGTATATAGAACCAGTGGAGAAAAAAGATAAGCACCATATTTTCAGTATTTTGTTGGCGAGAGTGAGGGAAGCTGTGAAAAGTTACTTCAAATTTATCATTAAGCAAATATAGTAAAATTCACTGAGAATGCAAATGTAATTTAACCATTTGGTCCCAAAACAAATTTAAACTTGTAATTTAACATGTTTACTTATGCCATATCCTCAAGCCACAATTCCTAGAGGGTCACATACAGAGAACAACATAATACATGTTACGGGAAAGGAACCATGAGCTTAGGGAAGCTATTTTATAAGAGGCAGTAAGCATGTTGTTCTTTGGTTCAGAATGAAACTATGTCTTCTCTTCCAAGCAAACTAATCTGCTGCTTCAGAGGAAAGTACTTTATCTCCCAGGGCTGTTCACTATACAAACTCTTTGAAAATATAGTCAAAAATAATAGCGGTCAGTGCTTCGCACACAATGTGAACAGAAAAGTAAATGGCCTGAATGAAAGATTCATGTTACCCAACAATATCAACCCTTCATCTTTATGTATCTTTTATACTATCACGGCTTCTGGTGAATTTTTCTATTCCATCCACCACTTGGATTAATATGGTTAACAAATTAATATGATTAATATGAGAACAATTTGTATAATTTTTCTCATATAACACATTTCATTAAGAATTCTACCAAAAGGACTCCAAGTAAGAGTAAGGCCAACCTGCAGTACCGACATCAAGCATTACCCTAAATTCCTGTACTCAGTCAGCTGAACAAATCCATAAACCATCAGGATCTATCTTAAATATCTAGATGACTTTCCCCTTAACTTCCTATATTGATCTTTTCATTTTCCCTGAGACATTAATCCAAGTACAGAACTATGTATTAGTAATTATACTGATTCTGATTCTGCCTTGGCACGCAAGAATGCCTAGAGTGATTTTATCATCCATAAAAAGTCCTTAGGACAATGAGGTGATACTGATATGAACGTCTTTCATGGTCAAAGTTGTCTTATTTCAGCTAAAGACAGAAACAAATTTCATATTGTTTCCAATTGAATGACTCCCCTCATAGGCATGACTACCTCTGTATAGTTATAAAGTCAATTATACCTCTGGAAGCTCCCCCGAGTAAAAGGTAGCCTCATTTGGAGACCTCTGTAGTCTTCCGAGACTTACATAATCTCCTGGTATTTCTTCCAAACTTGAAAGTCTCTAATAATCTTTGCTAATCACTATAATTTGGGGAGGAAGGTAAGGTAACGACAAGAAGTACAGCATCAGAGGTATACATGGTGTCACTGGACAAATAGAAGCTTTTATAGTCATCAAGACCCCAAGTGGGACTTATGTCGGCAGGAGGCCCAAGTTGACAGCATCTTTATTGTAGCTTTCCAGTGAGCTGATTGTTCTTAAAGTTCTCATTTCAGTTCAAATAATTATGACTAAATCTTTTGGGGATGGAACTTTCTTAGGGGAACCAGTCCATCTTTTTTGTTTGTTTATGCCACCAGGCAGAAGGTATTTGTCTACCAAGGGAATGAATAAGAAATGGTTACACAGTAATTGAGGTTGGGAAGATACCTGGATGCACTGACAGCTGTTTTTAAATGAAAGGTACAAGAGCTGAAGCCATGCTCTGTAGTTTCTGATTGACTTCTAGGTAAAATTAAGGAGAGTTCTAATCAAATCATGGTCAGAACTATCAGGCAGGAGATGACAACAGTCAGTTAAATTTAAGGTGCTTGATACATCAGTTTATGGGGGCCATATCAGAATCTTTTCCTTAATGAGAAATGTTCATGGTTCTGAAAGATTACGATCACTAATGCCTCCATTATCATACTTCATGGAGTCTTTCCTTCCCCAGGTTGTTCAATTCTGTAATATTTATCTCCATTTAAAGAAGTTTCTCTACGAGCTGCTGCTCTGAATGTAAATCGTGCAATAAGCGTGGTGTGAACTGCCTTTGGACGCAGCCATGTGTTCCATGATTGTTTTCTCCTTATACCCCCTAAAATTTGTTGTGTCCCATTCTAGCAGCTATAAATTCATTCTTCAACCATTTATTGCCTAAATCCAGACCTTTTGTCCAAGAAGGACAAAGTTTATATAAAACTCACAGGGTGCCTGGGTGACTCAGATGGTTAAGCATCTACCTTCAGCTCAGGTCATGATCCCAGAGTCCTGGTATCCAACCCCATGTCCAGCACCCTGTTTGGTAGGGAGACTGCTTCTCCCTCTGCCTATGTCTCTGCCTCTCTCTCTCTCTTTCTCTCTCTCTCTCTCTGTTTCTCATGAATAAATAAATAAAATATTTTTTTAAAAAAACCTTACATTGGGATCCCTGGGTGGCGCAGCGGTTTAGCGCCTGCCTTTGGCCCAGGGCGCGATCCTGGAGACCCGGGATCGAATCCCACATCGGGCTCCCGGTGCATGGAGCCTGCTTCTCCCTCTGCCTGTGTCTCTGCCTCTCTCTCTCTCTCTCTCTGTGACTATCATAAATAATAAAATAAAAAATAAAAATTAAAAAAAAAAAAACCTTACATTATGTCCACCATTTAACCATGTAGGCTACTATGAGAGATCTGGTGTAGGTTCTAATGGTATCCAGTGTACTCAACCAACTGCCATTATCCTTCTGATCAAAGATTATCTTGCTTCAAAAAAAAGAATTCAAGGTGGCTGAACAAGAATTATTTTTAGTTCCCTAAATTCCATTTGGCTATACCCGATGTACTAAACAGAGTGCCCTGGAGTTGATGTTTAGGGAAAAGAAAGAATTATGCCAAGGAATAGTCTAGATGCAATCTCACATTTAAATAGTTCTATGTAACTCCCCACCCATTTTGTCATGAGAATTAGCTGGGAAGTCTCACAGAGAAGACCCATTTCTGGGGACAACTGTACTCAGTGCATAAAACAGCCTTACTAAAGTATAGGCTTTAGAAGTAGATTTAGAAGTCTTTTTAATTTTTGAATAAGCATTTTCAACACCAGAGACTAGACAAAACCAGATGCCTATGGATGCTAAGAGGTACAGAAGATCAACAAAATACCTTGACTTGAATACCAGCCTACTGTTGAATGACTCTTGTAAAAGAAAAAGAAGGAAGAGGAGGAAGGGATGGAGAAGGAATATTAAGAGGAGGAGGAAGGGAAAGAGGAAGTGGAGAAGGAGGAAGAAGAGTTCTTTGTTTTCCTAATGACAGACCAAACAGCTTGGCCATTGTCAAAATCAAAAAGGTCATTTAAAATGTAATGAGGGGGATCCCTGGGTGGCGCAGCAGTTTAGCGCCTGCCTTTGGCCCAGGGCGCGATCCTGGAGACCCAGGATCGAATCCCACGTCAGGCTCCCGGTGCATGGAGCCTGCTTCTCCCTCTGCCTATGTCTCTGCCTCTTTATCTCTCTCTCTATGACTATCATAAGTAAATAAATAAAAAATTTAAAAAAAATAAAATAAAATGTAATGAGGCTCACCAAGGAGAGCATTGACCAGAGCTATAAGAACAGTTAAGGTCTACCTATGAGTGGAACAATCACATCCATTTTGGTTCTGCATAGCTGACACAAAGGTAGAAAAGGTATACCAACTAGCTTTTCATCTTCAAGTTTTAGCTTGGCCAAACCATCAGTGAACCAAGCTTAAGAATGAGGGGAATCTCTGTGAATAAAGGACTCCGCTGAGTCAGAGGCTAGGCTTTTGGTGGCAGAGTAAAGGACAGATTTTCTACCAAAGGGATAGCTGTCATTTTTTCAGATAAACTCAATATGCCACTGGGGCCAGGCCTTCTGTGTTACTGAGTATACAATTTCCCTTTGACCAGTGAGGCTTGAGCTTTCTATACTTGTTAGTCACTGAGTCTAAGTTGACTCACCTCAAAATGGGAATATCACACCAAAGAGTCACCAAGCCTCCATGGAGCAGGTATTTAATTTTGACAAGAGCTCAGTAGCAATTTAATAGCTCCCTTTCAGATGGCACATGTCTAGTAGCCATGTCAGAGAGGCAACGAGTCTGAAATCCTGAGTCTACTTTCCTTTGCTAGGCTACCTTCCTTTGCCAAAGGCTCCAATTTGTAAAATAATCATAGGGAGTTTTAGTTCAAAAAGTTCATTAAGGTTATGGAGCCCTAAATTTAGAGAACATTCCAGGGCTTGCTGGACATCTTTCAACCCAAAGCATTTATTTGGACCTCTGCCAACAAATGTTGATTTATGAGATAGCCAATATAAAGAACCAAGTAGAATTCTCAAGTGAAGCACAAAGTATCTCCAATATCCAACATGACTAAAAGGTGTTGGCCTTCCTTTTTTTGTGGTGGTGATAGAGGTAGAAGTCTTTCCTTGACTACCAGAAATATTGAGCATTATGAATCTGCATCTAATCCCAATAAGTGTACCTGCCTTCCATTCTAGAAAGAGACACCATCTCTATATTCCACAGCTATGAGAAAAACCTGCCCTTTGCTCTCAAAAGAGACACTATCTCTATCTTCCAATGTTATTTGCTATATAAGCATCCTTGAAAGAAAGTTTGGTATAAAAAACAAAACAAAACAAACAAACAAGAAAGTTTGGAAGAAAGGAAGTCAATGCCTCTGCTTGGAAGACACGCAAAACCATAAGAGATCCAAGGAGAAACATCTCCTAAGAAAAGAGTAGTAGATAAACCAAATGACTGGACAGTTCTGTTCAAGTTCACTGAAGTCACAGCCTGTATTATTATCACCAATTATTGTAATGCAATTAGATTTCAGTATTTTTCTTCACTGTTTCATCATTAAGTTATTGCTTTATAGTAAAATGTACTTATTGCTTTGTTCATTCAAACCCTTACACTGTTCATGGACTACTAGTGAATAAAAAACATTTTTAAAGAGACTAATATAAACTATGCTCTCTTCAGGTTCTTATTTCAGAAGCTCTAATACCATATCAAGTATTTTTAAACTCTGCAAATAGGCCTAGATAAACATAATATAAAAAACTGGTTTTAAACATGAAATGTTATACACACTAAATATATCAATGAGAGTCACATTACTGATGGAAGCAGCTTAATAAAGTAGAAAGGACACAACCTTGCAAGTTAAAGTATAAGTCATATCTCTAAACAAATTAGGAAATAAGAGATCTTGGGAATGCCATACAAGTTAATTTCCTTATCTAAAAAAATTGGCTGACTACCTATTTAATTGATTGCAGCTGATAAGGATACTGAAATGATATTTGAACATGTCTAGGGCAGCCCCGGTGGTGCAGCGGTTTGGCGCCACCTCAGCCCAGGGCGTGATCCTGGAGACCCTGGATCGAGTCCCGCGTCGGGCTCCCTGCATGGAACCTGCTTCTCCCTCTGCCTGTGTCTCTGTCTCTCATTCTCTCTCTGTGTTTCTATGAATAAACAAATAAAATCTTAAAAAAAAATGAACATGTCTAGCAGAGAGGCCTAGAAAACCAGAACACAGTAATTTCTTCTCCATTTTCCGTGGATGTCATAACAGAAATATCTCACCCATCTTCACAAACAGAGTAACATTCTACTTTTTCCAAGCAATTCTCCTTAGAAGTCTGTGTATGTTCCTGGAGGTTCAATATCTCCTCAGGAGTTATGGGCCCCAAAATACAGCTTAGAACAACAGTTAAAACACTAAAATAGGTACATATTAACTCTACTATCAAAGAAAAGAAAGGGTTCTCTGGGAACTGCACCCGAGTTTAACTCCAAGAACATCTAATTATAATGTGCTATGGTATCTTACATTTTTATTAATCTTCAGAGGTCACTTCTCCATACAGTACCTCACTCACTTCTCATACTTAAATCCTTGGAGAATATAATATAGGAGACATAGTAAATTTGAAGTGAAGAATTTATCTAGCTTCCTGAGAGGGACTGTTATTAAGTTTCACTATGTGTATTTTTCCTTCAAAATATATTCAACTTTCAAATCTATGACAAAGCAAATAACTAAATTCTGTATATCTCTGGTAGTTTGAGTTGATTCATATCTATTAGTTGTGAGGGAATAAACTTCACTCAAACAATATGAATGAGACTACTAATTTTAAATCATAATCCTAGTTTTTGAAGTGAGGGATAGTTTATTTTCTGGATCTATATAATATATTCATTGTCCAGGTATCTGAACCAAAGAAGAGATAAAATATCCCCTTCTTTTGAGATATAATACTAAAAACCGTAGTTATGTATTATCAAACATATCAAACGACACATCTGTTTGAGAGAATTCTCTATGAAGAGGTCAAGGCCAGACTCTTTGTTGGTCAATAGGATACAGTGAAACACTTGTCCATAGAAGTGTGGAGTACTTGAGAACTGAATTTAGGGATCAATTCAACATGTAATAGCCAAAGTAAAATTTTATATCTGACTTAGGTATAATTTTGTGTATATTTATTTTGACAATAGCTTCATAGAATATTTGCTTAATTGAGCCAGATTTTGGAATCGCAAAAAAAAAAAAAAAAAAAAAGGAATTGCTGTTTTGCTTAAATAGCTCAATGAATTGATTCAATTTATCCCAACAACCAGTTCAAGGCTATTTTATTTTCCCCTGAATTGACTAGTTGATTTGTCTTCATGTAAATCTCAGTCCAAAAATATTTCTGCTGAGTCAGCATCACCACTTCCTGCAACTAGCCATGAGGCTAATTTCAGCAGAGGTTTGAAATTAGGCAAGATAATGAAATAGGCTAACAATCTGGCTCAAACCCTAATTTATAGTCTTATTTAAAATTAAAGTTGGCTTTGCCCTTGGCCCTGAGACCAGAGAAACACTGCAAGCTTAAGCCTATCATTAGGCCAACCAGAAGAATGCAGCTAAATTACAACTATATTCGTCCTTGGAATCATTCATTTTCTTTACTTCTCCTTACTGTTCCTGCCTTGACACATCCATAGTCTGTGGTTTCCCTGTCCATGTGTCAAGTCCACATGGGAATGCATCTCTCCAGGCTGCTCTGTTCTAACACTGCCTTTGCCCTACACATTTCCTTCTCCCCTCACCTCTTGCTAAAATATATTTGTGCAAAGAAAATTGACTCAAAGCATTTTTTAAAAAATTTTTGCTTCCCAGCTATCACAGTATTTTTCAAGAAGCAGACGTTGAGATAGAGTTAGGGGTGCAAGATGTGTGACTGATACCAGAATGATAAGAGACTGGAAGTAGGATTAGGGCAGAGAAAGACGTTGAATTGAAATGAAGACTGGACAAAAAAGGCAAAACAAAGAATTACAAAACAACAATAACAAAGAGATGAAGCCTGAACAAAGCCTTGGCCAACTCTGTTGGAAGCCCTAGAGCAAATACTGCTCAGCAGGTCTGCGCTACTTTTGGCATAAATGACGAGAGCCTCTTACCCCTACCTTGTTCAGTCACCACATGTAGGCTCCCCTAAGAGTTGTAAACTAGTATGAGAGATAAAATATCCTCTTCTTTTGAGATATGAGCTTGACTGAAAATGTAGTTATATGTTCTCAAGCACATCAAACAACACATCTGTTTGAGAGAATTCCCTGTGAAGAGGTCAAGGACAGACTCTTTGTTGGCCAATAGGATACAATGAAACACTGGTCGGTAGAAGTATGGAGTACTTGAGAACTGTCTTTACAGATTAATTGTTATTATTTATTTTATATCTGTCTTAGGTAAAATTTTGCATATAAACTGCTATTTGTATGTAAACTGTTCACTGGAGGCAGTGTATTGACTGCATTCCCCACAGCTGGCCAAAAGTCTCTCTTTGAAAGGGAATCCAAAGAGAGCATCTCCATGTGATTCTGACTCACGTGATCGAGTAATTCATACTGAAGTCCTGAGTGCTAATGACTCAATTCAATGCTTTTTTATATGTATTCCTTTGAATAGATGTTAAGACATATTTTAGAAAATGTTTTGTGCTCAAGTAATTCTGTGAAATGCTGCATCACATAAAATTAAAGAATTTCCTTTGCTACAGGATTTATCATCCTTATTAATAGTAATGCATTATCCACTATACAACGTGGCATCAAGAGGAAAGTTATAGAGTGGATATTTCCTAGCTGTATTTATATACAAAAGCTTTAATTTTCTCCAAATAATATATTTAATATCTTTCAGGACACTAATGGCCCACATAGCACAGTTTAGGAAATTATCTAATTATAGGACACATAACACAAAAAAATATATAAAATTTGCATTTCTCAGGACAATTCTGAAAATAGAAAGTCTTCTTAACACAAGAGATTGACTCAAATTCTGTGAATGTAAGTGCCATGAAACAACTGTTAAAAGTGATTCTTAACGACACAGTTTCTTTGAAGCATTCAAAAAAAGGATTCTGTCTACTATGTTTACAACAAAATGAACAAGGATAGAATGAGATTCTTGCTCAAGGGAAATGGAGTAATGTTAATACATCAGAAAAATCTTATCAGTCTCTTTGGTGTTTTAGGCTTTTCCTTTAAGGAAACTGGTCACCAAACCGGAAAGCTTAGAACAAGCACCATAAATAGAAAACTGAAATTCCATGACAGGCAAGGATGGGATTTTTAAAATTACTAATTATATGCATAAAAGTTAAATTTCTGATCAACCAAGACTTTTAGAGCAGGACAAATTTTTTAAAAAAGACAAAGGATTGATTTCAGAAACCACAAGTCTGTGAGCAAATCTGATTTCTTAAGAGAAAAATCTAGAGTATCATATTAAATAGCTGGTTTGTGGGCAGCCTGGGTGGCTCAGTGGTTTAGCACCGCCTTCAGCCCAGGGCATGATCCTGGAGTCCTGGAATCGAGTCCCATGTCTCACTCTCTGCATGGAGCTTGCTTCTCCCTCTGCCTGTGTCTCTGCTCCACTCTCTCTCCCTATGTCTCTCATGAATAAATAAATAAAATCTTAAAAAAAAAACCAAAACGTGGAAACAATGAAATTTCTCCTGAAATTAATCATGCCAAAATAATCTGATTTTATTTTTTAAATTGTTATTTAATTGGTAAATTAATATAATATTCTAAATATTGCTGAATTTTAGCTGACTATAAGCTATACTAGGCAATTTATGATCTTCTGGTGAGCTACATAGTAAAATATTGGCTGATATTATTATTATATGGGTCCTTGCTAATTGAATAGTTTCCTAAAAGAAAATTGATTTCTTATGCTTTTTTGGAAAAAATATTACATTGATATGCCACTGAATTCTATCTTTGATCTTATTTTTATGAAATTTATCCTAACATGCTTGGTGTTTCTATCAGCAACTTTGAAAACAGAAATAGCATGCTTATTAAATTCTTAAGCAATGAAAAATTAGAGGGCTGATTTTAGGTTCTGACAACCAAAGTTCAAACTATAAGAAAGCACTATGGCTAGAGATATAGCTTCAAACAGAGATCAATTTCACAGGAAGATAAAATAATCTGTACATTGGTCCAGTCAATCAGTTGTTTAAGTGTACTCTGGATATGACCAGAACTTAACAGAGTTCATAGGAAAAAGACTTGGAAGTTTTAGTAGATTACAAATTTAATGTTTCTACACTACAATGACACTGTTAAAGAGGCTCACATAATTATTACATGGAAATAATAGGATTGTTCTGTTCAGAGATTAAATTCAGACATTCTGCTTTGCCTTAGAGATCCCACATCTGGAATATGTTTAGTCTTGGCTGTGATATTTTAATAAGAGGCTGACAAACTACAAGGCTTTGAGGTACAGAAACCAGGATGTAATTGTGCTACATCAAAAATATATGAAGGAACTGTTGATTTTAGCTTGAAGAAGACCAAATTAAAAGATTAAGATAGTATTAGATGTGCTATCATAAGAGGGAATAAGGTTGTCATGTGATGTTCCTTAGTAAAAGATAAAGTGCCTGTCTGTATGTTTGTATATTAATCTCCTAGATAGATCCTAACAAATTTTTTCAAAGTTGGTATCTTCAAGCAATGGAAATGTTTTCTCACAGCTTTATAGGCTAGAAATTCAACATCAAGATGTCAGCAGGGTCATGCCTAAAGTCTCTAGAGACAAACACTCCTTTGCTTCTTAGCTTTTGGTGGCCACCAGCAATCCCTGGCATTCCTTGGCTTGCAGCTACATCACTCCCACCTCGGTCTGTATCATACCAATCATGTTTCTCTCTGTGTGTCTTCACATGGCCTGCTTAAAAGGACAGCGATTATTGGATTCACGGCCAACCTTATTCCAGTATGACCTTATCTTAACTAATTAAATCTTCAAAATTCTTATCTCCAAATAAGGTCACATTCTGATGTTCAGGTAGACATTATCCTGGAGGAACACATTTAACACTGTACAGTCTGCCTCTAACCCCCGCCCCTCAAATTCATGTCTGTCCCATATGCCAAATATATTCACTCTATCTTAACATCCTCCCAAGTCTTAACCCATTTAATTATTTCTATACCCAAAACTTCATCTAAATACTATCAACTCAAAAAGTTCCAAATCTCATCTAAATCAACCTAAATCAGTTATGGTGAGACTCTGGGTATGATCCATTCTAAAGCAAAATTCCTTCCCATCTGTGGACCTGTGAAACTAGGAAGCAAGTTATGTGCTCCAAATATATAATGGTACAGGCATAGAATAGATATTCCTAGTAGGAAAGGAAGAGAATACAGCTGTTATCATTCTAGTTTCTACCTCTGGTTGTCCCATAGATGCCTTCCCTGTGCATTTTCTTCGTATAACCTTTGCATAAGGACACTAGTCATTGGATACAGGGCCCATCCAGATCCAGTGTGACCTTAACTAATTACATCTGCAAAGACCTAATTTCCAAATAAGGCCACGATCTGAGGTTCTAAGTAGACATGAATTTGGGGGAAATATTCAACCCAGTATAATCTGGTTTGTGTTTCAAAAATAAATGTTCCAACTCATTTAAGGCTAGCTTTAAAAAAAAAAAACTTTATTTATATGTTTATTTATTTTTTGAGAGAAAGAGCAGGAATGGGGTGAGGGGGGTAGGGCAGAGAGAGAAGAGGGAGAGAGAGAATCTTAAGCAGGCTCCATTTTCAGTGTAGAGCCTGATGCGGGGCTCTATCTCACCACCCTGAGATCATGACCCAAGACAAAATCAAGAGTCAGACACTTAACCAATGGAGTCACCCGGTTATCCCTAGGGTTAGCTTTTATAAACTACTGTTGCTGTCTATAGTGGTAATGAAGCCCTCATGAACTAGCTTTCAGCCACTATATGCATTCAAATAGAAGCAGAAATCCATGAAAGAATATCTAATAGGCAGAGTTAAATTCCTGAACCTGATATTAGGGGAGAGGTAGAACTGGTTTAGGTAAACTTTAGATCCCTCTTCACCTTCCAGGAGTCCAGTGAAGTAGATTTCATCTTCTAAATGTTCAGCTGAGATTTCTATGATATATAAAGATGAAGACGTTGAGCAAGTGTACAATATAAAAAGTAAAACTTCAGTTCTTTAGTTCTTTTTTTAAGATTTTATTTACTAAAAAAAAAAAAAAGATTTTATTTACTTATTCATGAGAGACACACAGAGAGAGGTAGAGACATAGGTAGAGGGAGAAGAAGGGAGCCTGATGTGGGACTCAATCCCAGGACCCCAGGATCATGACCTGAGCCAAAGACAAATGCTCAACCACTGAGCCAATGAGGTTCCCCTGGTTCTTTGGTTCTTGATTAAAAAAAAAATTAACTACAGAAAACATAGAGACTTCTTGGGGGATACTGTGACAGACAGACCTAAGGTGGTCATTATATTTCCCATTCCTAGTATTTATGCTCTGTATAATCCTCTCCCCTTGAGTGTAGGTGGGGATTGTGACCTGCATCTAACCAACAGAATATGGTAAGGTGAAAGGATTTCGCAGGGGTAATTAATATTCCCTTTGATTTTCTTTGAGTTAATGGCAGATGCGCCTGACTAAATCAGATGACTGCCCTTTATAAACAATAAAAAATAAAAAAAACTGCCCCTCAGTGATGTTAGATATTCTCCTTGCTGGCTTGAGGAAGTAAGCAGTTATGTTGAGAAAGCCCCCAAAAGAAGGAACTTTTGGAAGTCTGTAGGCCTGAGAGCAACCCCCAGCAAAAATCCAGAAATAAACAGTTCTCTCAAAAAAAAAAAATCCAGAAACAAACAGTTCTCTCAAAAAAAGGATGATGTGATGTTAAGACAGGGGAGATTGGAGTCCTGTGGCTACAGGTACAGAAAGCCAACGAATGGAAACAGCCACCAGAAACTGGAAGAGCAAGGAAGAACCCTAGCTTGGAGCCTTCAGGGAAATGCAACCCTACCAACACCTTGATTTCAGACTTTTGGCTTCCAGAACTGTGAGAGAATAAATTTCTATTGGCTTTTTGTTATCGTTTTGTTTTGTTTTCATTTGTTAGAGAGATAGAAAGAGGGAGAGAGAGAATCTTAAGCAGGGAGAGAATCCAAGCTGTGCATGGATCCTGACATAGGGCTCAATCTCATAACCCTGAGATCATGACCTGAGCTGAAATCAAGAGTCTGATGCTTAACTGAATGAACCACCCAAATTTCTATTGTTTTAAGCCATCTACTCAGTGGTAATTTGTTACAGCAGCCATAGGAAACTAATATAAAAATGGATTTTGCTAACAATTTGAATGAACTCGAAAGAAATTTCTATCCTAGTTGTTTCCAAAGGAGAATGCAGCCTGGACGACACTTTGATGACAACCTATGGGACCCTGAGCTGAAGACCCAATTAAGCTATACCCAGATTTCTGACCTATGAAAATTATGAGAATAAAAATGTGTGTTATTTTAAGCTCCTAAATGTGTAGTAATTTTCTATGCAGCAACTGGGAACTAATAAAAATGTGACTGGTAGTTTTGACACAAACCTATGTTTATTTCCTTTGAATTCACTAACTGAGTTATTTGAAGCTTTCCACCCTTGGTAATTCTCATTACCATGAATAGGATATATCTAAGTAATTACTTTAAGGCCACTAGTCCAATTGCTATAAACAGAATACAGACATATATATAATATATATAATTAGCACACAGTCTAACAAGATATAGACTATAATTAAATTACTGTCTATTCAATCTCTTATGAAAGAAAGGGAAAAAAAGGAGAGAGGAGAGCAAATGATATAGGGGAAAGTCTGAAGTTTTGATCTGTATAGGTTTGAGTTGATGCTGGTATTTCCAATATTTTCTGTAGCCTATAGGAAGCTACATTTCTCCATTTCCTTACTCAGAAGATGGGGATAATAATAGTAACTACCTCAGAAGGCAGTTTCATGTATTAAATGAGATCATCTATGAAAAGAATTTAACAGAGTCCTAAGAACAGAATAAGTGTTGGGTAAATATCAGTCCTCAACATCAGCATTGTAATACATTTCATTTTTAAAAAGCAGTTGAATACGTACATTGTTTTCAGGTCTTGTATCTAAACAGTAGTAGAAGGCTGAGTGGTTTTTGTGACTATCTCTGAAGACTCCCTGCACTCCTGGTTTTGAGAAAGCCTTGTCTTCATGGATTGATGAAATAAATATTTTTTTCATTTTTACATGTTATTGATTTTAATATATTGACCATAATTACTGCTTAATGTTTCAAAAACTAGTTTTGTTGAGTCAAAATAATAATAATGGCATTCTAGAAAATACAAACCACATAGGTTGGAGTTTTGGGTCAAACTTTAAAGGGGTAATTTCACTTTCTTCTTCGACACTATACCCATATAATAGTTTCATTCTCCTTTGTGTTACAGAGCATACTGAGAGAGAGAAGCAAGCCTGTTTGTGTTCTGCATCATCCAAGCAAATCAATTGTGTTTCTTTCCCCAAAACTTTCGAGGTTCTACAAAGTACACATTGACATTTTATAGTACTTTTAATTAAAAAACCAAGTGTATGCTATAGGAAATCTTTTTTACATGCGAATGACTCATTTGTACTCAAATCATCATTTGGTAAAGCTGTTTGATATTTAAAAAGCTTTCTGTGATTTTATGGTGACTTAAAAAAAAATAAGTTGTATTTTTGCCAGTCAGAAGTTAATCTGAGCCCTCCAGGCTCAATTTCAGATTTGAATGTCAAGTCTCAAGGTTTGCTATCAGCCTTGCAAACTTTCTCCTTCAGTGTCTATCTACATAAAACATTTATACTACATGATATCAGAGCTGATCCCATATAAAGAAAGATTATGTTTTTTTAAGTTATCAGAAAAATGCACTCTCCACAAGGGCTGCTTAATATTCTAGCATATTATTTTATAATAGAAGCCACAACATTCCTTTTTTTTACCATGACTCTCAGCCATAAATACATTTCATATATTTCAGTCACACATGTACACACCTCTGCCTATAAATAACTAAAACAAAATTATAATGAAGCAGTTCCTAAACATACATATAGGTAAGTGCCCTGATATTTTCTTATTTATGCTGCTCTATTATATTCTGCTCTATTCTATTTAAAATAAAATGCTTATTGACATCACCAAATTGGATTTATGACCCATCCATGGTTAAACCTATGACCATAGGTTAAACTTATGGTTCAAAACAGGCAATGAAATGTGAGACCAACACAAACAATTGTTCAACATTATTGCCAAGAGCAGCCAATCAGTTCACCCTTTAAGAATATAATAAAAAGGGGATCCCTGGGTGGCGCAGCGGTTTGGCGCCTGCCTTTGGCCCGGGGCGCGATCCTGGAGACTCGGGATCGAATCCCACGTCGGGCTCCCGGTGCATGGAGCTTGCTTCTCCCTCTGCCTATGTCTCTGCCTCTCTCTCTCTCTCTCTGTAACTATCATAAATAAATAAAAATTTAAAAAAAAGAATATAATAAAAAGATGGGGAGCTGGTGTTCAGAAAAAGGAAAGGCATCATTCTGAACTATACTGAGCAACAGATTATGAGAATGTCTATTGTTAGAGCTATTGGTGGCAGATTTTTATCCTAGAGATCAGACTCCCTCCAGGATCTGCCCTCCCCAGGTATATGTAGGAGAAAGTTCTGGCTTATTTATGCCTGTTGACCTAGAGAACAGCTCTTGTCCATATTTTCATTTAAAAAATGTGTTACAATTAATAGCTGAAATTGATTGTTCCAAAATGGGATCATGACATAAAGATTTGGATTTTTCAGTAAGACTTACATAAAATCCAAGATTTTACTTAGCATAAAGATTTACCAATAATTGTAAGGACATAAGCAATTGCAAAGCACTGGCACAGCAGGAAGGGTCCTGGTTCTCCAACACACTCCCCAGGTTCTATCTTGCTGAAACATGATTCACTCTGTGCCAAATACACAGTATCTTACACAGAAGGAACCATTTTCATCAGGAAACTTCTCCATTTATCCTTAAATAATTGCATATCTTCTATGACATTTCTCAGGGAGCCATATCCCATAAATCTGCAGATTCCAGGTTTGTTTACCATAAGCAATCCTGGATAGATGAGGCATATACAGTTAAAAGCATTCCAAAGATAAAGACTCTCCAGCAAAAGCCATTATTTTGTTTGCCAGTAGGATGACATTGCCATGTTTATAAAGAGATTTGACAGGGTCACCGTCTTTCTCCCTTGAGGATGCCTCAAGGAGGCGTCCCTCTGCTTAAGAGAAACTACAGATTACAGACCAGCATGTTAACCATTTACTTCCCAGATGTCTTTGATGAGCCTCCATTTTGTAGATCCAGGTTCTGCCCATGGTCTTGTCCAATAACATGTGAGATGTATGTAATAACAGTCCTCAGTTTACCCAGAGTTAATGAGAAATGAGAAAGTTTGCAGGAGATAACCAGGCTCATTTTTTTTGATGTGATCTAGACCAAGCCATCTCTCCCAAGAATGTATGATTAAATGGTCTTTGGCATAAAAAGCCAGGAAAAGTTAATACTTACGGGTCATTAGTGGGGGTTGAAGAAGTGTTCAATGCTTCTGCAACTTTTGGCTACTGATGCTACCTGATGTGCCAGCCAGTTGCACTGTGGCTCGTGCCGAGTCTATGAGATGCACAAAAATATCATCCCCTTGTCTGTGGTGTCAATGAAAAATGTGTCACGCTATGAGAAATAAATACTGAGCAGTCTGATATTAGATTATATCTACATATCTTGCTGCAGATAGTTTGTCATATGTTCCCTAGTTAACATCTAAAATATATCTACTTTTCATTAATAGCTTTATTTTGCAATAAACTTTTAATGCAATTATGAGCCTAAAAGAGCATGTTCAATTAAAAAATACAGAATTTTCATTTCTAAAGAAAATTGTAATTGTCATCACTTAACACATTTAACATACACTAAGGTAAGAGGGGAGAGACATAGTGGGATTACAGATCAAAGGAAGACAAAATTTACCAAAGAAGCATTAGCACCTAATTAAAAAGTTAGTAAATACTTTAAGATTACTTTTAAAGGTGAGAATTTAGGTACAGCTGCAGATTTCATGTTTAATACTACTACTCTGTGAGGGTACAGTCTCATTTAGCTCAAATTATAGTTTTTAAAATTAATTTTGTTCATTTACTTATGCATGGATTATGAAGCAATTGCTATTAATATGATTGCCTCAGTAGAAAAAGAACATGAATATTTAGATGGTTCAAATTTTATATCAGTCAAGAGATGCTTCAAATAGAAAATTGATTCATTTAATTCTAGAAACTGGTTTTTAAAAATCAAGTAAATCCTCTGTTATTTCATTCTATTTAAGTTAAATATTTAATATTATTATAAATGTTTTTATAGTAATTAGAAAGTTCGACATTGAAGAATGGTTTTGCAATGATAAATAAAATTTTTGGTGAAATCAGCTTTACGGCATAAAGAATATTCCTAATAAGTTAAATGAACATGAGACTGCTTATTCTATGCCAGAGCTTCAAATTATAAGCCAAAAATCTGCAATATTCTACCAAACAAAACCACTATAAAGTAGAAACCACTAGGTCAAAAATTTCATATATTTTATATATATTCAAAATATAGAACTAAATTACAAAATTAAGCTGCATTCTGTAAACAAACAAACTTCAGAAAGAGGGCATTTGATTGTAATTTTTCTTTTTGCTGCTTTTCATCAGTTAGAACATAGACATGTTTGAACCTTTGAGAGGTTGTATGTTAAAACTGTCCTATGTGTCTTCCAAATTTTTTATTTCTTTTTTATAAATCTTCTAAATTTTAGTTGCATTTGTCAAAATGAATTGGCTATTTGTAATTAAAGTAATCAACAGAGAGAGTGGCAAAAATAAACAACCTTTAAGTCTTGAAGTTTTTAGCAAATTCAATATCAAAAAGATATTTGAAAATAGCAAAATATTCAAATTTATCAAGAAGAAAGCAGGAACCTGAACAAAGCAAATGATAATTCTGAAATGAAATACTCACTTGATTTGGAAATTCGATAATTGTGCTTCAGAAGATCTCGGTTTTATAGAAAGAAAGTTTGACAGAGCACTTTTTATCTTTTAAAGATCTATTATTTATCTGACAGAGAAAGCATGCAGGAGCATGGGATGGGAGAGGTAGTGGTTAGGGACAGAAGGAGAGAGAGAGAGAGAGAGAGAGAGAGAGAGAGAAAATCCCCAGCAGACTAGACTCCCTGCTGAGCACAGAGCCCTATATGGCGATTGATCCCATGACCCTGAGATCACCACCTGAGCCAAAATCGAGAGTGGGACCTTTAGCCAACTAAGCCACCCAGGTGCCCCAGAGCACTTATTTTTAAGTGTATGAATTCATCATCTATACTGAAAATGGATAAAATTGAGAAACTCTATGAATTTTTAGCGTCAACATTTGGCAGATCATTCAGAAGAGTCACAAATAGAGAAAACATTTAATAAGGTTTGTATTTAGAAAATTATCAAGAACAAATATTCAAGATAGTGACACAGACATTTGACCTAATATATTAACACATTAAATTAAAAAAAATAACATTAGAATTTTAATATATTACTTTTATGAGAGTTTGCTCTTTTATAAGCTACCTATAGAGTTTACAGAAAGATTTTAAAGTTTCAAAAGTTTTAAAGTTTAAAGTTTTATTACTCAAAAAACGTAATTATTAAAAAATTTCAATTTAATGACAGATTTCCAACTGAGACCATATTTAAAGCACACTCAGTAAAGAAAACAATATTAGAAAAAATATACCTAAGAAACTGATCAAATAACATGAATATATTTGAATAATTATTATACTTCCGTTGTTTGCAAAATTCAAATAATCAGTAAAAATGATTTTTTACTCTAATATATATGAATATGCACTTTAAATTCTTATTAATAATGTTATTTTCAAAAATCGGTATTAAATAGAATAATTTTATAGGTCCAGAATAAAAACAAAATAATTGGTTAACCAATTAATATTTCAAAATATTATTTAATTACTTTAATGCCCTCACTCACTCTTAAAATATCCCACCTGGAACATACACATTACAAAGGCTCTTAACAAGTGTTTCTGTAGGATATTCTGAAAAAAGTGTATACTTTACAGTCATAGAATTGGAAAACAACATTTTATATGCCTTCCCTTGAAGATTGACACCAGAATAATATAGTCATTGTTCTAAGAAGTTCTTCAGCAATTTATTAAATTTTATTTAATCAAGACATTCCCAAATGCATTTAACACAGAAAAAAATATATTTAGCTAACATATATGTAAAATTTCTGAAATCATGTTCTATAGAACACATCTTGGATGCTAGAAGAGAATAATCTGTATCCATTCTGGCTGGTTATCTCAGTGGTATAATTCATTTGCATTTTTGTTTGTTGGCTGAAAAATTTACCCAGTAATTACATTCGTATACTAAAAAGTATTCTCAATATGAAAAAGTTCCCAGAGAATGATGAATTCTCAAGACTGATGAATTATATGGTAGATATGGAAAGGTATATCCATTTACGAATCACAAAGTGGATCCAAAAAGATTAAATAAGATACACATGTCTAAAGAAAACTTAATCTTTTAGATGAGACAACTAAATATGAATTCTTCAAATTCTCAGCAAGGCAAGTCATACCTGGCTATTTTGTTGTTGAAGTACTGAAAACAACATCAACAACAACAAAACTAACATTTCTATCCTGGAATTTCCAAAACAAGGAGGACCAGTTGCACTGTTATTCAAAAATTCTTTTACATATTTTTCTCTTATTTTGCCTCTTTGGTGTATTTTAGCTATGGTGTCTCAGGGAAATAATCATTACAAAGAAAGTTCAAAAATCTAAGAAAGAAGTAAACTGTCTAGCAAATTCATAAAAGTTTACTACATATGCAGTCCGTTAATATGGTGTAAATTCATCAAAGGCATTTAGGAATGTGTGCTTTTATGCATTGTTTAACAGAGCATTTAACTTTTTTTCTTCTTAACCCACTTGCATGAGATATGACTGACATACGAGAAGCTATACATATTTAATATATAAAACTTGATAAATTTGGAGATTCATATACACCGGCGAAACCATCACCATTCTCTATGCCATAAACATATCCATTGCCTTCAAAATTTTCCTCCCACTTCTTTATTAATTATTTTCTATTAAATGTTAGAAGCTTTAGTAAAGCTATAAGCTTTCTCCTAATAACAGAAAAACTATTTGGTAGCAAACTCAATTTCTGAATTTTGACAACTTATAAAACACATGCAACGTCTCCTAGATCTAATGCCCTTTGGCTAGCTCAACTTTACAAAGTGTAAGTTCACTATTAATAATGGTTCCATTACTTCCTATGTAGAATGGATTATTCTCATCGTGGTTCTCTTTAAAATGTAAATGCTCTAAAAATCATAAAATAGTAATTTAGACTTACTATTCATTCATCGCTTAACAGATAAAGCAAAACAGACACAAAGGAAACAGTGAAGTCCCAGATTACTATTTAGTGAGGGAGATAGTTTCACACATAAATTCATTATTATCTATTATATTTGAGATAGGTAACAAGTGCCTTGGGACCACAAAAGAAGGAACATTGTCTTCTGTTATAAGTGAGACCTAATTAAATTCATGGGTTTTAGTGAAGGATCACATCTAAAGGAGAAAACAAAATCTCAAAAATGGTCGGCTGTTGTACTTGAGAAAGCTTTGCCTAGATCAATTCTACAGTGAATCATTTGGGGCAAATGACAGATCAGTGGTCCTCAAACTTCTTAAATCAAGACCTTTTAATCCTTTAAAAAATTAGTGATTCTAAAGATCTTTTATTCAGATTGTATAAAGTGAAATACTGAAGCCAGCTCACACTGGCTCACAAGAGCTGATTGTATGTGACTACTCCATACTTTGTGTGCAGTGACATCACTTTGGTAGGTTGAAATCAACTCCCATGAGAGTAATTATATTATGGAAAATCAGCAAACACTACAAATCAGGGTTTTTGTGTTTTGTGGTCTGAATATTGTCTTTTCAAACAATTAATAGCAATAGTTGTATCTACTAGTATTTAATGTATTAGAAATTAAAAATGAGAAATACAACACAAAAATACAAAGCCATCAGAAAAAATGATATTATGTTATATAGACTCTGAAAAACAACACTATACATGCAGAAAGAAAGGTAATGTAAAAAAAGAAAAAAAGAAAGAAAGAAAGGTAATGTAAAAGGCCAATAATAGTGTTATAAGAAAAATAGTTTTGACATTGCAGATCCCTGAAGTGGTCTCAGAAACCCAAAGGCATCATCAGACTACACTTTGAGACCCACTGCTTTAGAACAATGACTGACACCTTTCATCATCTCTCATCTTTGCCCTTCACTCTATACTCTATATTGTTAACCCTTTATTCCTCCCTAGGAAGCAAAGAATCATGATGAATGCTATGAAGTGGATTACTTTGGTAATGATATATTTCAATTGTAGTCAAATGATTGCAAACTTTCATTATTGTCATGATTATTGTCATGTCATGATTCTTTCTGAGATATTTGTGAAGTGATAATTGAGGCAAGATGTCACTTCTAATCCCAAAACCACAGAATCATTAATATGGAACAAATAAAAGTAAGACCATGAAAAATAGTATCTGGCTAGAAGGAACCACTTGCTATAAAACTTGAAATGATTAATGATGTCAGATGTGTGTGTATGTATGTATGTATATGTGTGTGTGCGTGTGCATGTGTGTGCATGCATATATGTGTGTCAAGGGTGGGGGATCCTCAACAGAATATTACCAGTGTGTTCTGGACATGATCAACAGATAAAATTTGAAAGTACCAAATCTTTGGGATGCCTGAGTGGCTCAGCAGTTGAGGGTCTGCCTTCGGCTCAGGGCGTGGGCGTGATCCTGGGATCCGGGATCGAGTCCCCCATATCGGGCTCCTTGTGAGGAGCCTGCTTCTCCCTCAGCCTATGTCTCTGACTCTCTCTCTGTATATCTCTCATGAATAAATAAATAAATATTTTAAAAGAAAAAGAAACAACCAAATCTTCAAAGATAAAGTAATTTAAAATAGACACTTAGCATACTCTGTGAATTAGGCATCTTACTCTGTAACCCTAGAATTTTGTCTTATAAACTGTTAAACTAATAAAGTGATCTGTAATTCAAGGATTTGTTTTCCATAGCAAATTTGTTCAGTTAAAAACTGGTGAGATGGGGTTCCTGTGTGGTGCAGTTAAGTGCCTGACTCTTGGTTTCAGCTCAGGTCACGATCTCAGGGTGGTGGGATTGACCCCCACATTGGGTTCCACACTTGGCATAAGGTCGGCTTGGCATCTCTCTTGCCACCATGCCCCCCCGCCCCACTCCTTGTCTTCTATCTCTCTCAAATAAATACATCTTTAAACAAAAAAGTTGTGGTGAGAAGACTCTAGAGTGTTCCCTAATGATGATGTCCACCTCCTAGTATCCATGTTCTTGTATCATCCCCTCCCCCACTGAGTCTGAGTAGAGTATAAATAAACACCTTAAATGAAGTATTAGCCATGCCACTGGTCTTCGATATTGCAAAGCTTAACCTACCTCATTTTTCTTTTAAATTGCCTTCCAAAAGGTAAAACCCATATTGTAATTGTATTAGACACTACTTAACAATTGTAACCTTGTTTTCCCAGGATTCCACAATCTGTAGGTATTCTAAAAAAGTTTACCTGAACTATACAAATGAAATTTGCCTGACAAATTTTCTCCAACTTCATCACTGTAGAACATTCCCTTAGTATTTAGAGAGGATCCTTAAGGGAGTCTCATGTACAGTCATAAGTGATCTTCTCCTCCTTCCTCTGAGCTCTTTGTTGATGTCTACTCTCTGTGAATCCTTCTAATGGTGCACATGCCTTTTTGAGAACTCTGATTATATAGAATCTTACTTTCAATTTTTTTTTACTATGCTAACTAGAGTCATGCTATGTTCTCTTCATAGAATAGGAAAAAATATCTTTCCTCTAGGGTCTAGGGGTCATTCATATTCTCAAATTTTGCTATATGTGACCTAAGATTCTGTAGAGTCTCACGTGTCAACATCTCTTTCTGTTCCTATGCCAGTGCCTCCTGCAGTCCCCAGTTTGTTCCAATTCATAGGCCTAGCTAACATGTCTCACCCTGTCCCTGATCCTAAGTATCTATACTTCAGTCTTCCTGAAAGCATCTTCTCCTATGCACGTCAGCCAATAAAAATAAAATCTATGAGTATCAGTCTGCCAGGTCATCAGAGGGCTACAGACATTTTAAAATTTACTTCATAATAACCTATTAGTCATACAAAATTACCTATAGTTTTTTTCACAAATTAATTATGAAAATTAAATTAGACAATATATGTGAAAAAGCCTCCTACGATGCTTAAAACCATACAGATACCAAGCAAATTAATTCTTTCATACATCGATCTTTTTTATCAAATACAATATCCTAAGCTGAAACTTGAACTCAAGGTGACACGTAGGCAGATGAAGTTCTTGCCTTCAAGAAAATAGAAAGAAGAGACAGCTAATTAAATAATACAGGAACTTGCAGGTTCTCTCAGTTGAGTTTTTCTGACTACCTGCACACAAAAGCACCCAAATCCAAGCTTCTTTAATAACATGATACATTGGTACAACTAAAAGTATAGAAGTACAGTGCTATTTGGGAACAGCTCAATAGAACTTCTGTTTCTTTGTTTTTCCGGTAGGTTTGCTCTCTCATGCAGTTGCTTTGTCCTCAGATTGTTGCTAGCTGCATACTTCCTCTTTCACATTCAGTAAAATAGGAAACCCAGATCTCTATGTCTCTCTCTTAAAAGTAAGAAAATGTTTTTCCCAGCAGTCCCCAGGGAAACGTCTTTCCAATTTCAAAGTCCCAAAATATCTTAGGACAGTCTTTCCCTGAAACAGTCACTGGCAAAAAGAAAAAAAAAAAAAAAAGTTTTTCATTGATGGCTTAGACCAACTAGGAGCCTTCCATCAATCTGGCTCAACTTCCCTAATCATGTTATCGCTACACAAAGAGAAGGAACCAGTAGTCCATTTGTTGGTACTACGATGGAAGATACAGGTGGGTACAGGAGGGACACAAAAAGGGAATGCTAATGACAACACGTCCCCTGCCAACAAAATAACTAATCAAGACCTACTTTAAGAAAGACAAGTCCCGAAGTAGATTCAGAGAAAGTAGTGATGATAAGTAATTGTCCTCCTGGTAGGCAAGGCAGGAAAAATGACTTTAAGGATTATCACTGGGAATGGAAGCATAAAGCAGCTTACTGTGTTTGGGGACTTCCCTGTTATCTGGTACAGTATATGTCATATATATATGGTGGCCTATTAGCAGAAGACACCACAGCAGCTGAGGAGCCGGGAGTCAAGTTAAATTAAAATTTAACTTGCTTAAAATTAAAAATATAAAATATAAAAACTAGAGTTTGACTTTATTTTGTAGCATCACTAAGGATATTCTTTTTTTCTTTTTTTTCCACTAAGGATTTTCAAGAGAATTATAAGCACATTCATATTTTTGATTCACCTCTGGCACCTGCGTTAGAGATTGTCTTTATAAGACCAGAGACCAAGGTAGGTATCAGGTATAATAAAACAGGTAAAAGATGATAAAGTCTTGGACCAAGGCAACAGCAGTGAGGATGAAAATGTTTGTGGTGTAGAACTTCAGGCCTTGGTGGCCTAAATGATGGGGCAAATAATGGAGGAAAAGATCAAGTGAAACTGCAAATGAAAAGTGACATCATTCAAAAGTATACTGGAATTGGGAGACAAAAAGAGGTTTTTAAAAGATCTTACTTCACATTCAGATAGGCTGAATCTGAAGTGGCTGCTACACATCTGGTGGGCCTAACCAGAAAGCAAGTGGATCTAATCATCTGTGAGAGGAGAGGTCTGGGCAGGTGGGATATACCTGCACCATTAATCTACAGATATTAGTTGAAAGAATAAAGGGCAGATATTTTTAACATGCTAACACGTAAGGGGTAGAAAAAGAAAGAGGAATCCACAAAGAAATCTGGGAAGAATTTCCAGACATAAAAGTACAATTAGTAAAATGGCCAATAGTCATTCAGTACTTAATTTACCTGGGTACTCTACTAATCAATGACATTTATTGTCCTATCTAATCCATAAAAAAAAACATATGAAATTTGCATCATGTTTTTGATTGTACAAATCAGAGAATACAAGTTCACAGAAAGATTAGACAAGTTCTTCCAATATTAAACAAGTAGTTAAGGGGGTGTAGAGCAAACTATTTTTAAACGTAATTTACATGTGTTAAATCTATCTTAGCACTCTCTGTGAATCAATGTGGCTAGGTATTTTTATTGTATCCTACACAATGAAGGGCACAAAACTAGTTTTTGTGTCATCTACCTTGGTTGAAATCCATTCAGTATGTAGGGTAAAAAATGAATAAACACTATCAGAAAACCATAAAACCTACCTATTAGAGTTCTGTGATATTGTCAGAAAGCATCCTTTGAACTTACCTGTTGAACGATACCCTTTACTTTTAGAGAAAAATTGAATTTTATATTTATTATTCTACCTTCAAGGCCATGCTAGTTGGGGAAGACTTTTTACGGAAATAAAAAAAGGAATATAAATGGTATTGGTCTTTTGATGATTTTCTTCATCATCGTGGTGATTCTCTTTGCAATGCTGCCTTTGTAATTTGTTCTCTTCTAGACATTGTGGCTGGTTTAGCTAGATCAAGTTACACAAGTGGCATTAGTTGGGTTGTGCAGAAGAAGTGAGGCTGGGAGTGAGACCAACCTACATTAGCTACTTTTCTTTAAGCTATTTCATCTTACCACCTTCTTCAAGATAGCTAAAGCTTCAGTGCTTTCTGCTTCAAAGAACACATGATGCAAAGGAAAAATGAATCAATAATTACCTTGTTGACTTTCAAAAGGCTATACTTTAGATTACTGAAGAGAATTTGGGTTTGAAGAACAGAAGATTTCCTGTTTCTGCTAAAGCAGCCCTGTGCTCTGAACCTATTCAGGGAAGGAAATGTGGGGACAGGAAAGGAAGCAACCCTAAAACCCTAATAGGTTTAGAAGAGCAAAGAAAATGTCTTCACTTATCCTTTGCTCTGGGCTTGAAAAAAGGACCCCAGGGAAGAAAAGACCCCACCATCAATATCTATGCAGAGAGCCACAGAGATGCAGCCCTATCCCCTTCTCCTCCTCTGTTCCATGTGCCTTACATAACAAGAACACCAGAATGATCTCTATTCCTTTGTAGCACGGAAGAGGTGAGCAGCTTCTGAAATTAGCACTTAGTTTCCTTTAGGTCAGTGTTTTACTAGACCAACAGGAATTTCCCCCACATATACAAAATTAGAACGAAGTGGCACTGGCAAGCCATGCATCTAAAGGTTCTGTGTGGTCAGCAATGACCTGAGAGTCAGCCAGAAACAAGGGTCAGCCAACAGGGATATATTATGATCATGAGGATCAGGTCGCCTCATTTCACAACTTGTCACTGCCTAAGCCTCCTGGAACTTTAGATGTCACCTGAGTGGTATTAAATTGATGGAAAGATTGAGTTTCTAACATCCATGAAAATGAGATCTTAAAATTAAAGTGTAGACACAGTAAATTAAATTTACAGTTCCTTCATGACTGAGTTTATAACCTGAATTTTATACCAGTTACACTTGCTTTTGCCTCTCACAATTAGAGGAGTCGAGTCCAGAAGGCAATACTAAAAAAGGAGACAAGAAGCAATAGGTTTGGCTCTCCCTCTAATTCATGCTTTATACAGAAAAGACAAAAGATGTCTTCCCTACACACATGTGGCCCAGTCTATCTCATCAAGCAGGGTCCCTGGCAAAGACTTGCTACTGACACTTTGGTTTTAACAAGCAGTGTGCAATTTGCCTTGAGGGTCATTAGTTTACATCCTCAGGAACCCAGGTGGGAACAGATAGCTGATGGAAGATCAGGAATTCCTGATGCTAAACACTGCTCATCACCTGAGATATGGCTGACATTACACACTCAAATGTAACACAATCTGCCAGTGTCAATGCCAGTTCGTATTCTATAAAGAGTAGAGGGCAACCCTCTCCGGACCCCTCCATCCTCAGGAGCTTTGAACTATCACTTTGCTATCACTCAATAAACCTTGAAAAAAAAAGAAAGAGTAGATAAAACATTCTTTTTAAAAAGCAAAGCAAGGGGGGGGGGTGAGTGAAATAGATGAAGGGGATAATATGAGCCACTGAGCAATGTATAGAATTGCTGAACCACTAAATTGTATACCTGAAACTAATAGAACATCTTATGTTAATTATATTGGAATTAAAATAATAAAAATAAGTAAAATGAAAAGCAGAACCAACATCTGAGATGATATTCTGTTTTTCATTTTTATTTTTTATTATTTATCAGATGTTGGCAATGTCTATGCCTATGGTCAATACCAAAACACCTGTAAAAGGTAATTTTGGATTTTCAAGATTTATTTATATGTGTACATTGGCATCAACTTCTCAATAGATATGTTTTTACTGATAGGTTTAATGTGTGTGCATGTGTCTAAATATGCTAATATGTATGAATGTATATGCTCTTAATATAGAAAGGTATGAGGCAGTGCAAATGTCAAGAGTATGTAATTGCCATTCAGTATATAAGACGATTGATTTTTTAGAATCATGTTTCAAAAAGCATGTCAAATTGAAATCTACTATAATTTAATTTACTGAGAACGTAGCACTTCAGAGATTATTTCTTTTTTTAAATTTTTTTAAATTTTTATTTATTTATGATAGTCACACAGAGAGAGAGAGAGAGAGGCAGAGACACAGGCAGAGGGAGAAGCAGGCTCCATGCACCGGGAGCCCGACGTGGGATTTGATCCCGGGTCTCCAGGATCGCGTCCTGGGCCAAAGGCAGGTGCCAAACCGCTGCGCCACCCAGGGATCCCCCAGAGATTATTTCTAATTATAAAAATTTTAATGACAGGAGTTGGCATCAAGACCAATTTGCACATACACTTTTGCTATGGACAAAGAATAATCATCATGTGATGCTCCTCTTGAAACATCAAAATGTGTCTAACCATATTTACCTGAGGATTTGGAATTGCCATCTGGAATTGGGTTTTTCCATGTCCACTTGTCTTTTACAAATATAGTCCAGGATGAAAAATAGTACACAGGGAAATAGAAAGTAATTAAAAACAAACACTGAGATGGGGCACCTGGCTAGCTCAGTCAGTAGAGTGTACAACTCTTGATCTCGGGGTTGTGAGTTCGAGCCCCATGTTGGGTATAGAGATTATTTGAAAATAAAATCTTCAAAATATAATAACATTTTAAAAAGTAAAAAATAAAACACTAAGAAAACATTCCTAAACAGAGCCAACAGTAATCCAGTACAGCTTGCTTGGTGTCCCTTCTAGATACGGCCAATTCTACTGAATTGAACCAATATTTGATAATATATTTAGTGTGTTGGACTAAGTGGAGGTAAAGAGATGAAAAGATATTATCTCTGCCTAAAAGTAACTTATAGATAGTAGTGGTGACCAGTCCACAAACTTTCACAATATTGAGATATATTTAGAGCTCTTTAGGAACATAGTAGAGCATGTCTTCTTTCAACAATCAGAGGATACTGAAGCGGGCAATATGAGAGTGGTGTATGGGTGGGTAACAGAGAGGAGTAATGGTTCCAGGAAACTTTCCAGAGAAGATGGAGTATGAAATAAGTCTTAAAGGATATTTTGCAACCCTTCAGGTAAGTGTACCTCAGCAGGAGCATCTTCCTAAGTTCATTACATTCAGCCTATGCCCTATTGGCCCCTCTTCTGTCCCCAGCATGATGAGAGACTTTCCTCTTCCCACTCTCTTGATTCCACTGGTTATCTATTATTGACTGAATGTTTCTGTGATCTCAAATTCATATGTCAAAGCCCTAACCCCCAGTGTGATAGTGTTTGGAGATAGGGAGATAGGGCTTTTGGGAGATAATTAAGCTTAGATAAGATTGTAAGGATAGGTTCCTCAGGATGGTATTAGTGTCCTGATAAGAAGAGACGTCAAAAATCTCCTTCTCTCTCTTTCTTAATCTCTCTCTTCAAATAAAGAAGAGGTCAAGTAAGGACACAATAGGAAGGCAGCTAGGTACAACTCAAGAGAGAAAGCACCAGAAACCAACCATGTTGCTACCCTGATCTAAGGCTTTCAGCCACCAGAACTATGATCAAGTAAATTTCTGTTGTGCAAGGCACTCATCCTATGGTATTTTATTGTGGGATCCCAAGAAAACTAAGACATCATCTAAGTACATCTGGCCAACTTACCTTACTTTCTCTCAAATTTCAAAGTATCCTTGGAAATTGCAAATACTTCAAAAGATAACATTTCAAACTTTCTCCTAACCTACATACAGCTCTTCTCCAACTGATATTTACAACATACTGATGATATATTCTCATCATAGCTCAATTGCCTCTTAACCTGATTCCAGTGTAGTACTTAATATTAATACCCTTCAGGTATGCCTCAGTGATACAGAACTAATTTATCCAAGGAAAAACCCTGGTCACAATATCCACTTTTTGGGAGATCTTTGAACAGCATCCCTTCCTTCAGAAAAAAAAAAAAAAAAAAAAAAGGTAAAGCCAGCCAAGTCTAGGAATTTATGTTACGGGCATATTTTCAGAAGATTGATCTAAAGGGGAGTTGTTAAGTTTGCAGGTTACTTTCCATGGCCCTATCTCTTTGTCCAGCTTTTAAGAAATCCTATTTGGGTCAACACCTAGTGGATTTACACAAACTGTATATGAGGCAGTTTGCTGCTGATAAGTATTCTTCCCACCAATACCATTAGGGTTGGCTGAATTTATTGGAATTCCTGAATGCTCTAAGGGATGAAGGAGACATACTTGACTCTATTGTGGAGGTGTTACTATGTCAAATAATGATACCTAGCTTGCAATGAGATTTACATATTAGCAGTATTCTGGACAAGCAGCCATATATTAAGAAGGTGAGTGTGCACTGTCCTAAGGGAAATTTAGCATGTGTTCATTAAATTCCCTAGCAAGTACAAGTGCAGCAGGTGGTGCCTACAACCCTCCTCCATCAAGTGGCCACCAGCCCACTTGCTATTCAGACCTCCACTCGTTTTTACTTGCAGAAGATACTATCTCCATGCAGTAAAAAAGAGACTAAGGAAAGTCTTGGGTTATCTAAGGAGCAAAGTGTTCATTTGTAACCAGATGAAATAATGACTGTTACCCAACTCTATCCTTCTAGGCTAACTGATCTCTATGCTTCTATGCTTCTCTCATCACCTTATTCCTCTATGTCTTCTCTCCATTCTCCCCTGGGGTATTCTTCTAATCTGGTGGGGGCGGGGTGAGGTAAGCATCTCACATTTCTGCTCTTTTGTATTATTCCTCTTCATTGATGAATATTGAATGGCTTCGCTGCTTATAAGTGTGTATATGAGGAGGCGCAGAGGAAAACCAGAGAAGGATGAGGAAAAGAGTGCAGTACCCAGACAAAAATGCATACATGAATTGATACCTTTAAAATATTATACTGAGTTTGAGAAAAGGAAGAAAGGATGTTCCAAGCAAAACAACATGCTATAAAAAGCACTTTGAAATTGACTGCATGTTCTGTTTAGAGTTCTATTGGATCATTATGAATATTTTAGGTCATCACAAGACACTTAGATTTTATTCTAAAAATTTTGGGATTTAGTGAAGTGTTTCACATAGAAAAATGACTTATGCTCTAGAAAGACCACTCTATTAATTAATCTTCATCCCTTTCCATCCAGTTGAGGGTGGAATCTAGGGGTAAAAATTGAGGTAATTAGGAGGCTATCTGCAGTAGCCTAACTGACAGGTAATGCTACTTGTTTTAGTGCTACAGCTGTAGATATGGAAAGATGTGGTCTGAATTGGGCTATATACGATGGCAGGATCTAAAATGACTTGTCTGATGAACTGGACATAAGATGTGAGGAAGAAATGGGAATGAATAATAGTTCCTACCTAGTACTTTTCCTGAGGAGTAGAATGAAAACTAAAATGGGGATACTTTAGAGAAAGCAGATTTGGGTGTTGGGAATTAAGTATTCCATTTTGGAAATGTAATATATGAGATTCAGTTGAACATCCAAATGAAGATCATTGGAAAAAGGGTTGATACTCATGCAAAAGATACAATCTGAGGACATCAGCATACAGATGGTATGTGAAGTGATAAAACTGAGTGAGCTCACCTAAGGAGAGAACACAAATACAGAAAACAGGAGAACCAGGGATATGGCCCTGCTAGAAAGGCAGCACTGAAAAAGCCTGCAAAAGGAAATAAAACCAGGTTGTCCAAAGATGAAATTATATATTTCAAGTCGAGAATAGGTATTAAAGTTGCAAAGATAACGAGTAAGGAAAGGACAAGAAATTGGCAACTCATTTTGGCCAGATGCACGTCATCAGTAAGAATTTCCAGTGGAGAGAGAGGGATGAATAGCATGAGTTTTAAAAGTCTGAGGAGGAAGTGGATGTGAAGAAGTGTATAAAGGCAATTCCTTTAAAGAATTTCTTTGAAGGGGAGCCAAGAAATGGAGAATAACTGCAAAGAATGGAAAGAAAAGAAATCTAAGGTCAAGAGATGGTTCAAGGTTTTCAGACTTTAAAGATGGGTAATGTTAAAGCAGAATATAATGGTAATGAGAATGTTCTAGTATGTGGAGAAACTGCTGAGGCAAAGAGCAAAGTGGGTTACTCTTTTCTGCTTCCAGATAGACTTCTGAAACTGAAGTTAATTCAGACATAAAAAAAAAAAAAAAGACTCGAGAATAAAACTTTTAGAGATCCCCTAGTGAACTTCTGTGGTGTTTAAAAATGGCTTTCATTGCATTCTAGCTAAGTCTTAATTCATGTGCTATTTTGTAACATTTTACAACTGAAGATACATGATGGAAAGAGATGAGAAGACTTAACAGACACTTGTCACTCTAAATATTGCCTGTGTAGTTTTTTTAAAAATCAAATCTTGTAAAGAGCTTCTAAGCTAATAAAAGATCACCACCACTTCTGAAAGATGAGGTGAATTTAATGTCTCTTGCCTTAAAAGAAAAGTAGCTGATGACAGCTTTTGAAAATCCCAGAAAATGAGTGCCGCAAAACCGGATGGTGAAATACTAAAATCTTGCTATAGACTAAGTAAAGATCAAGGCTTGGGAAGTCAAAAAACTTTTTTTAATTGGTAGATTATTAAGATGTGGAATAAGCTACTGAAGAAAGCAATAAAATCTTTATGAAAATGATCTGAGCATTTGGACTGTATAGGTTAAACCCTTCAAACATTAGCTCTGTAAGTGGAGAGATCATTAAGAACCACATGGGCTCTTATTTTGTGAAAGCATCATTTCAGCAGAGTGAAGGATGGGAAAGAATCAGTATTTTTATTTTAAAACACAGGTTTTTTTCCAAAGACAATTATAATATCAAACAAGTAAAATCTATGCTTATAATAATCAAGATAACACGAAAAACAAGTAAGCCTGAAGAACTTTGACAGTAGTCTACAATAGGTCAAACACGACATGTCTGTGCTTAACCAAGACCAAGGAAGAAAAAAATAGCCAGAATTATTCAGGAGACTGAAGCATTATGGAACTGCAGCGTTTTACAATAATAGTATAGATTAGCTCTACTTAACTGCATTCAGTAATTTGATCATGAGGCAGTTCTGTTTTCTTTGGCACTGAGAAGCACAATACAGAAGGTTGACAACACCTTCTTACATACTTGCAAATTGAAGAAGACCCTGCAGGAAAATATTTCAATACTTCAAGTCCCCAAACACTCCTTTATCTCCCAAGTATCCAGGTCACTAAGAAAAACTGTGCTTTATTTACCTCTTATATATAGTCATTTGGTTGATAATTGCCTATTGCTTAATAACTTGAAAATTACTCACGCATACGCCACCACCAACTCCCAGCCCCTTGGCTGATAAGAGTTCGGCACCGGGCAATCAGTTAACCAGAACAAAACATGTATCCATTTAATGACAAGTATCAATTCCAAAACAAGGAAGTGTTACTATCAAATTAAATGCTAAAAATAAGAAAAGGCTATAATTTTCCTGTCTCTGAAAGCTTGTTAATACTGATTTTTACACTATGAAAAAAGATATAAATACTGACTTTTTTTTATGAGCCAGAAAAGGAAAGAAATCCCCCCTGCCTTTCCTTTAAATTAAATAGAATCATTGGCATTAAGAGCTTACCATCTTATTTCTAAAGAATTCATCTGATTTAAACACATATAATATCACAAAGTCAAACTGTACGAAACAGACATGGATAAGAACCAACAAGGCAGGTTCAAATTGCTAGAAAGTACTCAAGATCTAATTAGTCAGTGTAACTTAAGTGTCCAGTCAAGAAAAACAGTGCAAATACAGCTTTCTGGGCACAACAGGTTTTGATATGCAAATCAGCTCACACACCATAAATTTGGAAATGATGTCAAGATAAGGTGGAAGTTGCCCTGGTTCATGTGCTTGTCATCCCCACTACACCCAGTTAAGCTCTGGTTTCACTAAGTAACAGCAACTGGACAGAAAGGATTCAAAATGAGCTGAATTTAACAGGCCATGAAGGTGCAATATGTCCAGAAATGCCCATTTACCTCCAGTTTTCCTGGCTTAATTCAGTTTTGTGCTTTGTTGAGGAAGTTTTTATTGTGCTGTGCTTTCCAACTGGGCATTTTTTCTTTGTTTCCATAATTCAACAGCCTCAATCCTTCCTTATACTCCTTCTAATGAGTTACTATCACCTTTTTTTAAAGATAAATTCCTGCATTTACTGTTGTATGTATGTATGTATGTATGTATGTATTAGAAATGTAACATGTCTTTTTAACAGTATTTCTACTAAAGTACTCTGTTGGTTGGGACTCTGATTAGAAAATCATACAGATTCTGAATAGTCTGTTCTTAACTTTATCTTCCCATTCTCCTACTGTTTTCAGTGTATAATCTTACAGAACATGTTTTTTTAAAAGAAAGATATACATTGCAATATAGCCAAGTATCTATAATATTATTCCAGTTCACAAACTGAAACACTAAGAGAGGAAAAAAAATCACTTGCTGCCCTTATTATTTTATCTGAGTGTTATTTGCAGGACAAGGAGTAGGAATGTCAGTTTCCACAGTACTCTGATAAGTCTTTGATTTGTGTGTGTGTGTGTGTGTGTGTGTGTGAGAGAGAGAGAGAGAGAGAGAGAGAGAGAGAGAGAGAGAGAGAGAGAACGCATGCAGAATACTCGGGGAGGGGGAGAAAAAGCTATTCCAGAAAGCCAGGGGCTAAAATACATGATGGCATTAATCCTTGCTATTTTAACTAGGTCACACTCTGTTCAATCAACATGCAAAGGTTATAAATATTCACGAAGGAGTCAAGGTTTTACAGACTGGGAAATAAGGCCACATTTAGACATTAAAATGTGTCTCATATTCAATCCACTTTTTTGAGAGACATGCCAATTTATTTTTCTGAAGATTCTTATATTTAGTTTTTAACAAATGTGAACTAGCAATTCAACTAAACAAGGTTGCTTTGTTTCATGAGGTTGCAAGTTAGATACTCTCTTTATTCCTTATGTCTAACTCTGTGACTGTCACTGACATATCATGTAATAGATACCCTCTTAGTGTCTGCTTCTGCCAGAGGATTCTCAAATATTTCAAAATAAGCAATATGTCTATATACCTCCAACACAATGCTTAGAATGCAAAGGTTTGTTGAATGACACAATCATATAAATAAGTAAGAAAAAAATCTTTAAGCAAATATTGACCTTCATCTCACATTTTGTCAATTCTTCATCTTAAATATCAGGATCTAATATACTATCCTCAAGGACATCCATACCCCTAATATTTAATTACTACTTTTTTCATAGTGCTTATTATGGTTGCTATTATATTGCACATCCTCCTGCATATGTCCATTATCACCACTAGATGGGGAGCTTTGGAAGGTACTCTCATGTACTTTTCTAGAGATTATCATAATTTTTTATACCTAGTAGATGTTCAATAAATATTCTCTGAATAAAATGTCTTTTGAAAGGATATTAGAAGCAATTATATATTATAAAATTGTCAATAGGAAAATTTCACTAATTTTGGGATCCAGAAATCATATTTCAATGTTTAAAATAATTTTTATATAAATGACTATTTCCATAAGAGATTTCAATATGCAAAATAAACATTCAAGAATTTAAAAATCCTTGGAATCATAAAGCGCTCATTTGTTTTATCAGTCATAATTTAGAAAACTAACAATTTCAATTTTTTGATGATTGAAAATTTCATGGAAAGCTTTTCTTGAGAGCTTGAAATCTAAAATACCAAGAAATAAGGTTTCGGAATGCTGTTTTTTACAGTACCTCAATTCTCAGAGGCTGGAATTATCAAATCATGCTTAAGAATGAAACATATCTAATGGAAATATAGAGATGAAGAGCAATTTCTTTGGAGAAAAACAAAGCTTACTGTATGCTGTGATTTAATATGATGTAATGTTTCTGTTGGTTTTCCCTTTGTGTTTCTCTCTGCTTAGTTTAGTCATATAATTACATGCTTCAGTGATTTATGATGGTAGTATCAAATCATTAGGTCTGAAGCAATAAAAGTACTGCATTAGAAAGTTCTACTTATCTGCAACATCTTTTGGTGATGAAGAAGTGACACTGTTAAAAAAAAAAAAAAACTAAACGAAAAACTAAAAAGCTTTTTTTTAAAAGCACTCTCAAAGCAAAATGCCTAAGCAATTGGTGTGTCCCATACTCTGGAACTGAACAGGCCCTAACATTAAAATGACATTTTGCAGCATATTGGTAAGTTTGAAATCAGTCATCTTGTTTCCTGAGAGATTCATCTGTTGAAATGCTTCTACTTTATCTTGAAGCAAACCAAACAGAGCACTCTACAAAGGAGCATGTTGGGCTCCTGGCCATCTGTAGTATGCAAACAAATGCCCTCATCAACCTCCATTACTTAATCTTTGGCTTTATTTAAGATTTGTATGGTGGCATTGATCAACCTATTCTCTTTCCCCCCAACTTTATTGAGACATAATTGACACATACGTTGTATAAGTTTAAAGTGTATAGCATAAGGATTTGATACGCGTATACATTGCAAAATGATTATCACAATAAGATTGGCTAATAGCTCCATCACTTCACTTAGTTACCTTTTATTTATTTCTTTGTGGTGAGATCATTTGAGATTCCACTTTCAGCAATTTTTAAGTATACAATATTGTTAACTACAGTCCTTATGTTACATATTCGATCCCTAGAACGTATTTATATCTGGAAATTTGAACTCTTTGACCAGCAATTTCCTATTTTCCCTACCCATAACCCCTGGAAAGCATCACTCTACTCTCATTTCCTATAAATTCGGCTTTTTTTTAGATTCCACATATATGGGGGTGCCTGGGTATCTCAGTCAGTTAAGCGTCTGACTCTTGCTTTTGGCTCAGGTCATGATCTCAGGACCATAAGCATGGAGCCTGCTTATGATGCTCTCTTCTTCTTTCTGTCCATCCCACTAAAAAGTTTAATATTAAATTAAAATGTTAAAATCAATAATTATTAATTACAAATTAATAATACGTTCATAATAAAAATTATTAATAAAATTTACTGAATATTTCACATATATGTAGATGAGATCACACAGTATTTATCTTTCTCCACTGACTTACTTCACTTAGCACAATGCCTCAAGGTCTATCTCTGTTGTCACAAGGGAAGGATTCTCTTCTGTTTTATGGCTAAATAATATTCCATTATATATACATACCACATTTTCTTTACCCATTCATCTGTGGATGGTCAATCTATTTAGATATTCAAATGCATGAAACAGAAGCACCATTCAGGTGAGACACTGGTCTTATACTGAAGAGACAATGTGAAAAGTCTCTAACACGTAGGTTTTAATATGTGCATTTGTATCAATTGGGGAAATCTTTTAGAAAATATAGATTTCCAAGCTGTATCCCTATGATTCCATTTCTTTTGAGTGAAGCTGGGGTACAGGGATAAAAAGATGCTCTAGCAATTTTAAAGTACAGCCAGGACTGAGAACCAATCTAATAGTGTAACTAAAAGAAACATGCACAGAGACCTGATTCAGCAGACCTGAAGTCAATAGCCATTACAGACTCTTATTAGTTAAGACTTTAAAACCAAACTCCTACAGTTAATATCTTTTTAAAAAACTGATTTTACTGTAGGACTTCTAAGTTCTCTAACAACTGTAGACCCATTAGACCCATTGCTCCAATATAACATTAAACAAGCTATCTCAACCCTGCAAAGATGTTTATGAGTCAATAAAATTCGCTATTGTTAATACACATCAATATATTGCCACTTTAAAAGCAAATACCATTTATAACTCTAACAGTGGCAACTTTTCTTAAAAAATACTTAACAGTGGGGATCCCTGGGTGGCTCAGTGGTTTAGCGTCTGCCTTCAGCTTGGGGTGTGATCCCGGAGTCCTGGGATCGAGTCCCACCTCAGGCTCCCTGCATGGAGCCTGCTTCTCTCTCTCTCTGTCTCTCATAAATAGATAAATAAAATCTTAAAAAAAAATACTTAACATCACTAGACCTATGATAATATCTATATATTGATGCAGAAGGAGAAAGATGTTGAGGAAATCCTTGCCTGCTTGCCTCCACAAGTATTTTTGGTGATTGCCTAATTCTATCTAAATATGACACTTTTCTGTAAAAACTAATTAGGAATAAATTAACTCTTAATATGACATATAACTGTTTATTAAAAAAATAAATTTCTGGACCAATTGCTACATTAATCATTTAAAATGAAAATGTGACTTCTGCTTAAAAGAAAAATAGTATGAAAGAACAGCTTGAGGAGGCAATAAAATACTGCTTCTTAAATGTATTACACATATTACATTAGTTATAATAAATTATACTCCACCAAGGACCTGGAAACTGGTAAATCAGGGATTATGGAAAAAATAAGAGAAGACTCTCCAAGCAGCAGCCATTTTCCTGAGACAAAGTCATCCAGGAACTGAGAGAGGAAAGTCCCGTTAAAATTTTATTTTGGCCAAGGATGCTGATATATAACCATCAGTGATGCTCTTCCATCAGTTAATCACCTATCAGGGGCACCCAGAATTCAACACTGCTATTTCATAGTGTCTTTTAAAACTAGAACTTTCCATTAGATTAATATGCTATATTAAGATGCTATTATCAAATGAAATTGAATGCTCAAAAAGTGTTTCGGAAAACTTATCAATAGTTTCCATATATCAAGAATATGAGTTTTTTAAAAAGGAAATAGAAAAAATGCATAGGTGACAAATTTGCTATCCTAAAACATATCTTTTTAGCATGTGAATTATTTTAGGCTCATAATTTTTAAGAAACAGAAGATTCAAGAGGTTTCTCTTTTTTGCATCCCTCTCCAACTGCCTAAAAGAATTTAATTAGAGGATATGCTCCAGGAGGGGAGCTATCATCACTATAATATGAACTAGAGGTGGTAGACAGGGAGATAATTAGCAAAATCTGTTTTAATTCCTCTCTATATTCCATTATTTCTGTTGGTCCAGCAAACGTTTGTTTACCAAGCATTTACCTTTCATCTTCCTTTGAATTGTCTTCCTTCTCTTTGAGGTCCCAGGCTCCTATCCCTACTCCTTAGCTCTGAATGGTATATAAGCTCAATTGCCTGCCTGTTTGTGAGCCTCAACATTCTTATAGAGGCCCTGTATACACAGAATTAAACTTGATTTTCTCCTGTTTATTTGTTGCATAACAGTTTAAGTCTTAGACAAGACAAAAGAGCTTTGAAGCTCAAAGGTCAATTTTTCCTACCCAATGAATGGAACTTTTAGTTCTGGGGGTCTTACATCAATTTTACAGGGATTCAATTCTATAGGTATGTTAAGGCATATGCCAAGTCTAAAAACAAAGCTGAGCTTCCAGTTCACCTAAGGCTACCCAATTTGTACCAATTGCTTTTTCAACAACAACAAAAAGACCATCATTGCAAAGCTATTTTGTCACCTACTAGATAAAAGTGTTCCATAAATTTGGATTTACCAGTGTGAGGCTGTAATGGGTAGAGCCAAGCAGTTATTTATGTACTTCCAACTCTGTGCTGATGCATTACAGTGAACATAAGCCACTCTTTCTTACTTCAAATACTTCACTTTAAGTTATTGGAGCTGTTTAAAACCAGAATGCTGAAAGGCATTGAAAAACCAGTTATTTTTCTACTACGGAAAATAAAAACTATCCACAAATAGGCTAAAAACAGAACAGAATGGAGTAAGATGTTGAAGAAGAGTTCAAAAAGTTCTAGAGCTGTTATACATTGCCATACTTGCATGGATTATACTTATTTCTGGTCTTTTCCCCTTAAGGCATGCTTTCCAACCTTGTTTACATATTAGGATTGCCTGGTTTTTGTTTGTTTGTTTGTTTGTTTTTTCCGGTGGTAATTTACAAGCTTCACCCCAAGAGATCTGGACTCAATTGGTCTAGGGTGGGCGTCTCTGCATTTTAAAAGTGCCACAGGAGATTCTAACATATAGTTAGAGTCCATTGCCTCATAGTATATCACTGATAGCATTTTCTACAAATCTGAAAAGGTAATATTAACCCAATATCCCATGTGTCCTGCAGTAACAATATGAAATTGGCTACCAGAAGCTATAAGTTTGCTTGGTAGAAAACCATCCTTTTTTCAGATTCATTAAATTCTACTTTTATCCCTAACATCAGGTAGGTTCCTGATTTAATGCTAGATCATCTGTAGTCTCCACAATGCTTCATCTAATCAAGCGACTCTCAAGAGACACATATCTAGGGGAGAATAGGGGAGAGGGAACAAATATAATTGTGGTTAGAGGACCCCTTCTATCTTCTACACGACATGTAAGGGCTGTATCACTCAACAAGGAGTCTGAAGAACTCAATTCATACTCATACCATCTGGGAGGAAAGGACGAAGGGTTTGTACAATTTTAAATAAAGCATTGTAAAAATGTCACATGTTTGTACTATTCCCTCTTGATGGATATGAGAATAAGTCTCATCAGATAACACGATAGCTTTTATAGTACATTGGAATTGTTATTGTTCAAAATAGGTGGGAAGTTTTTAGTTCTATTTCTTTCTTTTTTTTTTTTTTTTTTTTTTTTTGCTTATCTTTTTCTTGTAGGCACACACAGTAGTGATAAAGGAGGAAAGGAAGATGAAAAGAGAAAAGGAAAGGTGGGAAGAGACCACCCTGTCACTCCAGAAGAGCGTTATAGTAATTATAAAGCTGAAGGATTTGTTTTTGTTTGTTTGCTTGTTTATAGCTAAAAAAACAAAAACAAAAACAAGGTCATCACATGGAAGTTAGTTTCCTTCAGTGTAAGTTTGATCAACATGAAATCCCAAAGTATTTTGCAAATGTGAATAAGGAAAGTTACTTTAGTGGCATTTGAGATGCATTGGGCATATCTATTAATCACTGGCTGAACCCATCTTCTTTTAGTCATGGTGAGAGTCACACCAATTTGATGCTTTTGCTCTTTTCTTTGCCCTTACCCAATCAGGATTCTGTGCTTGTGCCACAGCATAAAGCGTCTAGAACTGTTTGACTGTATAATACTCTCTATCTCCTCTCCTCCCTTACACACATACACACTTTATAAAAAGGGGATCAATCACAATATTAACATTCATTTAACCCTGTTTATTCTTTGAGAGTCTCTGCCTAACAGAGACTACATCCTGTTAGTAGGATGGGCTTACTTACTTAAATCCTAGAAGGCAAACCTTGCATTTCTAATCTTTGAAACCACAAAAACCTTTTTGGGTTTCTAAATGTGTTACTGTTATTTATGGAAGAATGGTTAAACATATTTTGACCCAAATGTTAAGTGTTACATTTTGACTTCTGTTAACCTAATACCTAAGTTAATAGCATATATATAGTAACGTCAGGTAAGCCAGGCTAATTAAATGTGAATCCTAAGTATCTCTGTATTATTCTTAAATATTGTTTAAAATTTAACAGATGTGGTTTCAGAAAGATAAATATTCCAGCCTATCAAAACCACCAAAACAATTTCCAGGATATTTTTTTCTGGTTCTATTTCTTCAGAATTATATATATTTCCAGTGTCTAGCTCTTCTAAATATGGTGATTATGTTTGCTTAGTCACTATACAAATTTGATGGGTTGAATATAGAACAGTAAGAAAAAATTTACATGCACGTGAAGTTCAGTCAGAAAATCTAGAATGACATCTTTGGATAGTAGTAGATGAACCCTTCCTTTATTTGAAAACTGGTAAATGAAGGCAGGAAAAAATCAAGCAATTGTTCTATTTTTCTACCTAATCTAAGCTATACTTAGTAAGAAAGTACAAGTACTTTCTTGTACTAGTAAGTACAAGAGTAAGAAAAGGGAAAGTATCTCTTTATAGAAGTATAACAGTTAATAAATGAAAAAGTTTGATCAAATATCATTTTGCTATCCTAGTGAATTAGTGGATTTAGACATTAAGATATTGCTAGAGAGGCATCCAGACAAAGAAGAATATACCATCAGTAATGCAGATGGAAAAGTCAAACAGCAGGTCATTGAAGGCATCTATATTCTGAGATGAAGAAAAAAGAAAGAGGAACAAGTAGGACTAAAGGATCATCAGTTCATTGTATGATATGCTGAGTCCAAGATGACACATCAGCGGGAGAAGGCAGATGGGTTTTAAGGATCACAAGACCAGAAAAAAAGATGCAATCTTAAGTTAGATGAAGAAAGTTGCTAGAACATAAATGGTAGTCGAGGTTTTGGAGTTAATAACACAGGGAGATTTGAAATAAAAGTTGGATGGCTAAGAACAGAGGAGTGTGATTAATAACACGAACAGGAGCAGAAGGAATGAACTGAAGGTGTATTTTGCTGCCTTATATATTTATATTCAGCTGGCCTTGGTATAAACACTGTATTCTCTGTTTACAGTGGACCTTTGCAGATGTGGACATTCTGAAAAACCTGTCTAGTAGAGTACAAAGGAAATTGTGATGTTGGGGCCAAAGTGTCTGGAAGTAAATCATTACTACCTTAGATTAACTCTTGTCTTCTCATGCATAAGACATTACTGTTTGGTTCTAGGTGTTGATTTAGCGCATCTGAGTCTGGAGTAATTGGAAGTTGATTAATGTATGATATTGAATACAACAAACAATATTGTATAGTATAATGCTAACTTTAGACGTGGTTTGACAAACTGGTTTTCAGTTATATTATTTCTCAGTGAATTTTAGAAAGAATTATTAGGGGATACTAGTAAGTATTATGAAAGACAGTTGGGTAACATTCAGGTCTCTGAGTTTGTCAAATTCCATATTACATTAGATTACTAATAGCTCATTTCCAACAGTTCATAAATTTAAAATTAATCATACTGAAAAAATAGGTTTTTAACTCAAGGCAGTATTTACAGAATGGAGATGTCTTAACATGCTCAGCTATTTTCTGCTCTCCCCACCCCCAAACACTATAGTGTTCTTATAACAAAATAACATATGGTAAGAGGAATAATAAATGATTGGTAGAAAAAAATTGTTTTATTGTTAAGGATCCGAACTACGTAAGCCAAATTCTAAGGAAAACTGTAAAAGTTAATCAGCTGAAAGGATCGGTCCTTGCTTTAACAGAATGATGTAAACCAGCCAAACTCTTCCAGAATTTTTAGGAAAAAGATGTAACTGCAGAAATAAACTCACAGTCATTTCAGTACATCACAAAGATTATAAAGTTGAAGGGAAGAGAGGAAGAAACAGCAGCTCATTGACTCTCATATTACCTTATAATGTTTTTCTCAATATAATTAATAAAAGCCCCTCTGAAAACACAAAAGTAAAGGTATACATCTTCTTTTTCCTTTTGAAATGGGGGCATTATCAATCAATCAAAAATAACTAAACTGAACATATTCAGTTTCCCCAGGACCAGTTGCTAAAGAGACTACTCTTTTCACATTGTGTCATCTTGGCACCATTGTCAAGATCATTTTACCATATAAACATGG